>NW_020799101.1:38038822-38134303 GCF_003259725.1 Athene cunicularia | reverse complement strand
CCCCGCCCCCCTGCCCAATTCCTAAGAAAACATCTTTAAATGGTACCAGGATTGACTGAATTAAACCCTCATCACTCTTTGTGCAGATTGAGACTGGAATGAGGAACTCCAGGTGTATCAGTGAAGTCTCTAATACCTCTTCTGTTTCAGCATCTGGTGTTGCCTACTAACTGAAGAGTATTAGACCTGGTCAAAGGCCAGCACCTGGTTAATTGCCAGCACTCAGTGATCTGCAGAATTGAGAGTAGGCTACCAATCATGCCACCTCTAGCTCTGATCTACTCAGAGATGACTGAAAATGTCAAGTTAGCAATGAAAGCAAGCTACACAGCACTGTCTTGCTTCTTTGTTACTGCAGCTTGTTTCGTCCTGAGCAGAAACCAAAGCAACCTGTGTTAAAAAGTACTGAAAATATAATGATGACAAGTTTTCTCATTTCTAGCAATGCATAGTTGTTCATTTCCTTGCTGTAACGAAGGACGGCACCAGGCTGAGTCTTGTCAAATGATCTTTGAATTCTGACTTTATACTGTTCTGCTAGTTTATCTGTCTTGTCATCAAACCAGTAGGTGTTGACTTACTGCTTTTGGTTACCTAACCCACCCCTTTGTTTATGTGGTGCCTACTTCTTTCTCTGTGCTTCAGGTAACTTTCTCACAAGAGTCTGATATGAATTTGATGCTTCTTGTAAGGCACTAAAGATCTCAAAGAATATGGAGGAGCCTCAATAGATATTTTCATTTCAAAGAAAATAGACTGGTCTTCATCATAACCTAGATAAGAGGAGGCCCAGTATTTAATTTCTACCTTTGTATCTCTAAGCTCAGATCTAACATGTCTCTGTTGACTGTTGTCTTTCAGCATGTGTAGTCTGCCTGCCTCTCAAGAGATTAAACAGTGGGGTTGAATACCTGTAATGATTCTTGAGAGTCCTTGTGGTGATAAAGCTCCTAATAAATTCTTAGTAGTTGAAATTACACATTTAAATCATAGGTACGTGTATCTGGATGTCTGCCTAGTACAGGGAAAGTTTTGCTGGGAGATACCAAGGCCTATTTGAATTGTACTTCTTTCTTCTCTCAGTTGGGATACCTTGAGATATGGAAGAGCTGTCTTGCTGGGCAAAATTTGTTCTGAGCTGTAATTAATTTCTCATAGTCAAATGCTTATTTTCTGGAGGACAAGTTCCCAGTCCTTCAGGAATATATGAAAATGTATGTGAGCATTTCATTACTCCTGCAAGCACCCATGCTCCTGATACCCTTCACCTAAGGTTGCTAACAATTTTTAATGCTAGTTTAAGCCACCATAATTTGCTTTGCACTTGCGGAGTGCAAAGAACATGGTATTGGTGATTTGCTGTATTAAGTTGTTTCTGCTGGGCAGCTGGATCCTCAAAGCTGTCTGAATGTACTTGTAATAGCCAGTTTGCCTCACCAGTCCCTTTTACACACTGCCAGTTGGTTCCTACCCATGCTTCTTAAGATCAGTTTTTAGCCTGTGTGACAGAGGAAAAAGATGTTTTTGAGTTGTTAGGAGCAGTAATACATGGCACGCCATCTACAACTTGGCTGGCCTGTGCATGTACACAGGAAGAACCTTCTTGCATGGGCCCTGTGGAACAGGGTAATAGTGACTACCACTGAACAAGCTGACACACATTCTGCATGTTCCTGCTGATTCGGCTCGCTCTCTTCCCCGGTTGCTTGAAAACTAGGCCCAGTATCTTTGCTGCCAAACAATTTGTCTTTTTAAGGCTGGGAATGTGAAAGGTTTTCAATTCCATTTTCTACCTTTTTTTAAAAAAAAGCCCTCTTTATCTTATGCAGTTCTTTTAAATCAGCAGACCAGAGTGAGAAAATTTATTGCTTTGGTAGATAAGTTGCATTTTTGGTGTAGGTGCTCTATATTTGTGTCTGGGTTTGGGTTTTTTTGGCGTTGTAGGTTTGGGTGGTTTTTTTTTTGTGAGGCTGATCATCTGGCCTCTTAGCTCTATCCAGAGAGAGCAAATATATTCAAAGATGGAACGGTATGCTAACTCCAAGTGTAGGAAGTATGCTGCTTATTTGTATTTCATATTGTCATACACTAATACGAGTGCAAAAGGACTAGCACTTGCAGAAGAGAACTTGCACTCAAAGTATTTAACAAGATCCAATAACTGGTTGTAGATAAAGCTCACAAACAAGACCATGTTGATTAGCACGAGTAAAATGCATTTGCAGTGTCCTAGCAACCTGGCTTATGTTCTCCATAAACAAGATTTTTAAGGAGGAGAATGAAAAGAATATTTCATGTATTTATGAGATTCTTCACTGAAATCCAAGCAAACGCAAGAGGAGGAGTCAAGGTTTTTGTTTTGAAAATGGCAGATGGGTTAGGGAGAGCCCTAGCTGTTACAAGTGAGCCTGTTGATACTGACCAAGGTAAGGAGAACTGAAACAGATACTGGGGAGATATATGATTCTTAAAATTAATTTTTACAATTTTGGGTTGCAGGATGATTATTCCAACCAGTTATAACAAGGAAATGGGAGGGGAGCCAAGTATGTAACTGAGGAATCAAGGGCTTGCACTAAATCCAGCTCTTTCATTGTCCTTCTCTGTGGTCTTTTGTCATGATAATTTATCTTACTTAGCCTACATCTGATAAAAGAGCAAGTTCATGGATACAAAAGATCTGTGTAAGTACTAATTATTTTGTTAGAACTTAATACAAATCAAGGTAATTAGATTTAAATAACCTTGCCAGGAAGAGGCAATCTAACTGTGATATCTAACTCCATGTCCTACTGTTGAGCTCATCTAGACAGAATCTGATCTGCCTTGTGAACAACAAATTTGACTACTGCTTGTTGTGCTTATGGAGGGAAGCTAAAAAACCCCCAAACCCATGCTTTCTTGTTTCAAAGTTTTACTTTACCTTTATAACTTCACTGTATAGCTATATTATTGCATTTAAATATCAAATTAGATTTTATTGTTCTGCCAGATCTTTAGGCAGAGTGGGTACATGCTAGAAGAAGAAACTGAAGATGTATATTCTAGGAAGCTTTTTACTCTTGCAGTCAGTGAGAAACTTGTTAGTAATTTCTCTTAGCAGTTCTTCATCTGCTAGAAAGAAGGAGAAAAGCTTACTAGAAAAGCAGGCACAAAGGAAGCATTTTGTACCTTTATTTCTTGTGGTGGTTCTGTTCTATGCTGAAGTGTGACTCTAAAAATAGATACGTTTTTGCCCAAATGAAGAGAATAGTAACTCTAGGCCTCACACCTCCCCCTGCAATTAGGAAAATGGAGCATTCAGTAACATTAGAAAGTAATTTGGCCCAATAAGCAAGAACCAAGAGCTTAACCATAAGTCTAGTGTGTTCTCAATTTGAGTTGGCCCACAAAAATCTTTCATGAAGTAGTATTTTGTGAATTTTGAAGCCTTGTAGAAAGGGTGACTGATTTTTCTTAATTTTCAGGTAACAGTTTGTTTAACTTCAGTAAAAGTAAGTGCAGTATTTTAACATTTATATGTATATTTCTCATTATGCAAAAGGGTTCTAATAGCACTTTCGGCTTCTATTGCATGGGAAATATTATTTTGATTATTGGAGGGAAGCATGAAAGGAAGATTATTTTTTTTCTCAAAAAAAGCTGTATTAGCTTGAGACTGATATGTAAGTTTTTTCATGGACTGCTAAAAATGGTCCAGAAGATGATTTTTATATGTATTGTAATTTTTACGATGCTTTTGCCTTTTATAGGTTTCGCTGTGACCCATAATTGTTTGGTTGTGGGTTTGTGTTTGGGTTTTTTGCAGTTCACACACACATATGTAGAAAGGTGAAAAAAAACAACCCTCTTGTTTTCTAAGCACCTGTGTCTATAATGACATGAACAACAGAGTAGCTGCATAATGATGGTGTGTTAGTGGCTCGATGCCTTTTGCTGTGAAGTCATTAGATTAATGGTAACCAATATTTTTTTCTTTGTGGCCCCTTCACAGGCTTAGCTATGTTATTGAAGTTTAGTGGCCTGTTATATTCTGTTGCCTGGTATTACATTACTGATGCAACTTGTGTGGTGACTTTTTAAGATAAAGAGGATAATGATGGGCTCCTAAAGCAGAGTGGATATTTCTGGCCTCTGGTTTACACTCACTTTACAGTGGTGTAACAGTACAGCTTTCTGGGTAAAGAGGAATATGTGCCTTATACCAAAGCGTTCTTAAGTTCTGCCTCAAGGATTTTTTTAAAGGTCTTGGGTATAGACTCCTTTGCCATTGAAACATGGTAGAAACTTTGGCAGCTTAACTAAAAAAAAGCTTTATAATGATAGGGGTAGGTACCTATAACATGGTGGTAAATATGAAGTCTTGAATTGGGCGTGTTGTTATTGATCATCAATCTCTTGTTTTTAATTGTGTCTTTTAAAAAACCAATCTATGTACATTGAGCTTCCACTCCTAACACATTTACATGAAGGGTATATCCAGCCTGTGTGTGTATCTGGATTTAAAAAAAAAAAAAGTCCTCTTAAGCAGTTCAAGAAAAAGATGCTATTACTGGCTTGCTGAGAGAGGATTAATTAGGAAATGTCTTCCCTTATCTGGATTTCTAGAAGTTACAGTGGTTCACTTCCTCTTAGCAGAGAATTATTATGCAGAATGGCACTAGGCACTGTATTAAATAATTATGTCATTATCTGTTGGTTCTCTGGGGGTTGGTATTTTGGTTAAATTTGAAGTTATTTACTAGACAGCTCTTCACTTGTCCGATGAAGGGATCAGCTTGAAGTAACTTGTAATGGAGTGTGGTATGTTTGAATAACTAAAAGCCAGGGAGAACCTTGAAATTTGGGAGATCTCCAAGAGGAGGATCTTTTTTTGCGTAAATACTAGCTTTACTCTGCATACCTTTTATTCCCCCCCCCCTCCCTTCTCCAGTACTGATACTCGAAAAGGTGGAAAATGGAGATCTGAGCAACAAGATATTGAAGATCACGGATTTCGGCTTGGCCAGGGAATGGCATAAAACTACCAAAATGAGTGCAGCTGGGACATATGCCTGGATGGCTCCTGAGGTCATCCGCTCCTCCATGTTCTCCAAAGGCAGCGATGTGTGGAGGTATTGATTTGGCATTGAGTGATTGGTTACTCAAGAGTAACTAGACTTGCCAGAAAACCTCTTTTATGTTTAAGAATGAGAAATGGTGAACCGAATATTAGAATTCAGGTCTTAAGAAAACTTTATCCACCAGCTTTCCATCTGTCAGGCTCTCAGACTACTTTGTGTTAATTGTAAACATTCTTTACTGTAGAAAGTGGTGGACCAGCTCCTGCATGACTCTGAATTTCTATATATTTGTTCTATGTCAAATTACATTCAGATTATCCTAGGATTCATAATCCCAATTCTCTCTGCTTTATATAAAACACTTTTTTTGTGCTCATTTGGCTATTGGCTGACATAATCAAAGGCCATAAAACTATCTGTGAAGTACTTAAAATTACTACTTTTTAGTGTTTTACCAACAGTAAGATCATTTTACGTTTTGGTAGTAATCTGTCACTGTACCTAATTGAATTCCCCATGCAGTTTCAGCTTGAATACAATGTTTTTCACTTTCATAATAATCTTATGAATTCTTTCCACCCTTCTAGACTTTCACATAAAATAACAAATCTGTTCTCTAGGTCCAGTTGAGTATGTAATCCATAAATAATAATTTGCATGTATGTATTATCTTTTCCATTCGTGCAATGAGATTTTTGAGAATAGGACCTACTTTAGTGGGGAAGAGTGTAAGGGTCAGCCCATAGACTTCCAGAAATTGAGTTTGAATATGACCATAAAGTGAATTGGTAGCTACTGAATTCAGTAAATAGCTCTAGGACAATGACTCTTCTGGATGCTGTGTGACAGAATTAGTACTGAACATCTGAAACAGATGAAGTAGATGAAATTTTGTGTTTTGTGTGGGGAGAGAGTTATTGAAATGTCAGGGTGACTTCGTCTTCAGTGCAGGAAGATTCTGTCGCTGGCCGGTAACACTCCCACACAAGTGTGTGCATGCTGTGAAATCTGTCAGGATAAAGAAACATCCCAGCTGGCAGAATTGTCTGGCTGTTATGGCAGAGATTTGGTGTGGGGACTTTCATTTTCCTTATCCAGTTTTGCTGAATAGATAATTTATTGCTTTGTGATAAGTCTGTGAAATTGTATTTTGCACACTAATAGTGCGGATAAAATTCTGACTCTGTAATTGAACGTGGTAGCTTCTGTAGTTAATCTGAGATGAAATGAGCAAGAACCAGGCTTTTACTCTGAGTGAAGTCTGACAGAAATGAAAACCTCAAGGCTGTACACCTTTTTTATGTACATGATGACAGTGCTGGTTTGTACAAAGCTTGTCAAGCTCAAACTTTAATTTGCTCTTCCCTGAAACAGTGCCAGGAATGGCCTTTCAGGGTAACCTGGGAGAGAGGGAGAAGGGAAGGGGGTAAGAGTTTTCCTGTGATTGTAACTTTACACTGTGAACAGATCAATAGATGTTCTGTACCAGTATAACCTTATTTTAAAAAAGGTAAGAACAGATCAGTTGGTGGGTTTCATGAAGGTAGCTCAAATGCCTTTCTACCAGTGCAAAAATACCAGTTTGGTCATTGACTTAAGGACTGTAAATCACTTCAGGACTTAAGGAGTGTGATGAAATTATTTGTTAGTTTTTCAGAATACAGTATTTCTATTTTTAAGATTCCTTCATCACTTTCCTCTTTCTATAGTTACCAGTCTTTCCTTGAAAACAGGTTGAGTTCCTCTCAGTGCTCGTCGTTAAACAGAGGGTCATCACCATTAAGAGAGCTGTTATACTGTATCTGAATAAGCCTTCTCTCTCTGGTGGCCAAAACTTGAATCATAGTTAAAACAATTCAGAAAAAGCTGAGAGAACATGATGTTTGGGGCATGTATGCAGAGAACAGACATTGCTAGCGTGACCACTACTAGTGTGTCAATGATTGTAAGCACTGGATTTTACAAAAGCAGTCATGAATTTATAATAAATTCAGTCCCCACCCAAGGATGCAACTTGAAATTCTTAACAGGATGAACTTTCTTATCCTATTAGACTTGCCCCTCCTCTTGTCCACTTTAGCCTCTTGGTTAATCATTGGAGTTGAGGGAGTTTTTTGCCTGACAACCTTCCAGTTAGTCTGTGTGACATCAACAAAATTGGCTGTCTCCATCTCTAACATTCACAAACCCTTATATTTCAACACCTTTTCTTTAAAGCTTATACTGCTGGCTGAAGTGTTGCCCAGCCTTTTAACAGGCCTTTTCTTGTTCTGCTTGTGTTCTTGCTGCACAAACAGGTGAAGATGCTGCTGAAGAAGATGCTTGCAAGGATTGAAATTTCCTGAGTCAGCCTTATCTCATCATAAGTAACTGCTTCATGCAATTGCTTTCAAAACATTTATCAAGCTCCATTTAAAAAAAAAAAAAAGGATAAAAAAAAGGGATTTTTTTTTGTCCCACTATAAAGGAGGGTTGACATAGAACTTACAAGGCTGAGGAATGCTCCAACACACTGCTGTCTATCACCAGGGTCTGGGCCACTGTTAAAGCTTGTTGGTAACAACAGTACATCCTGCTAGTGAAAATTTGTTGCTATGAATTTTGCTGTGCTGCACCCACGACTTTTAGATACACAGCAGAAACGTTGTGCTTATATTGCACAGAGGACAAAGAAACTATGGTTTTATTTAAATATGTCCATTCCTGTAAATCTATTTATGTGTTTGAGAGGAGAGTTAGTATTTGCTTTGGATTTACAGGGGTGAAGTTGAAGAACAGATACTGCAGTTTATCCACTACTGTACAGTAAGCTAATGTCAGTAGGCATATAATTCAAATTTCTGTCATTTTAACTGCTTAAGTGTATTTCTTGTTTGCTGCACACTTCATTTTTTGATTTGTGCTGCTTGAAAGACAATCATGTTGTCAATATGATTGATATGCAGAATATAAAGCTAGTATACAACCGTCATCTGATTTCCCTGTGGTTCCTTAATTTAGATGCTTTTAAGATGTATCTACTCTGAGACAAGTGAAATAGATAGGAATTTAGTTTTCATTTAGAAATGGAATTACTAGGATTACCTAAAACCATCTGATTAGCAGATAAGGTTGTTTCAGGCATTCAGTGATGGGTGTAGGAACTTCAGTCATTAGAATATCTCATTTGAATCAAGTGGTGGCAAGCAATTCCATCCATAACTGACTACTTGTAGGCTCTGCAGCCTTCCATGTGTAATGAAGCACTAGCAAGACTTTGGTACCTGGCAAATAAGTGTTGACTAGCGGTACTAGGAGAAGCTCCCATGGGAGAAGTGTGTGCAACTGACTGTTGTGAAATAAGCAGGAAATGTCACCTCTGGAAATAACAGTTGGAGAACATACAAAATGCTAACTGTTCAGAGCCCTTAACACATAATGAAGTATTTTCCTTAACAAAAGTAATATTCTACTTTATGTTGTTGCTGGGATCACCTTGTTGGGCTGGTAGTTCCTTTCTCATGGAAAGTGTTGAACCTTGGGAGAAGGATAAGAGGAACTTATGGTACAAATGCCATTGAACAATAACAGTGAGAAGAAATACTGGGTTTTTTACTTAAGTTCACAGACTTACAAGGGAGGTGGCAAAATCACATGTGAAATCCTGCAGACCTCCAGCCTCCCTCTCCCTGAAAATCCGGTGTGTAGAGTTGAACCTGATGTTAAATGGCTTAAGGGATTACTGGATCACTGGGAGATGGTTAATTATTTATACAAGTGTCAGTTGACTTGGACACATGGTCTGTATCACATGGTTCGTTTTGTAATTAAAGTCCAAAAATTACTGCTAGGTGCTGGAAAAATAAATGAGCTCGACCAGTTTTTCTTCCTCCCTGTTGAGAATGAGGAGTGGCCCTTGATTCTTTCTTTCTATGCCTTTTTTTTGTATAAGTCTTGAGAGTTAATGAAAAACTCTGTTCAGCATCTCTTTTGCTGTTTAATCACTTGGGATGATTGTTGTTCAAATGCCACAAAGCAGTGTTGCTGGCGCTCTGTGGAAGCAGTATTCTCAGCAATGAACCATAAGTACCTGAGGAAGAGGTGGCATTTAGTTTTGTCAGAAACAAAGTGACCTTTCCTGTAATATATATTTCTAGTGTCATGCTAGAAGAAACACCAATCTGTCCATTCCTTTGTCTTTAAAAAATTGTCCTGCAGAAGAAATGCTTTGAGCACATCAATAGTGCTTTCCTAACCATTCCATTAAGAGAAATACATAATAGATGCCTTATCCAGCACTAATGGTAAAGTAATAACAGAACTCTGTGGTAGTTTTCCCTACCTTTTGATATCAACACTTGTGTCCAAACTGAAGAGTAACATGAATGATCAATCCAATTGAGAGGCGCCAAATATGTATTTTCAGTATCAATTTTCTTTGAGTGCTTTATGAATCCTAGGAGGCCAAAAAGAAAATGGGAAATCCTTAAACTCGTGTTTGGTTTTTTTATTCCAATGAGGCTCTTGAGACAGTAAAAATTGAGAACCTTGGTGGAAAAAATAATCAGTTAGAATTACCATTATAATATCAAACATGCATTATCTAAGAGAAATTCATAAGATTGTATAGATGAGAAAATACGATATTTTGCTTCATAAACTAGCTCTGTTGACAGGCAAAGGTGAGATCTCTAGTGACTGAAATTCTGTATCTCACTAGGGAAAAGTAGTATTAAGACTGTTCAACTAAGACATCAGCAGTTACAATGAATGTTAAAGATTTCGCAGGGTGAGGAGAGATTGCAAGACCACAGGTTGTGATAATGAAAATTCTGATTACTCCCAAATGAATAGGGCAATTCTTGCTTTGAAACAATAAGAGATTAATCTTTTAGCTTCAGAAATGACTGTTTCATGAAGCAGTTATTCAGGGAGCTTTTAGGAGGAGAAGCAGTTTTTCATCTGGTCTTCAGGTGTGCTTAGGAGGCCTTCAAAATTGCACAATATGACCATGGTCAAAATATATGTATACTTAGATTCAGTATCTTTGCAAGAGCAATTAAGAAAAATTAGTCCATTATAGTAGTGTTCAGTCTCAGGGAGATTAATGACAACCTTGAGGAATTTAGTGTAGAAACAGCAAAAAGGGAACACACAACATGGGTATTTTTTAAGGACACTATGTTAAAGCTCAGAGCAAATGCACAGGAAGGACTTTAGATGAAGGAAGAAGAGGATGTTGAAGAGACTGCTGGAAGACATCCTTAAAATAGTTGAACCTGTATCAAATGAGGAAAACTAGGCATGGACTTAAGCGCTACACAGTTGAACGCAAAACAGTCAAGAAAATGAAAAGGATTTTGAGGAGAGTCTTGCAAAAAGCATAAAACCAAACAAATTGCTTTCAGATGCAGCACAGGTGAGAAGCCTGCAGGAGAAGTTATGGCCCAGAGGTGACTAAGATGTAAGAATGCAAAGAAGATAAAGCTATAGCAGAAAAATCTTAGTGTCTTGTGTCTGCTAGAATGTGACAAAGAGAGGCTTTTTAAGATGACAATTTCTCTTTAAGGGAGTTGAGCTGGCAGACATCCTGTGCTGAAGTACTGTCCAGAGAGGTGTAACAAATTACTGGGATTTACAGTAACACCCAACATTGCTACAGGAACATGAGAGAGCCAGCTGAGTTAATAGCTGTGCTGTAATATGTTGCTTAAAGCTGCCTTAATACCAGAGAAATGAAAGGCAGCAAACATGGTGACAGGTCTTAAGAGCTTCCTAAGGATCAGCAAGTCTGATTTTCAGTTCTACTAAATGTAGAAACAGCACTAAAGAGGGGGGAGCTGGTAGACATATATCTGGGGAAGTGTCAGCTTTTGTAGAAGGAAATAATACCTTCTGAAAAATAAATAAAGATTATTGAAGGAATTACTGAATATGTGGACAAGGGGTAAGATTGCTTATACCATATTTGGATTTATAAAAACTTATGAAAACTTATGTCAAAAGCTTTTAAAGAAAATAAATTGATGTGGGAAATAGGGCAAGTGTTTTCCCATCACTTAGTCAATTCTTAATTACTAAAGGAATAAATCAGTTTTCTTGGTGGGGAATTCTATGTTCAATGTAATCATAAGTGATTTGAAAAAAAACCATAAATGGTTAGGTAACATTTGTTATGATACCAAGTTATTCAGGATAAGAAAATTAATCTGTTGCAGAAAAGCTTTACTATACTGAATCATAAAACAGGTGAAATGGTAATAAATACAACATAGTACCCATGGGAGAATTTAACATGTACGATGATGGGCTGTAAATTTTACTATTATGATTCAGTTAAAAGATACTGCAGTTACTGTGGGTAACTGAGTTCATTTTGTAAGAAGTCAGAAAGGCAAGTGACAAATTATGATTTAATAGGAAAGAAATAACAAAGAAAACAAGGAAAGCTGTGCTTTTCAGATCTTTAAAACTTTTGTGATTTTGGTTATTCCAACATGAAAGGTTTAAATGGAATGAGGTGGTACAGAAGCTGTCAAGGTCAGTGAAACATTTGGAATGGTTTCTGTTCAGGAGAATAACTAGATCAGGATTTAGCTAGATTAGGATTTTGGGGGCTGGAAAGAAGATGATTTAGGCAGGATGTAGTGGGAGCCTGTGAAATCATGGATGGCATAGAAGGAGCTAATAGGGAACATATGTTCATTCTTCCTTGTATTGAAAGAACTACAGGGAAGCAAATTAAATTACCAAGTGACAAGCTCAAAACAAACACATGGAAGTATTTTTTGACAAGGCATCATTAAATTTATAGAACTCACTACCACAGAACATAATGGGACAGTAAATGGGTTCAGAAGAGAATAAGACAAATCAGTGGAAGAAAAAATTGTCAGGTCACTAAGTATGAAGAAGCCGTCTCTGGCTCAGGTTTACTAGAAGCAGAGAGAATATTCTGAGGATATGTTGTTTCTCATATACCTGGTGGAGAACAGCCATGGAATTACTTCCATAACTTTAGTTAATATTTCATATAACACCTTAAGAACAACTTGGTTCTGAGGAAGTATATTTCACTTAATTTTAAAAATACCACAGCCCACCAAACAGCACTCCTTCACATTTTTGAGAGTTTCACTAGGTTCTGGTTTAAAATTTGCTATATTAGTTAAAAGATTTATGTTAATGTTTTTTGGACTGTTCCCAGTTTCCAGAGTGAAAATGATTTTTGCCTAAAAGGCAAAAATGGCATCTTATTTCCGTCTTATTAACAAAAGGAGTTAAAATAAGGCACTTTACCAGCTTGGCAGCCATGATGAACTTGTCCAGAAAACTGCAGTTTCTTCAGTGTACCAGAGTGACCCTGATAGGTTCAGGTACTTTTTTGTTGCTTAACAAAGAATGTGTTAAAATCAAACACCTATTTTCTTTTCTGTATTCTTCCTGGTAGTTATGGTGTGCTGCTTTGGGAACTGCTAACAGGAGAAGTACCATTCCGAGGAATTGATGGTCTTGCAGTAGCATATGGTGTTGCCATGAATAAACTTGCCCTTCCAATTCCTTCCACGTGTCCAGAGCCCTTTGCCAAACTCATGGAAGGTAAGCCAGCTGTGGTGCAAGTATGGTTTGTGCTGTTTCTCGAGTGCTGTTGAGCATTGCCTCCTTGTGTTGGTTTTAATACCTAGGAGCACAGATTTCTCAAATGGCTTTATGCAGTGGTGCAAGTTGTTACGGGAGCTAGGCTTGGCTGTCGGTGTGCCGTCATAGTTACTCTTACAAGAATAGTAAGTGAAAGAAATTTCCCTGCCATTTTTTATCTACTGGTTTTACAGGAAAGTGGGGCCTATTGTTGTCATCATTTAGCTTGTTTTCTAGTAGTGAAAACTCGCCAACACCAAAGACTTCACATTTTGGTGTAGTTTGAAGTCTTCGACTTGTTTTGAAATTCATAGCTTGAACGTCTTGCTAGGCAGCATCATATTGATTTGGAATGAGACTTTATCCTACTGACACTTGAGGGAGTGGCTTTAAATGTGGCTTTGACATTTGAAAACAATCCAAATTTTCAGTCAGAATGATGTGATTTTTCTGCTTTGTGTGTGTTCGTGCCCAAGGTGCGTTACATATAGATGAAAGAAATAAAGGACTTTGTCATCAGAGCTGCTGTAGTTATTAAAAGGGATTCTGTGCGGTAGCTTTTGGGGTGTACCTGTGTGACCTGCTCTGCTGACTATTGCAACTGCTTACATATCTTCTGAGCTTCAGTTGTTCTTTCCTCCCTCTCATAGTAGCACCTTTAGTGTTTTTTCCAGTTCCCCTCTTCCTAAGGATTTCCAAGTGTTTATATTTAATAAACATTTTTATTCCTATCTGTCAGAAAGAAAAACTGAGGTAAAGAGAAATCAAACATGTTTTTATACTCTTGGTGAGCAAATAATGTGTCTGAACATAGAACTGATACTCTTGGCTCTGGTGCTTTTAGCCCCAGGAAAGGAATTTGATTAATGCAAGCAAATTTCTGATGGATTCCTCTGCTTTTAGAACAGTTTTGCATTTCTCTGGTATTTTCTGTAGGTTACAAGCTTCAGTTAAGTTAAGGTAGAAAATTTCATGTACTGTTGTGCTAAAAATGAAGTATCCTACTGGATAGTAAGCAACAGAGTTGCAAGTATAGTATCTTGGAAGCAATGTAAAGCAAGAAACTGCATCTGAAACAGTTAATGGAACTACCAGTTCAGTGTTGTGTCAGGGCAGTTAATTTTAACGTGGTTCCCTAAAACAAGGACCTTGGATTTCTTAAATGTGAGGCATCTGCTACGGGGGTTAAAAATAAAGCCCTCTATAGGGAAAGTCAGGTAGAGGTACATGGCCTGCGCTTGAACTCAGGGGTGCGGGGGTGAGCACCCACATGGCTTTGTAACGCTTGGCTTTGCCATGTGCAGGGGGAAGAAAGAAAACAAGAAAACAATTACTTTCTGCCCCTCCACCAAAACTTTTTTTCAAACAGGCTCTTTCCCACCTCGGGTGAATTCTTGTTCCCTTAATGTTGCTGCTTTTACTTTTGAATTACTGCCCTGGTGGTCTTCACTGAGACAACAAAGCTGAACTTTCCCTCTTCACAGAAAAGACTTGTATGTTACAACTGTCCTCATTAGTGCAAATAATGGCAGATCTGGGCCTGGGAAAATAAAAGCCACGGGCCACCTGCATAGTTATCCTGTTCACTCATTCAAACATTTGGCAGGCTGCAGCGTTTTGCTTTACTTCGGGTCATGTTTGCTTTGCCATGCTTAAAACCTGGGGTAAAGAGGCAGGGATGATGGTCCTGACAGTCCAGTTGTATCACCCATTGCTACTAATTGGTCAGCAGCAGGGGACCTTCAGAGCCCTCTTTAACATCTTCAGCGCTCTATTTTGATAAGAGAAGTGATTTGAAATCCATAAACACAAATGTGTTCCAGCTTATCCCTCCTGGAACCTGATCAGATGTTTAAATACCAGCGTCTTGATACCAGCAGTTTTGAAACCAAAGCTCCCAAATGCAAAATCTCAGTAACACTGAAATCAAAGACAAGACCTGCAAAACCAAGCCTCAGCAGTTGCCCAGGTTTTTGTGAAGTGTTACTTTTAATTACAGCTGTTCCTTGGTGTATTTCAATCCACAAAACTAATGAATGAATTTAGGATTTAACCAACATTTTTAAAGAATGTTTTATTTTTTCCAACTGTAAGGTCTAGGAAACCAGAACTGTTGCCCCATACCGCAGTAACATGTCTTGAATCTAGTGACCGTTTAGAACAGTGATAGTGTGAGCATATTGAGAGAGACCTGTGTGTCAGTCTTTTCCACTCATGTCCAAAAGCTGTATTCTCTAGAAATATATTTGAAAGCTAAGTTTTTCTGCTTGGGTCTTCTCAAATTTTGGCATGCGGGAGTCTAGCAGTACCGAAGAGGATAAGGATACTTGTTGAACAGAACCTGTATAAACAAGCTGGTATGGGACAATATAGAATGAGAAAGTGATGGTTTTGACAGGAGTAGAAATAAGGGTGAAGTAAAAGGGAGGACTGAAACAGTAAGAATTTCCTATTCAGAAGTGTTGTTAAGTCAAACATTTTTATTTAATGGCTTTTTAAAAACATGTTCTTAATGATTTTGTAGCTTGAGATGTTACTGCATACCTTTTTCTATTTCCGTTTCTCTTTCCAATGTTCAATTCCCATCACTGTAAAAGCAGTACATGTCTGTACTCCTGCTAGTTTAATTGCCTCGTGGTAAGATGGGTACTTTAAATTCTGCATTTTTAGAGCTCTGTAATTGGATAAGTCATTGCATTAGATTGTAAATGAAAAAGCTTGTTTATCTGTGGTTTCTCATAAAGGCAAAAGAAACAAGCCCAATCAAATGATTTTCTCCCTAATAATAAAAAAGAACCCATAATAATAAGAAAACTCCAAAAGCACTATTTGATGTCATTTACTTGAATCTCCTATTTTCACTCAAGCTATGCTCAGTCTGCTTTGCATGAGAGATTTTCACTTCTGTGGTAGATTCATAATGACTCAGCTTAGTATTGGAGTTTGGCATTAGAACTCTGATAGATATCTTTCTGCAGTATGGCTGTTAACTCTGCAGTGTAAGTGTGAGAAAAGAAACTGTTTACAAGTGTCTTGCATAGTATCTCCACTCTGAGCACATACAACTTAAAATATTTACGGGAATTATTTACGATTTTTAATATATTCTTGAAAATGTAACTTTCTGTAAAATAAGTAAACCTCTGTTTTACATGGCATATTACTGCAACAGAACCTTAGAGACCAGGTAGTTCAAGATCTTAAGTGATGTTGGATATTGTATAAGCATGAAAACGTGAATTCCATACTTATGATCAGACAGTAGTGAAATGCAAGTGGGAAATGGGAAAGATGGGGTAATACAGATAGTGTGCATGCCACTCTTAGCCACTGGGGATCAGTAAAGTACTACTCATCCTCTCAAACCTCCATACTAAAAGATGCTTAACAGTTGCTTGTCTTTGTCCTGTTCTAGATTGTTGGAACCCTGACCCACACTCACGACCTTCCTTTACCAGTATCCTAGACCATCTCACTGCCATAGAAGAGTCTGGTTTCTTTGAAATGCCCAAAGATTCCTTCCACTCCCTGCAGGAAGACTGGAAACAAGAGATTCAAGAGATGTTTGATCAGCTCAGAGCCAAAGAAAAGGTAAATAAACACTCCATTCTTGTGCTCTCTGGATTATAATTTTCCCATTTCATTATTCAAACAGGGATCATCGTTTAGTGCATACCAGAGTTAATTTTGTATGTGCTTTACTGCAGCTTGTAATAAGTCCTTAACCAAAGGCAGGTTATGATGTACACAAGGGCAGAATCATGCGTAAAATAAATATTTGCATCCTAGGCTGCTACTCCTTCTAATACTGTAGTGACCTTGCATTATACTCTGTGCAAACTACTGTGATGAGTTATCTTCATTGTTTAATGCACCTGATAACTAACATCTTAATTGAGAAGCCCAATTATAACTGTTAACAGTAAAAGTAGGAGGGGTAGTTTCAGCACATATGCTCTAGCAAATGTTGCAGCTTTGGTTCTGTGAGGTTTGTGTTTTCCAGGTTGTGAGCACAGCCAAATTGGATAGAATATAATAAACATGAATGCTCTGAGGGAAATGGTCCAATAACTGTTACAAATGAAGTCCATCCAGGTAGAGAGCAGGAAACAAAAATGCTAGCAGGAATAAAAGGAATTGTGCCCATCAGCCTAAAGCAGTAGAAGTGAAAAAGCTGAAGTTTTCTTCAAGCATACTTGCAAAAAGCACAGCTTGCTGCATCCATGTTAAGGTCCTTGTAGAGACTGTCTTTACAGTTGGTATGAAATACTGCAGTGAAATCACTAAAGCAATAATATTTTTCTAATTTCATGGTCTCTTGCCTAAAAATAAATTTGTAATAAGCAGTCAATTTGGGCTCAGAAGTTGAGTTTAGAGAGAAAGGAAGGAAGACCCTGGGGTAGGGGAGAGAAGTCCTGCAACAATACTTAAAACATTTTTATTCATGTATTAGAGTAGCTTTAGGGAAAAATAAAATAGCTAATAGGCATTTCCCTGCTGCTGTCGTCCTCTGGCATAACTGTGTTGGAACAGTGTTTGAAAACCAGAAACTTCAACAGACAAACAGAAGACAAAGCAGTAGTAGCTAGACTGCCCCCAGGTTTTGAGTACTGCATTGCTCTGTAGCAATGTTGAAAGAGAATTTTATATCCTATTCACCTCATGATTGAAATTGTACCAAACCTCTGTGGTGATGGGACAGGTAACAATGATGTTAAAAAATATTTTAAAAACTAAACTAAAATCTATCTGATAATCTGAAGTTTAACTTGAATTCTTCAGTTTTTACCTTCTGCAGTGGAATTAGCCAGCTGGAGATAATTATTCTGAGTGCTGAATTATTTCGTCCTTGTGGTGAGAGGAGAGGAATGCAGTGAGAAGACATTTTCAGATCTCAAGGACAATTTCAGTTGATTCATTTTGTCAACAAGGGAAAGATTGAAAAGTTTGCCTTATACATCTTTATGCCTAAGGAGCAGCCATGCTTGGTGGAAAATGATGGGAATGACCTCCTGATGATGTTCTCTTCATTCATTTTTACGTTAGAGCTGGGTTTTTTGCTATTTTATGATGCATGAGATGGCAAGGTGATTTTTAAACAGTTTAAGTCACTAAGTTAACATAAGTACTTACTGAATAGAAAACCAAGGATTAATTCTTTCCAGTGTTAGGAATAAATCTTTCAAAATGGGTTCCCATATGCATGGTGCGCTCCAGTGGCTCTTGTAACATGTTCATGCCAAATATTCAGCATATTTTCTTATGACACTGAATTAGGATGCAGTGCTTTTTCACAGAATGGTTGAAGTTGGAGGGACCTCTGGAATCATCTGATCCAACAACCCCCCTGCTCAACCAGGGACCCCTAGAGGCAGTTGTCCAGGACTGTGTCCAGGCAGCTTTTGCAGATCTTCAGAGAGAGATTCCATAACCTTTGTGGGCAGCTTGTGTCAGTGCTCAGTAACACTCACAGTACAAAAAGTGCTCAGAGGGAATCTCTTGTGTTTCAGTGTGTGCCCACTGCCTCTTGTCCTGTCAGTGGGAGTCACTGAACAGAGACTACTCCAGCCTCTTTGTACCCTTCCTTCAGGTTTTTATATACACTGATAAAATCCCTCTTTCCCACAGCCCAAGCCTTCTTTGCTTGGAGTCCCATCTCTCTCAGCCCTACTTCACAGGAGAGGTGCTCCAGTCTCTTTAGTCATCTTCATGGCCCTTTGTTGGACTTTCTCCAGTATGTCCATGTCTGTCTTGTACTGGAGAGCCTGGAACTGGACACAGGATTCCAGGTGTGGCCTCACAAGTGCTGATGTCCAAATTTTAATGCTTATATGAAGGACCTTGAATGGCAAGCGTAGAAGTTCTTGAGGATTGTTCTAGGTTTTTGGCTCTCAGCTGGGCCTTTAAACAGTGGCACTAGCAGTGCTGTGAGCACAAGCCATTTCTGCTGTACCTTCAGAATAGGTCACGTTAGTCTTAACCCACAGGTCACAAGGTAGATTTTAATTTCTCCTTTCTTAACTCTGCAGGAGCTGCGCACATGGGAAGAAGAGCTGACTCGTGCTGCTGTTGAACAGAAGAATCATGAGGAGCTGCTACGAAGGCGGGAACAGGAGCTGGCAGAACGTGAGATTGATATCCTGGAAAGGGAGCTCAACATCATCATCCACCAGCTGTGTCAGGAGAAGCCTCGGGTGAAGAAACGCATGGGGAAGTTCAAAAGGAACAGGCTGAAGTTAAAAGATGGCAATCATATCAGCCTGCCTTCAGGTTGGTGACGTTAGGCTGTGTCAGGTGAAATGGGAGGAAGAGGTGAACCCATCACTGTGGTAGCTTCTTTCTACTGGTAGGGATTAGAAAGTATTGGGTGTACTTTTGGGAAAAACATGCATCTTTGGGATCAAGAAACTAAATTTGATGTTCTTGTGGCTAGCATTTCCCAAACTTCCAGATATGAAGGCCAAAAGTAAATCTGAGTTGGTACATCAATGACTTCATGGTAAAAATGTTGGTGTTGCAGTTTAACATGTTCATACTCAAAATGATCAGTTTAATAAAGGCTATACATTAAAAATGATGGCAGTGCTTGCTCTAGGAATATTTTACATAATGCTGCAGCAGAAACCATTATCTACTGGATTTCTTGGTGTGAGAATCTAAAAGTTGTCAGAAATATGTTGATAACCGTGAGACTACAGCCCTACATTTGCTAGTTCATATGTGAACTCATATTAACACACAAGTGACCTTAATACCACCCCTCTGGAAGAAATGTTAAATACTGGTGATGTGTCAGGAGAGTCACTGAGGAGTGAGGATAGTGATTTTCAGAACTATTGAATCCTTAACATTTCTGCTGTGGATTCTGTATGGAGATTCAAATTTGTAAAAGAATAAAAGTGTGGGGTTTGTATATATCACTTAAGGCTCATCATTGCCTCAAGGATGATGGTTTACACTATATTCTTTGTTTTCTGAGAGAGATTGGCTGTTCAGAAGAGCAGTGATGATAAAGTGCATGTTAACTATGCCTTTCTTTAGGTCTGTAAACACCTATTGCTGGTGGGTTTGTTTAGCTTAAGAAACTGAGAGTTAAGGTGTATGGAATTTATACAGGGATATCCTTTGGCATAAATGTCAGTCAGCACATGGGGATCTATATACGTATGTATCTCATGCATACACTAAGAAGATATGTTTGTATGAGGAAGCACATGTCTTTGAAGTAATTACTTGTACGTTGGGGGGATAGCAATTAGCTGTAAAACTTCCATATTTACACAGATCCTGTAAATTATGGTCTTTGAAACTTAACCATAAATTATTATTTCTTTTTTCTTATATTGAAAAAAGACTTTTAACTGTGTCTTTATGCTTTTGTTTTGATTTTTTTTTTTCTTCTGGTTAACAGATTTCCAGCATAAATTCACTGTGCAGGCTTCTCCAACAATGGATAAAAGAAAAAGCTTGATCAGTAGCTGCTCCAGCCCTCCTGCAAGTCCTACCATTATTCCCAGACTCAGGGCCATACAGTGTAAGGAGCTCAATGTAGTATTGAATTTGGGAAATGTGCAGTCTGTCAGCGCGGTAAGATGCCAAGATTCCATATCTAGGACAGGACTGTTAAAAAAAAAAAAAAAAAAAAAAAAAAAAAAAAAATGATTGCCTTGTGCCCTGCATGTACACATTTAGAGAGAAAAATGTAGAGTGTGGATGGTGGGGGGACAAAATCACCTTCTGTGGAGTCCAAACCTTACTTACCAAGTTACTTGAAACGTTGCTGCTTCATTGTATAGAAAATACATTCCTTAGGTGTACAGGTTAACTTCTAAAAATACTGATTTGTGGAATAGATCTGTGAAGTGTTACTGAAATGGATTAAATTACTGTTGGAAGGAAAGAAAAACGAGTGCACCAGTAATGAAAATAGCATTTCCATTATAAAACAGAATTAGTCAGGCAAGCATGTATTAGAAGTATGAAAGGGATGTTAATGTGTAGTGTTTTATTGGATATCATGATACTTGTGTGTCTGGTATCAAACTGGTGGTTCTAAAAGGGAAACCAGTGATAGAATAAAGCTGTAAAGCCTATCTGTACTGATTTTGAAGGAACCTGGTGGTTAGATCTGTCTAAACATTCAGAATTATGGGAAAGAAGTCTGAATGGATGTTTTCATTACTATTCCTGTTCTGGCCTATGTTTTATTCTTTCTGTTTCTGTGTAATCAGTTCTTTAATTTGTGTATCTGTTTGGTTTTTTTTCCCATTTTCCGTTTTTCTTCCCACTTGTGAAGTGACTCCTGCTGAAAGCAGCAAAACATGGGGACGGAGCTCAGTCCTTCCCAAGGAGGAAGGAGAGGAAGAAGAGAAGCGAGGCCAGAAGAAAAAGGGACGCACTTGGGGACCGAGCTCACTTTGTCACAAGGAGCTAGGTGCAGGAGAAGATGGGTAAGAGGGTGCCTGGAACTAGTCTGTTATCCAGGTTCTAAAGCTGGTTATGAGCTGGCTCACAGGAGATTTGCCTGTCCTTTTGCAAGCACTTTTCTGCTTCCAAACTTACTTGCTGTACCAGAGATGTTAGAGATTCAGAGCAGCTTACAAAACTGCAATGCATTCAGTCCCTTGCTAGAGGTCCAGCACTGACTGATGCTTTCACTGTCGGCTATTACCTTATGTGTATCTGTATGCAGTAGAACTTAGCTGTGCAGAACTGTTTCTCTAGTAGCTTTTCTATATTTTCAGGCTCAGCTTTCTGTAGTGTCATATCATAGCTAGAACTGCTTCTCAGCTGTGTGATTTCTTGTCTTAAATGGTTTTATTTAAAAAGCATCTACGAGGGCAAAGAAAATATCTTCTCCTTAGGCTTTTGAAAGGGACACATACCTTGAGTACATCCTGAAAGCAATTTTTGCAGATACAGGTTGTACCTCTATTTCTATAGATTCTTGTTCTGTGTCTTCTTTTTGTGTGTGTGTGTGAATTATTTATACCAAGACACTAATGGATCATTGCTAAAATGCTGCTTTAAACATAGGAGTATTTTGGTCTTCTGAGCGGTTTTGAATGCCTTGCAATTTTTAGTGGCGTTTGAAGCTTTTTCCCATGCTAAACTGACAGTTTGACTTGCCATATTTTTTTAGCTGGGAAAATAACTGGTTATATTTTATCTTTAATACTCTGTGCTCAGGTGTGAAATTCCTGGAAGATAGAAGTTGACATAATGCATCACTATTGTAGTCCTCTAGAAGAGGGCCTGGATCTGAGTGTTCTAATGATGTTATAATATGTTCTCCCTCGAAGGTACTCTTGACATGTTAACAGGGCAATGTAGAGGAAGCTTCTTCGACTTCTGCCTGTGCTTTATCTATTCTATAGATGATGTAGAACATTCTACAGAACTAAAACAGATGTCATACTTTACAATTGTTAATTATATTAAAGGTCAGGAGATAACTGAAGCTGGTAGAAAAACACTTCTACTTTGAAAGTGCTTAGAATTCTGGGAATAAAGCTCTTTGGTTTCCTGTTCATTGCTGTACAGTCTGAAGCACTGAATTGCTTTTGGGCACAGACATCCAGAAAGGAGTTGCTTGCTAACCATGATTGCTATCAAAACTATCCTGTTCTTTCTACAAATGAGATGTGCTACAGTATTCATCACCTTTTCCAGGGAGATGCAGTACGGCTATGGTATTTTGCAGAGTATCTGAAACATGATAGTTTTGCTGAGAGGGCTGTATGTAATACAGGGTTAATGTACAATGAACTGCTTCTTGTTGAGATCATGCCAGGATGCAGACTTGAATTTAAAGGGAGCAGAGTTGCACTAAATGTTAATGACTCAAAAGATAAGAGTGCTTGCTAGTTTTAGTATTGTTTTAATTCTAATTTTAGAGGGTAGGATGATAAAAATTGGGGTAAAGAGCTAAACTTGGGACAGAAAAGTCCAGTTCAAGTCTTCTCCTTGACACTGTTCTGGTAGCAGCAGTGCTGCTATTCCAGCTGCTTGCACAACTCTGTGATCAAGGGAACTTCAATCTTCATCTTTTTTAATCAGTTTCCATGTGTTCTCCACCGGAGGTAATTCCAAATCTTTGCAAGAATTACATTGTGAGAATAGCAGTGAAATTCTCTAGCATGAGTAAACTGACCTATAATTAACATCAAGTAAAGGCAGTCATGAAAAAATTATACAGCGATTATTCACCCGTCTGCATTTATCTCTGAGCATAAGGACTATGCCCAGCAGCAGAAGGTTGCTGTGCTGAATTGCAGAGACTGGATGAAGTTTTTTGTTGGACTAGTGGTGTGACAGTTCAGTTGTGATATTATGCTATATTCTCAAGGACATATGGCGAAGTCTTAATTGTCTTTAAACTTGTCATTGATTAGTCTCAGACTGTTACTATATATAGCATGGGCGATCTTTACCCTGTCTTAAGTTTTCCACTGGTGGTGTTACTGATTTTATAGAAGGTGATGCTGGATGTGGGGTAGTCACGGTTCTTTAGTAGTTATCTCTTAAAACCTTGCAAGCTAAATAGGGGTGAGCCTGGGAACAGATATTTCTTATTCATGACAGTATTGTATTAATGCCTCAACATGGTGTTACAGAATGGTATTGACACCAGAGATGCTGTCTTACAGTTCCAGGGAAGTTTTTTACAATTTGCTGAGCAAATAAGCCATGTCACCTTATCACTTCTACAGAGAGGTGCTTTTGACTTCCCAAAAGAAAAAGGCAACAGATAAGTAACTTAACCATAATACAACAGAGTAATAGCCTTCCTGTTATTTGATCTAAATAGATTACAATTAAGAAGTCTTCAGGTTCCTGAATTGTCATGCTGGTGACTGAAATAGATAGTTTTGCTGCTAGTGCTTTCAAACTATTCTAGTTCCTTGGAGCAGTAACAGATAATACTGCTGTAATAGGAACGTACTCTAAATCAGCATGTTTTGAATTATTTTCAAATGCATGCTACTGGCTAATGGAGAGGATGTGCAGCTGTCCTCTGTACAGGTCTTTGGGATCTGCTTGCAATTTGGGGGAGCAAAAATTAAAAGGGAAGGATGAAGATTTTATAACCTTGAGGCAAATGTAGCAGGCCTTGAAATTATTCTGGTAGCTATTTATCTTTGTGTTCAGATTGAGTTGTGCTTTGTCAGTAATGGCAAATCTTCAGTCTGTTTTTTGCAAGGGAAGCTTGCTCTAAGAAGTCATAAGGCAGCAAACTAAGGTGATGTGTCCTGCTGTACAATAACGGGCAGTTCCCAAGACCCTTTTGGTAACTGTAACTGTAAAGTGAAAGCTAAACTGAAGATCACTGCTGCCTATCACTTATAACTTTGCTGTCTCTGCATATAGAGAACAGAGTGTGTGTTCTCCCAGCTCCATGGAAATCACCCCTTCTTTGTCTACCCATATTGTAAGAGCTTTGATATTTACTTTTGAAGGCGATCACACTGCTAACACGGGTTGTTTTCACTCACCACCTTTCCTTTAATTTGCTGCTCTATTTATAGGATTTATCCTAAGTATGCATGTTGGACACACGGATAATTTAGATAAAATATACATTATTTGGTGGGTTGTGTTACATAGCTGATTATAGTATGGAGTAAATCAGAACAGACCCACACACTGAATTGCATCTCTGTCATAAAACCATGTGGTTGTCTGTTTTGACAAGTAGGATTCATCACTGTGCTGTCTGGATTCACATTCATAGCAGGGTACTGCATGTGCCTGGGTGGTTAATGGGGGGGGGGAAATGATGGACTTCTGAGAAAGTTGAGAACTGTACATTACACTCTTAGTGTAATGCCTATAGCACAGTCATCAACCAACTGAACATGTGCTGAATCAAGTTTAGACCTTGTGACCTTGCTATAGCAATATTGTTTGGTGGCAAGTAGGGCATCCCAGTTAGGTTGAGAAGAGAGGAAACATACATACCACAGTGAAAAAACCTGATACGATATTGAAATCCTGCAATGAAAGCCATCTTAGAAATGCAGAGTGATTCTGCTGGAAAATAAGAATTATGAGAGATAACTTCTATATACTCATATCCACCTTTCTCTGTAAGGGAAGGATTGTAATTAATTATGCATCTTATCAAAGAACAATGCAAGTTAGTAAGGTTACTGGAAGAGGTCTCCTAAGTTTTCTGTTCTTTCTGTAACAAGTCAATGCTTTTCTGTGTCCAGTTGAGATCATTCAGAGAATCCACAGATCTTTTGACTCCTTTCATTCAATCCCTGTCTATCCTAGGTGATTGTTAGCTTTTCACCAACACTAGGATGTGTTTCATGCTGGAATTTGGAGAAAGGCCCAGAAATCTTCCAGTTCAGACTTCACTGATAACGGAACAATAAAACATTATTACTGAGTATTGATACGTCAGAAAGTTGTGCTGCTTACTAAAGTTGTTTCTGATGTTATAAAAGCACCGCAGGGAATAAATAGGATGATGGTAGTGAACATCTATGAACAGGAGCTACTAATAAGCTCATGTGCCTTGGTGACACTTTTAAATGCAGGCGATGTCAAAGTAGAGATTTGGTTTGAGGTTTCTCACTTGTTTGGTTTTGTGGGGTTTGGGGGTTTTTGTCTGTCAGTAAAAGAAACAATGACATTTATGGTTTTAGTTACCTCTTTTTCATAATGCAAAACTTATGCTTTTAACTGCAGTATTTTCTTTAGAGGAGAAATACTGGGGTTTAGAATATAGAGGCATAACTTTGCTCTTAGAATGACTTTAGCATATTATTGTCCCAGTGAGTGATCTTTGACCTTCGCTGTTTGTTTGTATTTCACATGGAAATGTTTTTGGAGATATTTTTCCATTCCTCCTGCTGAGCACCCTATTTTTTTACCTGCCATGGTACATTTGCTTCAGTTTAAAAAGAAAATGTTTCATCTGATTTTTGTAGTGGTGTTTTCTATTATTCTAGAATCATAGCTGTTGGTTATCAGCCGAGGTCTTTTAACTACCATGGTGTAACAAATGAGGGAGTGAGTTTTTGACCTTTTTTGTATTTTAAGGTGCTGTGAGGATATTGCAAAATGTCTTGCTTTGGGAGGACTTCAAATCTGTGTAATTAAGATGCATACATGCGTACCCTCAGTAAAACGACAGAGAATATAGAAGGGGGGAATAAAAATTAGTTGTGAACATGGTACATTTTCTCCCATTTTTTCTACTATTTCAGTCTGAAAGCTCTGGTAGAAGGATACAAACAGTGGTCATCCAGTGCACCAAACCTTGGGAAGATCCAGAGAACTGCACCTGCTTTTCCGGGATTCACCAGCTTAGCAGAGATGGGTAAAGGAATTCCCTGGAAATTAATATTCTTAACTCCACTGCTACTCAAATTTGAATGAACCTCTTCTTACCTGACCTTCACCTGGTACCTTACAGCAATGTTTTCATTTTGGTGGTATCCATTTTTCTTTTATTATTTGTGGTGAAGGAACTACTTTCTCCTGGATTTTCTTTTTGTTCACCTCTATGCTTGTGCTTATCTGTCAAGCTAACAAGCTTCTCTTAATTCCCCTCTAGCTCCATGCTACCTGTCAGCTCCTTTCCTGTTAATGATGGTTACACCTTTACTTGCAAGGAGAGATCCATATAATATTCCTACCTTTTGCTTCTCACTCCCAAACATATAAATTTACTCTAGAAGTAACTGAATTGTAGACTGATTCTGAAATGCTGTTCTGCAATTGATCCCAAATAGACTGTGTCACTAATTTTTTCCACTTTGATAGTGTTTCCAGTCACTTGTCTCCAAAAGCAGATAGGCTGACACAATAGCTTGTGAGTATTTGGCAGTTGATGAATGATGCTTGCGATATGGACAGTTGCAGCATATGAGGAGAAGCTTATTTTTATGTGTGTTTGTAAGACAGTGAAATTTGCCAGTGAAAATGTTACATCCATGCAAAGTCTGTTTTAATTTGCTTTCCAGATGATGAAGACAGTGAATGTCTTAATGGAGAGGGCAAAGTGCACCCTTCACCTGGGCACAATCAGTCATACCTCTGCATCCCATTTCAGAAGAATGAGGACTGGGATGGCCCTTCTAGTGATGCCAATGACGAGTCCACCCCTGTGAACTCTGCTACCAGTACCCCGCAGCTGACACCCACCAACAGCCTCAAACGTAGTGGCTCCCACCACAAGCGATGTGAGGTTGCATTGCTTGGCTGTGGAGCAGTGCTGGCTGCTGCAGGCCTGGGTTTTGATCTGTTAGAAGCAGGGAAGTGTCAGCTGCTGATTGAGGAGGAGCCAGAGGCACCCAAGGAAGAGAAGAAGAAGCGTGACAGCATTTTCCAGCGAGCTGGACGCCCACGCAGGAGCACTAGTCCACCTTCCCGAAAGATCTTCAAGAAAGATGATCCCATGTTGTTGCTAGGCGAGCCATCCACATCCCTCACCCTTCTTTCCCTGTCTTCCATTTCCGAATGTAATTCCACCCGGTCCCTGCTGCGCTCAGACAGTGATGAGATTGTGGTGTATGAAATGCCTGTCAGCCCAGTGACAGTCAAGGCTCCCTTGCCAGCCATTACCAACCCACTAGTCAATGTCCAGATCGAGAGGTTCAAACAAGACCCCAACCAGTCCCTGACTCCCACACATGTGACGGTCTCTTCCCACACCCAGCAAAGCGGGCACAGGCGCACACCTTCTGATGGGGCCATCAAAGGGAGTGGACTAGTTGTGAATGGGTGCCCAACCAGTGGATGCCCTTCCAGTAGCTGTTTAACTGGAGCACTGGGAGCAGGTAGGTTTTCAGCCATCTTCCTTTTTCTCTTCAGAATAAAGACCCAAGCAATATAATTACCTGTTAGGAAAGTAAATATGTTGCTTATACAGCATCCATTGTGATGGCCAGCCCACAAGAAGATCTTATGGATGCTATCTTGACACAAATAATGAACAGAATAATGCAGTAATGGTTTCTGTTCCAGAATATCTGCGCTGGGGAACTCTCTCTGCTCCCCTGTGCTGTGAGGCAGACCATAGTATTGCTTCTTAGACAAAGATGGTACCAAAGTACAAGTATTTTGCATTTTTAGTGGTTCCTTGGGGCTTCCACTGCTTTTATACACTTGTTTATTGTTGTTAAATTTCAAAGTAAATTCTAATCTTAAGGAAGTGAAAACTGGATCTCTAAACAGTTTGAGGCTGTGCCACTGTTGCTGTTACTCCTTTGAAAGCAAGAGGGATCTTCTTGTATAGGTAGTGTTCTCGTTGTTGCAGTCTTTAGGAGTGGCTGTGACTTGATAACTTAAAAAATGCTTTACTGCTTTCTTGCCCTAGTAATTC
The DNA here is from genome assembly GCF_003259725.1 of Athene cunicularia. Taxonomy (NCBI): domain Eukaryota; kingdom Metazoa; phylum Chordata; class Aves; order Strigiformes; family Strigidae; genus Athene; species Athene cunicularia. The sequence goes on along the minus strand of NW_020799101.1, from coordinate 38,106,283 downwards.
AGAGGGGAAAAAAAAGGACTAGAATAATAAATTAAAATGTGATTCAATAAGACTTCCCAATGGTAAAACAAAATGTGAGGTTGTCTGTTGAATGGCAGTCTGCAGTAAAATGTGGGTTAATGCAGCTGAGAATACTCACTGAAATGGTATTCATGAAAATTTAAAAGTTATGTTGTGTTTATAAAAAAGGCAAAACAAAAAACCAAACACCACCCCCCACGCTTAAACAAAAACCAACCAGGAAACATCCACAGTAGGTAGTGTTAAATGGCTCTTCCAGGAAGTTGGTCCTGCTCGCTGCAAATGGGTGTCACGTATCCTGCTGTGCAAGTGTTTCTCTGATCCGTTCAAGCTGTTAATGGCTATTGTGCCCTCTGAAGGATTTGGAGAGTCCTCACCTCTGGTAGGAGGTCAAATCCGTGCTCTCCAGTCTGAAAATTGAAGCAAGCAAATGAGAGAATGAACAAAACTTGCTGCTTGTACTAGGTCAGTGAAGCAGGTGTCTTGCAATGTGTTGAGAACAGTGTGGGGATGAAGAAGCCAGTTACTCGCTTCAGATTGGTGTAATCTTGAAGATATGGAGTTTGTAGATTCTGAATGGAGGCTTTCTGCTTTGAAAATATTTTCACAGTGTACATACAATAAACTAAGATCTGTTGGAACCATTTAGCAGTGACATCTAACATGTTTCCCTCTTCTCTCACATTCTCTGTTTTGGATAGGTGTGTTAAAAACACCTAGTCCAAGTAGAGATCCCAATGAGGTCCCTCGCCTGCCAGACCCCAACCTTGTTTTTCCTCCAACCCCGAGACGATGGAATGCACAGCAGGACCCCACACTGGAAAGACCCAAGACATTGGAGTTCCTGCCCCGGCCACGTCCTGCAGCCAGTCGGCAGCGGCTTGATCCCTGGTGGTTTGTGTCACCCAGCAATGCCAAGGGTGAATCTTCTGCCAACAGTTCAAGTACTGATACTCCAAGCAATCTGGACTCTTGTTTTGCTAGTAGCAGCAGCACTGTAGAAGAGAGGCCTGGGCTGCCTGCACTGCTTCCTCTCCAGGTGGGTCTTCCTGTAGAGGAGCGGACACTGTTGGACATAGATGCTGAGGGGCAGAGTCAGGACAGCACCATTCCGCTATGCAGAAGTGAACTTAACACACACAAAGCTGCAGCTTATGAACTCAAGCAAGAATTCTGGTCTTAGTATGAAATCCACTGGGGATAGTGAGCCCCTCTAAATTCAATCCTACTTTTTGCACTGAGAATGCACTTTGAAGACAGATGAGATGGAGGGATGCTACAGAGGTGCTGCCTCTGCTGAAGATGTGTTGTTCGACTGCCTGATTTTTGTCTGCAGTTGGATGAAACTTGGCAACTCTGAGCTGCTGACTTTTGCTGTGGGGTTTTTCTGTAGTCTTCCCTGCCCTCTAATTGCGGTTTGAATCTGCAATGAGCTAAAATTATCATATCAAAGTCTTTGTTACTGACCTTGTAGGATTTGGCACTTGCAGTAAGTATATTGGTATCTATCCTGGTATTAATCAGTATTTTCAAAGCTCAAATGTTACACTACAGCAGACACCAGTGTTTGATGTTTTCCCAGGAAATCCAGGATAGAATAAAGTAAATATCTGGAGACTACCTTCTCTGAAATGTATTCAGATCATTAGATAGGTCTGGGAATTACGGTGCCCCCCCACTGAAGGAGCAGAAGTAGCTATCTTAGACTCGCTTGTCCTCCTTTGCTCATGTGATAGTGCAAGGTGGAACAGATTGCAGAGGAAGGGCATGGCATCTCCACTGATGGAGGTCTTTGAGAACAGACTGACTAGACTTTTGGGAACGAGTAGGTATAGTTGATCTTGGCTTCAAGGCAGGTTGGATGGACTTCAGTGATCTCTTGAGGTCCTTCTCAGCCCTATTTTTCTATGACCCTGTGCTTTCAAAAAGATGAAGGCTTGTGGTATGGCTGTTTAGCTTGCTTTTCTGTTTCAAACTTCGGTTCCATCAGCCTCTTTTTCCCACCCCCTGTATCCCAGGCTCATAGTCAAGCTGCCTCAGCTTTGGTAAGGGAATTAGCAGGAACTCTTTCTTCAAAGCTGTGTTCGCATGCAGAAGTTATGTGTTCCCTCTCTTTTTTTTCCTTCCGGTTTTTCCTCCTTTGTTGCACTTTTTAGGAGTGGCCCTTGAAACCCAAGACTGTTCTTATGCACACTGATAGTTGTTTAAGGCTCTTTTGAAACTGAGGCTTGTTAGTAGTTGGATTGTGCAAACAGGAATCAGAACATCTGGATTCTGTTTTATTTTGTCACAGACTCACTGTGTGACCTTGGGCAAATAATGTAACCTCTGTGCCTGAATTTCCCCATCTGTAAATAATAGGAATAATACCTACCTCACAGGGAGAGGGGTTGGGACACATGTAATAGATATAAAGTCCTTTGAGATCTTGGAGTGAAAGACACTATAGACATGTAAAACCTTACTATTGTTTAAATAAATAAAAACTCCTAACTCTGGAGCAAGAACAGACCCCTGTCTTGGAGGAAGTCACACAAATAGGGTGTGCCTGTGCTCACAGTTTTCTGTGCAGAGACTGTGTGTCTGTACCTCTGCAGGTATATCTTACCGGCTTTAATGAGAGCTTCTCTTCCCCAGTTTTGGCATTATAAATAAGGGATGTGGCCTTTATACAAGTGTGATAAGGTAGTCTGCTTTTTTGCAGGGTACAGCACATCTGTTCACTCTTTTTGTACAGATCTGTGCTTATTTTGCTAATCTACTGACCATTTGGTTACAAATAACTGATTTGACAGTGCTGCCAACACAGTGCTCAACCTGTTAGGGCAGTCCAGTCCTGTTGTGAAGGCAGTTTACCAGAATACTTTCTCACAGCTGTCAGCACACAGAACCTGTGTGTTTAGATGTTTATAACCTGATGTTAAAAGCCAGCGTGTGTGGGGAAGTACTGTACTTAAGGTTTTTTTAATTCTGTTTGAGGGCTGAAACCAGCATGTTGCCATTAGTCAGGTGCACCCTTTTTTCCAAGCAATTACAAGATGTTTTTGTGTAGGAAGGTCACACATTTCTGTTTATCACATTCCGTGAAACGTGTTTAATGGCAGAATTACTTTTTGCTGCCTTCCCCATTGAATGCTGTGGAGGTAGCCTTAATGGTGCTATACTAGCTGCTGAAGCTGGATAGGTTATTGACTGTGTAGGCAAGGTATTCTGATGGTGGGGCTAAGATACTTTAAAAAGAAAATGTTTCTGACACCTGTTAAATGTAGACCTTTAGCATTATTGACTTCTTAAGCATTCATCCTTTTGCTTTCCGTTTCTGAAAACTCAGTTTGTGATCCAGGGAATTAAATAACAAAGGCAAAACCTACTCAAACAGATGGTTGATTTTGATTGTGCTATCAGAACAATCTCAAGGAAAGCCCAGTCAGAGGCTGTCAGAGGGACTTCAAAGCAGGAGATTAAACCTATCCATTTTTTATAGTCTCCCTTACAATTTTAAAAAGTTTGAAACAAAACTGGATCTGTTGTTCTGAAATGTAATGTATTCTATCCAAAAAGTATCTTTACAAATGTCATAGGAAGCATCATCTGCTCTACAAAGTCATCACCTGGAATAGTTCAATTCAAATAGGAGTCTTTAAAATCCATTTACTTGTATGGAATGGGAGATTACTTTTCTAGGTCACATTGTTTTAACTCAGCCCACTAAGTTTTCTGATAGTTGGCCAGTTGCTTTCACCAAGTGAACTGTAAGGTTTCTGTCAAGTCCCCAACAGGCAAGACAGCTGTAAAGCCAAGTTGTTCAGTCACCTCTTTTGCTTAGGAAAGTTGAGGATGGAGTGTCAAAACCCCTTCCCCCTTTCTCTGTTTTAGGTAATCACTTGATGAAAGTGGTGCGTAGCTCTATTAGAAGTATTTTGCTCTGAAGAGCATCTTCTCTAACATCAAATGGACATTGCTACATCAAAGGAACTGGGTAGAACAGATGACAATGAGTCAAGGATCCAGATCAGGGTTTCCAACCTAGATATTCTCTATTACAAAGCTGCCGGAAAGACAGGTAGAAGCATAATGTTTGGTTTTTATTTCTTCTCTGAACACTCCTTGGATGCAGTTATCTTCACTGAATCTAGCACGTGAAATAAAATGGGGTAGTCTTTGAACATCGACCCATGACTGTCTTCCAGGTGGGAGCCTGTGGCTAATCTGAGATACTGGGCAAGAGGAGTCTGTTGTAGAAATAAAGCTGTTGGTTTTAGGAGGTGGTGGGATATTCTCTGATGGGCAGAGGGAGCTCTCAAGGCAGAGTTGTCAGGTGTTTCACCTTATGCATCCCAAAAGCTGTTGCAACTGGTGTCCTGAGGCCCAGAGGCTGTGTGCATATTTAAGCTAGCTGGTAATCAATCCCTGTATTCATCTATCTCATCCTGGCTTGATTTCTCACCATTCTTATTCTGTTGGGTTTTTTCCTTGCCAGCTGTGGAAGTTGAGGTGCTCCAAATCTCCAAAGGAGTGCTTCACTGTAGTCCTCTAGATACTGAAAAGATATGAGACTGTCAGCTCACAAATCTTTTTTTCTACTAGTTACTAGTATTCCCATTTGTAAGGGAGACAAAAGTTTCAGAATACTGTTGACTGACATACCTTTCTAGCAGTGTTCAAGGAAGATGATGAAAATCTTGCTATAAAAAATTGTAATAAATGTACTGTTTCCTAAATATCTGAATAAGTTGCACTTATCTTTTTCTCATTTTCTCAGAAAAAAAAAACCAACCATGAGAACACAAAATCACTGAGCAGTCAAAATTAATGATAAAAGAATGGGGTAAAATTTGTTAAAGTAATTGCAGGGCTCACAAAGAGGAAGTGACAAATTTTTAAACTAATAGTAATAGTAGTAATGTTGTTGCTGAGAGAAATTTTCCTAGTCAGGAAACTTTTTTTAAATAGTCAGCATGTATCACTAATTTATGTAATTGATGTGCTAATTTAAGAAATAGAAAAAAGTTTGCCAGCCCTTCAAAATGTGCTATCCTTGTAGCCTATTTGTTTTTCCTGTAAAATTGGAGGGAAAACACAAATATAGCAATTAGTGCAAAAAAAAATTTTTATTAATTTCTACTGGTCTCACAGAACTTGAGTGTGGGACAGGTAGAGAGAAGAAAGCTTTTGTGTCGAAACTAAAGTGATAATAGTTATGGATTTTTTTCTAATACTGTTGCTTCCTATGGACTGCACAATGCTCTGTTTTGCCAGCAAGCAGGTCTTTTATCTCCTTTCAATCCTTTTCAGAGCTGCAAATGTAACTTTTTATAGGTGTTATTTTTTCCTTCAAATTATTACTGCAATGGGTTGATATTCAGTATGGAGCAGGGACCCTCAATGAAACTAATTCTTTTCGTAATGGTTTTCTAACAAAATGTGTGTTTTCAAAGTGAAGTTTACATTATTGATGTGGAAACACCTGTTCTGGTTTGGCATGCTTTTATGATGAAGTATTTTTCTGTACCTCTAGGAATGGGAGTAGTTGCCTTGCTCTTCATAGCATGCTGTTATCTTAAGACTTTATGGATAACACTGCATAAAGGTGTTACTTTGATTTGTCATGAAACTGGATACCTCATTCTGTTGAAGGTGAGGCAGTAATGGTCAAGTAAAGAAAGGTCTTTGCCATCTGGAGTGTTCTGTTAAATAGAAAATGACAGGAAACCTCCCATCTTGAGTCACCTTTCTATCTAGAGATAACTTTTATTTGAAACTTAATTCATCTCTGTGGGATGAATATGGGAGCTGGAGTCCCATTAGATGTATGGAACCAAACCTAATACTGTATCCCAAAATTCGATGATAGACTGTTAACTTTTGTAAGTAATTTTAAACTAATATTAATGGTTTTGTTTCTTTTGGGCTTTTTGGAAACCTTTCTTCTTGGAAGACATGCTTATTGCTTTCTAACCTTTTCTATGCGTTTTGGAAGTATTTGCAAGAACTCTTGCCAGCTCTCTGGCAAATAAGGAGGCTTACGTCTTGCACAGTGATACAGGTCCTCCTTTTGACTTCACGTTTTTCAGTATGAAACAAAGATGATTATATTTTGAAATGAAGATTTCTGATCCTTATCCTGTTGCTGCAGAACAGCTGCTTAAATTCCATATTTATAACTCCCTTAAAGCTATAATTTAGGTGAAACTGGACATTAAGAGTGAGGGGATAGACGTGTGTTAAAACATATTTGCAAACAAGCAATAAATACAGCATGTATATGCGAAGAACCAAAACACACTCATGCTGTCACAGAGGATAACTTTCAGACTTCATAAACCTTTGCTTGATCATATAGCTAAGATATCTTAGGGCAAGAATGCCTTTCTATGTTTTTCTGTTAAGTTTTTTAGTGTAAGATTAGAATATGGTGGTTTGCACAACCAGTGGTATTGTATCTAGCTGAACAGAAGCGATTCTTAACCAAATTTTAATCTTTTCCTTCATTATTTCCAATCCCGTTTGTGGTTTACATTTTCCCTTTTTCTGTGGTTAACAAACAAAAGAGTCTTAAGAAGCACTTGTTTGTTGTTTCCTCAGCCCTACTTTCACTGTTTCGTGAGGCAGTATGGAAATGCCTTCATGGCTTATTCTGCTGCTTCCTCTGTTGAACACGCTGGTATAAAGTCACATGCTGCTGTTAAAATGTGTATTTGCTTCTGTTTTTTCTGATGCTCAGATTTTTGAGCAGTTTTGCTATTGGTGAAAGATTAATACAGCTTCTGAAATGACCTACATCAGCTTTATTTTTGTATGTTAAAAATAGTCTTTCCCACCGAATAGGTGTGTGTGCTTGATTAAAAGATAATTTGCCACTGGTGACAGAGTGGTGGGTCTGATGTAGCTACCAGAATTATTGTTTCTCCTCTCTAACAAGGATCTCCCTTTTTTTGCAACTGGAAAGTCTGCAGCACTTCATCAATGTTTGTACAAGAAACACATTTTATTTCCTTCTCTACATGTGTCAAAAATATTTTTTATTTTGTTACTAAATGGACCAGGAACACAATTTTGCTACTGAGAATGGCTTCTTGGACTGTTTGGTTTTGGGGTTTTTTTGTTGTGTTTTGTGGTTTGTTTGTTTTTTTAAACCTGTGAGAGATGTGTTAGGTGTATCCTGTATTCCTAGGTGCCTTCTATCTCACATGCCTCCTTGCTAGGGCCTGAGGTTGTTTTTTGGAGGGAACTCCTGGTTGTAGCTTTCAGTACTGTATTGTTCTTCATTGCACATCAGGTCAAATACCAGCACAGTAAATATTTCATGTCCTCCCATTTATTGATGTTCATACACCCCTGTGGAAAGAAGTGCACTATCCCTGGCTCTCCTTATCTCTCGATTAGCATACTGCCCCTATCTCATCTTTTTTAGTTATTAATTATTGTTGCCATAGTACTTGGGGGCCTAAGACAGAAACAAATACATGTTTTAGGTGTGGTTTGACCTAAAATGTTTTCCAAGTCAAAAGCATAAGACACAGCTGGGAGAAGTGAAAATGAAGATTTGCAGGAAATAGAAAATAAAAGAGTAAAATTATCCTTCTTAATAAGCAGTTAGAGTACAGAGGGATACTAGCTGCTTAGTAATTTCATGGCATTGTAGGCAAGTTGGGTCCTAAAGAAGCAGTTGAGGGGAATGTGTAGTTACTTAATCTCTGATTGGTTTCTTTTATTTTACCCTGAGATACCTCATTTGTAGAGATGTAAAGGGAAGAAAGCATAAGTTTTGGTAAGAACTGCTCTAGGTAGGCAGTTGAGGCTGGAACGATGGGAGGACAGAGGCAAACACTTGTATTTGGCTTTTTAACATGCTAATTCCTAATCAAAAAATAAAACCAGCAACTCAGTTTCCTAAATTAAGTTTATACTTGATTTTACTATGTATGTCTCAATTTAAACAATAAACGACGAGGTGGGGCATTTTTCTTGATGGTTTCTGAACTGTGGAAGAGCGGATTGTCCATAGACCAGAAGATGGTGATTTCATGTTGGCCACTATTGCTTTTAAAAGTGAAGGTCTGTTTTTTGAAAACAAGGTGGGTTGTTTCAAATAATCTCACGTGCTTTTAAAGTGGACCTACACACAATCTTGATTGTTTCCCTGTATTTGCAGTGTTCTTTTCCTGACATCAGATCCTAATACAGTCTTTATTGTATCTGAATGCTAATAATGTTCAGACAGCCCAATATAGCTAATATTAAGAAACCATGACACATTTTTAGTGGTTAGTATCATGGATTTATAAGCTCAGCTTGAAGTGTGCTACTGTTAGGTTTGTAGCTGATGGATCAGATGGATGTACAGCTAGCAAAATGGGGCTTAGAACAAATCTGCAGGAGGAATGCCAAAGTTTTATTTGCTTAAAATAAATTATTTGAAAAATAATCATGTTGTGGGGAAAAAAGGCCCTTCATTATTCAGAAGTACTTTACTAGGATCTTGTCCATGCTCAAATTTTAGCTTCTAGGATAGCTAGTGAGAACCTATATTGTGTTCAAAAGTTGTTGGCTGTAACCTCAGCATAAGACCAGAATATTGCAGTTTATATATGCTGTGTGAGTGATTGACACTGTCTCCCTCTTCTACCTTGATTGTTCCAGTTTAGCCTTTTTTCAAGAGCAGATGTTGAGGTTGAATAAAGCTAACCTTCCAGTCTTGGAGAGACATATGGGTCTGAGAAAAAAGAAACATTGTTCTAGCCATGTCCTGATGCTTTTGTGTCCCACTCTCTTAGCAGTAGAGGTTATAATTGAGCAGGAAGACATGCTGGTGTTTTTCCAAGCTTCATTAATAAGAATGCTGCTAACGGAAGATTTCAGTATGTACATGAACTCGTTCTTTAGGAACCCTTGTACTTGGTTTTCTTGTCACTGAGTTTCAGAACAAACCTGGCCTCTGATTACCGTTTGTCATAGCTCAGTTGCACACTGAGCTGCTTCAGTTTTAGCTACATCTAGAGGAGAACTGAGCTTCTTCCTCAGGTTCTTCTGGAATTTGTGGGTGTGGTCACTTCTCAACTTGGGTTATTTAGATGTGGCCACTTCTTAACTTGGGTAATGTGTTTTCTCCCAGGCCCAGTCTGTGTTACAAAATGACTTGTCACCCTACGCACCATCACCTTGTTGCCCAGATACTCATAGTAGGGTGGTCGTTCTGTCTTGCATGCTTTAGTGAGCGGCTCTTACAATGTCAACAGGATTAGCATGTGTATCTGGATAGGGCAGCTAATGCCTCTGAGCTGACTTTTCACACTGCATCTCAAGCAGATGTTACCACATCAGTTCTGCCATTGCTCTGTTGTTGAGGTTATCTTGACAAACATAACATCCAGTAGCCCTATACTGTAAAGAATAAAGCCCCAGGGGGAAAAAAAAAAAAAAAAAAAAAGAAAAAAAATACACAAGTGTTTGCCAGTTGAATGGTTGAGTTTGGCCAGTGCTCTTTGCAGAGTAAAATCCATTCTTGTGCAACATAGGTCTCTTTGGGACATGACTAAATTCAAAGTGGAGAATATACCTAGATCCACTTAAAATCAGTAGGCACCAGTGCCCATTATATTTGGCAATTACAGTAAGAAACCACATAGAGCCAAGAAGATCTAGTAGTAAAAGTTTGTATTTAGGGCAATTAAGTTAGAAGGGAAGAGGCCTCAGTTTAAGAAAGCTCTTCATCACATACTTAAGCATCATTGAAGTCAGTGGAATGTATCCCTGGGTCAAAATGCACAAGACCCCAATTCAGCAAAGCTCCTTTAATCTAAATGAGGGGATTGTCCTGTAGAAATTAACAGTGAAGGACCAGGCTCCATACTTGGATTGTCAGAGGAAAGAGTCAGTTTACCTGAGGAAAGAGTTCCTTCACAAGCCTCTGGGTAAATGCTCGTTTGATTGCTGACTCTTGTGGCCTTTCCATGACTGCACATGCCATGCCTATTTGACTGCTAAGTCTTGCCATAAACAGGGTAAGCTTTGGAATGTTTTCTGATACAGGAAGAAAGAGCAATGGCTTCTGCATTAGCAGGCTACTAGCTGTAAAGGGGCAGTAAGTGGTGCACGGAGGTTGTATGTGCAACTGTCAGTTTAACCTGAGACCTTCTCTCAGGTGTTTTTTTCTCATTTTAAAAATGCATCCCTCCAGGCTGGTGGACAGACCGGACAAGTTCAGCAGTGATCAACATCCACCACTGTTACTAGAGTTCTAGGGTTCTTGTTTGTCAGCTGTTGGCGCAGCACTTCGTGCTGGTATATGTGATTTCTTCGTCATAAATTCAGGATAAGCTGGAAATATCTGGTATATTTTGCCTGACTTAAGTTGAGAGGCTTATATGGAGTGGGCAGGGCAACAGTTGTGCAAAAATCAGGGAAAATACCTGTGCTTTTAACAATGTCTCTTCTGTGGCTTTGAAAGTCCAAGAATTTCTCAGCCAGAGAATGTATTTCCTCCCTCTTTTTATAAGCTACTCCTTTCTTTTGCCTTATTAATTGTGGATCTGCTCCTGCTTCTATTTAAATCCAGATGCAAAAATCAGTGACCTGACTTTCCTAGGTACAATGCTGTAAATCTGAAGAACCAGGTGAGTAGATTATTCTAGTGTAAGATCATGGCCCCATGTCTGTTCTTTTGAGATATGGGATAGTTCCTGCTTGTGTTGAAATCACTGTGTGGAGGGTATTGGGTACTTCATAAGGAACTCCAAACTCTGCAGAACTGGAATTCATCTTGCAACCTAAGTATTTCAGTCTGGTTTTGGAGACCTCCGTATGTCTTCTCTTCTGTTTATGGTGTTCAAAAGTACCTGAAGGTATATTTTGCCTGAAGAACCTGCAATGAAAGCAGTTACATTAGCAAGTGGTAATGTACCCCAGAGTTGAGTAAAATAACGGAGGCCACCAAGTTTTTCTTGTTCGTGTGATGAAATGTTGTCAAATTAAGTGATTTGTTGGAGCCTTCCTTTAACTTCTGTACAGCAGTAAGCTTAGAGGAAAAGAAGATTGCATTATTTTTTAAAAAGCTTTATTTGTGACCGGGACTTGTTGCCTCTGACCCTCTTGGGCTTAAATAGTTAAATTATATTAATGTCCAGTTTGTTTCACTGTAGGTAACACATCAACTGAATACTCTTGTGCATAATCTACTGTATCTTTCCTCTGTTCTGTGTCAATGTATTATGTGTATTTGGATTACAGTTCTTTTTTTGTATTTAAATTATTTTATGTTATAGAACAATATTTAAATGAAGCAAAGAGCTAATTGAAAGTTGTTGGCGTTTTGGGATTTCTTTTCTCTTTGCTCTTTTTTTGGATGTACTGTAAATTGTAAACCAAGGATGCCAAGCAGGCTTGGTTCAATGGCTAAAATTATTGTATTACAGTGTAATGCTGATCTAGGCCTTGTCTCAACACTAGAGCACACAGACTTGAATAAAACTGTTATAAAAGTGATCGTCTTTAGGCCTTGACTTCTTGGTTTTGTGCTTCAAATAGCAGTGGCATTACCTTGATATGAGAAGTTCAGAATTTTTCCTAGTGCCACAAGAAGTTTATTTTTCTTCGCAAGTTAACTTGGTCCTGATCAGCTCTTCTTCCAGCTCTGGGTCCTCCATAGGGTTTTTGAAATCTGTTTTTACAAAACCCTGGACAGTAGGCACAGTACCTGCCTGCTCACCCCTTTTTGGCTTTTTCTGCACAGGGTGATTAATTGCATACTATTTTTTATTAAGATTAGTATTGCTGTTCTGTTAAGATTTTTCTGCTCTTTATTTATTATCCCAGCCAGAATGTGAATCTGGATCTGAAGCTAATGCAGTAACACATTTTGTGCATGATGACATTTAACAGATGGTTTAGATTCACTTCTGATGCTGTGCCTTTGTCCCTGCCACATCATTCAGTGAGACACAGTTGCTTGAACAAGGCTCTTTCCAAGCTGTCCTTCATTTGCTGTTGGTGTGAAAGCCAGAACAATGTGGGTTTGATTCCTAGGTTGTGTGTTTGGTTTCCAAGTTGTGCCTTTGCTCTTCTCTGCCACCAAGCTATCATTTCACATTTCCATGCTTTAAGAAATGCGGCTGCACTGATGAAGGACTGTGCACTCCAAGACCTTAAGTTTCATCGTTTCCTTTTGAAGAGTTTTTTCACTAACATGGGTATGTGCAAGAAATCCTACACCCTCCAGGTATGGAGACTGAGCAGTGCATGGGTAGACTACCTTTAGTCATATATTCCATTCAAACTGCTGTAGTGATGTTTTTTGTGATAAACTGGGAGGAGAGGCAGTCAATTACATTTAGTTAGAAAAATAGCATGGAAAATTAATTGCCTTTTCACTTGTTTTAACAAAAGGTGTCTTGCAATGTTTTATCTTTGAAACTGTGTTTCCCCTTCTCCCCAAATCCTGACTCCTCAAATTAACCCAAATATTTCTGTCTTCTGTAATGTTTTTCAGAATAGGATTCTGTCCTAAAAGAATCAGATTTTCTAGCTGAATTTACTCACCTGTCACAACCACAAGGTTACCATAATGCTCAAGCTGGACTCCTCAGGAACAAAAATATAGGTGTATCATGGCAGATAAATTTCTGCCAGCAAATGCAGCTTCTACAGAAAATGGCAGGAACACATAGCACTGGGGCAGAACATAGAAATAAAACTAGCAGTGTTCTAAGCAGGGAAATCTAATCACTTCTAGCAGAGAGGGAGGATCCTAAATGAAAGCTGCCAGGGTTAGCATGGATGCAGAATGAACACACGAGCAGATGCTTTAAGCTGAGTAATTTCAGTTTTTCTTTTGTTGATGTGTAGGCAAGGGGTGCACATACAAATTCTACAGTGCAAATCTCATGTAGGCCTTCAGCTGTAAATACACTCAAGTGAGGAACTTGTAATGTTAACATAACATTATGTTCTGCAGATGGTAAATGCTGGAATAGTATGTGTAAGTGGTGCTCTGAAAGCCCATTGCATACCTTGCTGAAACCTCTCAGTAGCCTTCTGAGGCTAAGCAGATTAAGGGGAAGGTAGGCAGGGCTATGCAGTTGCAGCTCATGATGAATTAATCTGCTGTTTCTAGTGGAATTTTGACATGCTTGGCTCTTCTTACATGGAAGAAAAGGAAGAGGCTGTCCTAAAGCTAGGTTTAACAATAACCACATCAATTGTAACATGAAAAGTTTTCAGGCATATTGGTATTGAACTCAAGCAAGCTAGGCTTTAGAAAAAATGCTGGAGGGAACATGGTAACAACAAACATCTGGAGTATCTTAACAAGGGTTAACAAGCTTTATCTCCATGTTTATGCACAACTGACACTACAGTTTGCTCTGGCAGGGAAAAAGGAAACAATTGTGACAGGATGAGCAAAGCTCTGGGGCTTTCAAGTAGACTTCAATATGCTTTGTGGCTCTTTACTACTTAATCTAAAATCTTATTAATGGCATGTGATTTATTTTCTGTTAAGTCCTCATTAATTTAACAAAGAACAAATTGAAATGGAATGAAAAGAGGCAGGATCAACTGATGGCACTCCAGCATAAAGTAGAACAAAACCATAATCGCTTTACTAAATATAACCAAAGCCCGTACACTTCATGCCTGCAAAATTTGCTCTGAAATTTATTCCTTTCTCCCAAAACCATGCTCTAACACCTTAACTTTAATATTATAATAAAACAGGGGTTTGAATATTTAAAAAAAAAGTCGATGGGGTTACCTGTCACAGATTTGAGTTAGTATTAAAAGAACCAGCTCTTATGGATGTGAACGTCTTATGCCATCACGTTCCCCAATGGGATCCTGAGCCAGCGGTCAGAGAACTGGTCAACAGTCTGGCATTTTTGATTTTGGTGATCTCAGTTGTATCTAGCTCTTTAGTTTTTTCTACAGATACCCCCAGACCTTGCAGGACTCAGTCAAAGGTAAGAGGATCTTATAAGGTGGTGTGTGTTCTAAAGGAGAATTGTTCTTGAAAAGTCTCATGATTTGTGACTGGAGAAGCTGTGGCAAAGGAAGTGGTCTCAGATGCAGGGGGGGGGGTAAGGAAGGAGGCGTAAGGCAGGAGGTTTCTTTATTCTTGTCTGCCTGCAGAAACGAAGGGAGGGGTGGAATGGGAACCAGTGCTGATGAGAATGTGGGTTAGAGCTTTTCTGGGATGCTACAGGAAATAAGGAGAAACCAGCAGAGTTGCTACAGAAGAGGAAATACCCTGGCTTATACCTGATCATGCAGCTGGTTTCCACCAGCAAAACAGAACTTGAGGTCATAACTTCCAATCACTCCTTAACCCTAAGGCAGACCTCTCACTCTTCATAGGGACTGCTTCTCTAGGACTACCCTCACCCACTTGAAATTCCCTTTACCCTGTCCAAAGCTTCTGTTCCCAGAGCCCTCCTAAATGAGCCTTCTAGCTCCCTCACCTTAATGTCTACTTGCTGCTGTTGCAGTGCCATCCTCTCCTCATGGGTGACTGGTAACTGCTCTGATGTTAGCATGTTGCAGCATCTGTGGAAGAGAGTCCACTTCCCGCTCTTCTGGAGTAGGAAAGCAAGCCAACCCCGAAATACTGATCTGCTTGGGGTGATTTTGGAGACAAGGAAAGGACGTTTGCAAGGAAGACCAAACTTGGGGTTTTCACACACTCTCTGTTGTGAAAGAGAGGGGTAGAATTTGCATCTCTCTGGTTTTGAGAGTAGAAAGAGCAGGGTAAATGACTAGAGTAACAAGAAGCAAGTATGGCAGCAGAGACACCACGTCATCATCTTCAGGCCTCAGCCCCTGCCAAACTGAGTGAGAATCTTGTCTCTTTAAGCCCAATTATCTCACGACATCTTTTTCCAAATAGGTAAATATCAGTGGTGTCTCTGGGCAGGAAGAGCCTTTCAGGCAGGCTCTGTAGCACAGCCTGTACCTTCCCACTTCTGCATTTGTTATTTCTGGGGTGGTTTCAGGACTATCTCAAGTCAGCACTGAAAGGATTTTAAATTCAGACCTGCCCAAGGCAAAAACAAACAAATTCCCTCTGTAGGAGGTATTGCACCAGTAATGTTGCTGACTTCCAGGTATACGTATGTAGTTTTATTAATCTGAAAACTTTATTCTACTCGTATAGTAAAACCATCCATGTAGTCCCACAGCAAATGAAGGTTTTCTGAAGAGCCTGCCTCTGCTGTTGTTGCTGGTGGCAGTTATCTTTGGTGGTATCAAGGTTATACCTGTAATGCTTTGGTTTCCTTATTTAAGCTTTTGTGTCAGGGAGCAGCACTGTCGGGTGCCGCTCTGTAAGGGAAGATGAGCTGGAGCAAAGGATGACGGCAGGGCAGTGGCCTCACCAATGCAGTCCCAGGGTCCCTGAGCAAGGTGAGTAGAGCAGGTCCAGTGGCAATAACCAGGGCTGGTCACAGTCCAGTGACTGCCAGGCAAGTCTGTAGGAATTAGGTGGGTCTAAGGTCAAGCCAGAAAAGGGAAAGTGGGCCTGGGTCAGCAAGGTACCTGGGCAGGCTTAGCCATGGTCAGAATTTGGCAAGGCAAGGACCATCGACAAGAAAATGTGGCTACATAGTGAAGTGGGGGAGGCTGTGATGAGGTTTCTCACAGCTCTGGTCCCAGCAGCGTTGCCCAAGGCCACACAGCTGTATCTCTCTGAGCTGGCCTTGAGCCCAAGCAGCCAAACCTGTAGAAGGGGGGAAAAGAAGTCACAGAGGCTGTTGGGTACTCAGGGGGCTGACACCTATTCCATGACAAATCTATTATAGTTCATAATGATCGTAGTTTGTATTGAGTTCTGTAGTTCATCATTAATTGTAGCTGAGTGCAGTTAGAGGGAGAGAGGAGGGCCAGAGCACAGAGCTTTCACTGCCCCTGGGGGTTTCAGACCTCAGCTTTGGCAGAGTCTGGTGGAAGAAGCAGCTCCTGCAGCCTCAGTACCTAGTGTCTCCAGTACAAATAGCTGAGATTAAAAACCATTTTCTGCTGGCTTTATCCTCCTCCGTGCAAGTTTCCATCTTTATAATCCAAGCTCCTTTTCTGCAATCAGATAGCTTTCTCTGGAGCAGTCTGTCATAACTGTGTTTGCCAACTGATTTCTCAGCTGCATGCAATTCTGACATTAGGACCACGCTGTTCTTGCAGCCACGTGTCAGCTCTTCTGGGTTAGCCTGAAGTATTTTTCCCTTCACAAATTACATGCAAGGTAGGCCAGCCACGTTTTTTCTCCCTGATTATACACATACTTTCAAGCAGTGCTATTTCAAGCAATGTCCATCACTATCCTTCTGCCTGGAGACATGGATGAGGGATCAACATTATCCCTTCTTAATTCTGAAATAGCATCACAGCAACTTAGTCTTCAGTGTTCTTCAACTTAAACATCCATCACAAAAACCGTTGCCAACCTCTTGATCACGAATTCTTTCCCATCCAACTAAACATGGGATGGATTTTTAAAAAAGTGTTGGACAGTGTAAAACCAAAAGTGTCGGGAGAGCCTAGGAATTTGCTGTAGTAACCTGCTACTTATGCAAGCCCCTCTGGACTTGTACCTACACGGTCTTCAGGATGTAAGTGCTATCTGCTATCTCTCCAGAACAGGGTTTTCAGGACTAGGGAGGGCCAAGGCAGAAGCTGCCATGAGAGCCCTTAAGCACCAATAATGTTGTGTTGCACAAGCAGCTAGTATGGCTGTTGGAAAGGGTTTTCCTTTCCTCATCTAAACCATATAGTGGGTGGGTAGCAGCTGGCAAGATTTCACACAAGCTTTCTGGAATAAGAGCAGAGCTGTGGGACCACCTGGCTAAGGAAATCTGAGGGTCTGACCAACTCTGTGCAACTCCTGTTTTGTCTCACCCAACAAGTGATTCCCCTTGGGGCTGTATGGCACATCCAAACCACCTCACTTTGATGCAGTTCTTGCCACTTTGGGCTCCATCTCAGACTGGCAGTCTTAGCTCTGTGGCAGACCCTTTGTAAGCTTACTCTTCTCCGAAGGTTTTGGTGTGCATCGGGCTGCTGCCTGTATATATTCTAAACAAAACCAGCCGAGAGCAAGGCATGCTGGTCAACATCCCCATCAGCCTCTCTTTTGTGACAGAAGCACTGTGCAAGCCATCACTTTAAGTGCCACAGACCCAGGCCTATAACTCGTGTACAGCCGTTTTCTTTGCCAGTGGGTCTGCCTCAGCTTGCTAGTACTGACTGTGCTCACAGTCTCTGCGCCCCCATCCTCAGGGAGGGTGTAGCTCTTCTTGTTGCTCAAGGGCATTTGCCTGGCATCCACTACCATCACACCCTGGTACCTGGAGCTTCTCAGTGCAGGCAGGGGAGCAGAAAAGCAGCAGGACTTGGCCAGAGGCACTTGGTGACCCTGAAGCAGAGCCCTTGGCTTAATCTCTCTTCTCAGGTATGTGTGCACATCCCCAGGCTTGCAAGCAGTACAGAGCCCTCGGTAAGTGCAGCACATCTGTGTGTTTCCTTTGCTTGCTCTTGCTGATGTTTGGAACAGCACATGCATGTGTATCATGCTCTTACTGCATCCGCTAAACTCCCGGGATGTCACTGCTAGCCGGAGTTTCACCCCATAGCATCAGTGTTCCCTCTGCGTGCCTGGAGCTCTACCCCAAACGCAATTCTAATCAGGAAAACAATACACTGGGAAATCACTCTGAAGCCCACACCTGGGCCTGTGTAGGTGTGAAGGGGGGCTGGCTACCTAGCCACAGGTGAACCAGCAATGCACAAATTGTTCTTGGCATCCTGCTCTTTGTCAGCCTGACACCAACCTCCTATCCCTCGAAGACCTCATTCATCCTCAACAGGTAGGTCCCTTTAGCTTTCAGTACAGCCCAGTGACTGTGCCATGTATTTTTTCTGTGATAGGAACAATCAAGGTATTCATCTAGGTCCTGACAACAGGTTGGAGTTTAAGGAATGTGTATTAAATTTAGAATTAAAGGGACAGACAAAATAAATGGATTTGAACATGCAAGGTGTATAGGATTCCTCACTGGCTGTGCTAAAGCATGGATTAATTTTATCCTCACGATACCCTGGGAAAGAGTCAACACTTGATCTCCCTGAAAGTCACCATACAGTCTGGATAGTTTTCCTCTTTTCTAGAAGGAAAGATTTTGGCAAACACAGTGCTGCTGCAGCTGGGAACAGTGCTTAAAATAACACTGAGACTCCAGCTCAGATTGGTAGCCTCTGGCAGCTGCACTGTGGATTGCCAGGAAGAAACTGTTTGCATCCTCAAACTGTAGGGGATGTTCCTACCGGTGCAGAAATATTAATTGCTAAATGTTTTGTGCCATCATGGGCTGATAAGGAGGTGGATTTACTGTGAAAAGGCAACCCAGGGCATAGACAGCAAGTTTGTGCTGCTGTGAGGCTGGATGACTCAGGTGGCAATCGTCCGTGTCCCGCTTAGGAACCTGAAGGACAAAATTTTCTGCAATGACTGTTTCATTTCAGCACTTTAATGCCCAAGAAAATTTACCACATCTGCATCTCAGTGCTATGCTGTGTCAGTGACAGGCCAAAAATAAAACAGTTTCTTCTACTGCACAAGCATTAGACAACATGGCAAAGAAGCCTTGCTCAGTCAGGTCATTGTGTTGGAGCTGCTTCAGGTCATGGGGTAACCAGCAGCCACTCAGGCACCAAGCACTGGGTGGCTCTGTGCTGCATAGATTTCTGTTCCCCTGGTCAGTCACAACACAGAAACCACTACCCCCTTCAAGACCTGTTGTGCACCTGAAGGATGTTTTATGTGGGCATCGCACAGGCCTGCTCCCAGCCCAGCCACCCGATTGCTTGGTAACCCTTTGTTAGCGTGCATGACTCAGTTTGCCTCCCTGCAAGGAAAGGGCTCCTGTTCCCTTTCCTGGGGCTTCCCTTCCCTGAGGAGGACAGAGCCTTCTCTGTGGGAGCAGGGCACATCTTGTCTGAAGCCTTTCCCTTTGCTGGTAGGTGTGGTGGTGGTGCTGGGTTTTAATTACAGCTGATTACATGTTCTTTTTACTGCTAGTTGCCTCGCTCCTGGGCAGAACTGAAGGACACTGCCCAGACAAGTTGAAGGCATCTATCCCAGGGCTGAAAGCTCCTTATCTCCAGGACTATGCAGCAGCTCCGAACAGCAGCAGAAAGTGGATGTGAATACCACAGTGCCCATCTTGCATAACCTTTCTGGAACTTGTATTAGAAGATCCTGGGAACGTGTGTGTATTTTCTTTCCCGTTTTGTGTGTTTAGTCATATTCCTTGCCCCGGTCCCTCATCTTTCAGAGTACTCAGCCTTTGTTTAAAAATAGATTAAGGGTTTCTTGCATGATTATTAGCCAGGAAGCAGTCTTTGATGTGGCTCACTTGGTGCCAGTTCAATGCAGATGAAGGGGAGGGGGGAAGAATTGCACTAGCAGGTGACAAGTCACAAGGGGCCTCACGGATGTCACAGCTCCCTTTCTGTTCAGCACCCATCTGAGATGGTTGGCGAAGGGGCAGGGCTGTTCCCAGGGTGTTACACCAGGCAGTGGTCTCACAGCGGGGATCCTGACCCTGGGCACAGCACAGGGTGAGGGAGAAGCTCCTGCTCTTCAAAGGGTCACACAGCTGCATATGGGCAGATAAGGGCTGGGAACAGGAGTGAGGCTTAAACATGCCTGTGTCCCTGATGTCTCTGGCTGATAGAGAGACTTGCTGATTGTTTTCCTGTCAGGATCCACATGCCTCTTTGGCAGCTGAAAGATAAAAGGGCTTCTGTGGATACAAAGGAAAACATCCAGAGCTCCCATCTGGGTCTGCAGCCTGAACTGCACCAGAGCAGGGCTCTACAGAGAAGAGATGATGCTATGAAGGATCTGTGGGAGAAATCAGCTGCGCTCCAGCCTGGAGCCGGGCAGGGTGGGAAGCTGCAGGTCAGCCAGGAGCGGGTGTGTGCTCAGTCCCTTCACCTTGCTGCCCTCTTGTCCTCCAGTGTGAGGCTTGTGTGGAAATTGTATTTCACCAGGGGCTTGAATTTTACATCAGGCATTCAGTGATTTGCCAGCATGAAGGCACGCTGGTGCCTTCAAAAGATGCAAAAATGACAGCTTTCTCAGGTGCTGCTGGGCTTTTGGTGTTCTCTGTACAGCAGCCTTGACGTAGGTCAAGAGTGAGTGGTCAGACAGAAGGATGCCTGGCATGTCCCAGCCTGGGTGCTGAGCACCATGAAACCCTACGTCCCGTTGTGAACTCCAGGAGTGATGAGCTCCCCACATGCTCCCTAAATACCCTTCCTTTCCCCCTCTTGCTTCCCTGTGTACCCATTCATTTTCACAATTCCCACCCGACCTTCTTGGATGTATTTCCAGAGCCTCATCTGCTAGTACTCAGTTTTGCAGCTTATGTAGCTGTGCTTTTTTCTGTATTTTCAAGCGGATGAAATACTAATTGGTGTAGATCATATCTATTTCCAGCTGAGCTGACTGACTTTATTTATAGGCACCAATCACAGACTGGTAACTGGGTACAAAATAATAACCAAGGTGAGCATATGACCATCACCAAACTGGGCTTTGCTCTTGCAGCTGCTTACATTTGATTCTGTAATGGCTTTTCAGATTTTTTCCTTCTGTTTCTATCAAGGCACAGCCTTTTGTCAGTTTTGTCCCAGGCACAGGCTAAGGCTTGTGCTGATTTTGTCTGGCAGTGAACATCATGATTCAAATGCAAAATTATGTGCAAATTATGTGCTTCCAGCTCCCCAAAATGTCTTCCTGGTCCTTCTGTTGTCTGTAAGTTGTTCACTGGCTAAATTACCTCAGTGAGCTGTAAGTTGTGTTTTGGCTACCCTTACACATCTTTGAGGTGGTTAAAGACATAACACATCTCAAAACCAGCAACTTTTGTTTTCTCTAGATTCAAGGAGGGAGCCAGATCAGCGCAGATTGCTGAGACAAGTTGCATTCTTCTGAGGATGGCAGCTGCATGCACACATCTGCGTGAGGATGGAGACTCTGACTTGGCAAGGCCATGCAGCGTGTTGTTCCTGGCCTCGGGTGCAGGAGCTGGTGGAGGCAAAGCAAAGCTGTGTGATGAAGGATGAGAGATAACTGGCATGTGATGCAGGCAGGAAGGCTGAGAGACGGCAGCGAAGTGGCTCTGGCAGTAAGGACATGAAACCATGGCAGTGTACTGCCGTGACCTCCTTTCCAGCCATGTGGCCTGAGGATCAGGAACACTTGGCAATGACACAGAGTAATTGTGGGGCAGGCATTTCTACGGGCTTGTTTCCTTTCCTTTGAATATGTTATAGGGAAAATGATCATCACCTAGCTAACTTTCCTGTTAGAATTGTTTTCCTAACATCTACTAGAAAATTCTCTGGCTGCAATTTAAATGAGTGCACATAATAACCAAAAAGGAGGCAAAACTCTTAAGAAAAATTTGAGAATGGACAGCGGGAGGAGTGAGTAGAATTGCCACTTGGGGATGGAAGTGTTGTAATTAGGGGGCATAGGAAGTGAAGACTGACTTTTTTGTGTGGGTACTTAGCATCTTAAATCCAGGATCTTTGCAAACACTAATATTCCAAACAAGCATCTTCCATGGGTCATTCCACTGTTCAGAAACTGAGGCAAAAGGAGGTTAAAACAACTTTGCCAATGTGCAAGCTCTAAGCAGAACTGAAAGCAGAGCCTGGAAGTCCTGCCTCTTAATTCCCTTCTCTGGCTACAGCTCTTTTCTTCAATCTTTTACAAGTGTTTTTCACTTGAGGTATACATTAGCTTGCTCTCTTGGACAATTACATTCCATTGTTAGCAAGGATAGTGATATTAAAACAAAATGGCTGGATATCTCTAGAGGTCTACAGGGGAAGCACAGGATGCTCCAGTAAGAGCAGAGCTACCAGGAAAGTGGTGAATGCTATAGCTAGGTCCTGAGTAATGTAGCACAAGAACGAGCCTTTTAATGGCCCATTAAGAGGAAAAATGACATACAGAAGTTGAGGCTATTTTTGGGTTTTGATAATTGTTTCCTAAGAAAACGTTGCATTCTACCCAGAGGATCAGTCAAATGTTTTGCTGTGAGTATTGTGGGCTTTAGCTAATAAAAGGGAAGTGACTGACAGGTGTGTGAGTGCAGAATGATAAAATATTTATTTCTCTCGGTCAAAGCTTTAAATATCCAGCAAGTGTCAGCATCCCTCAGCAGTGCTGCACATTACAGGTAGCATCTCTGAACCCGAGTGCTGAGCCCACATAATCCAAGCTGTGCCTTCCCTTATGTGCGCCTCTGGAGATGATCCCCGTGCAGTGTTCACTTTCCCGTGCCGTGTTGGGGGTGGCCTTCCTGAGCCCACCAGACCTGGGGATTCAGTCGGGTGCTTGGAATCTGTGGCAGATGGTGGTTGTCTGCCACGCAATCTCGAGTGACCTTAACATCAGTGCATCCTGAGGAGACCCAAATTATTTTGGGATCAGCGTATGTAGGGTCTGTGCTTCTAGTTTTCACTGCCAGCGCTAATATTTTTTAATTCTTGTTCTCACACACTCTGGTCATATAAAAACAACCAAAGCCAGAGGCTCTTCTTCCCATTTTGCCCTCTATTTTACTCACATTCCAACAATCCTCAGCATACAGAAGTTGTCTCTGGATAAGTCAGTATTGGTACCTCTGCATCAGTGTGTGTGGAGGCAGGGAAGCAGGGGGTGGGAGGTTGCCATAGGATGTGTAGGGAGAGGATATAGATGGGTCTGAAGCTTTTCTGGGAAAGAACCATCAGTTTTCCTTTTAGCACCCTCCAGGAGGCCACCTATATGCCTTTCATCCTCTTCCTGCTACAGTTTGGCCATTTGCCTGATGTTACTGACCTGGGAAGACTAGACAAGTCTAAACTTGAAGTGTCCTTTTTGGGGCAGGTACTAGTCCTTCAGTGTACGATACTAGTACTTCTTACAGTAGCATGTTACACACCAGTGCTGATATCCTGGGGTCGATGCTCAGAACCTCTTCTGAATAAGCAATACTTCAGATAAATTCAGTGGAACTAATGAGATTGGATATACCAGGAGGTAGAGAGCTATCTAGCTGGGCATCTCAAATGCCTATTGCAAATATAGGCCTGGCACATATTTAAATTCAGAGCATCTTCCTTCCTCGGGATTTCATGCAGCTGTAATCAGACCTGCATAAAGGACAAAGCTGGCTAACACCAGCATTTGAGGGGAGTGGCTGATATGAAATCTATGAGTGGAGAAAAGGTAAGGAACCAATAACATGAGATTTAGTGAAACAAATATGGTGTGACTGAACATTTTCACTCTATACAACATTTACTGCTCGCAGTAATTTGTCCCAGATACTTACCATGATCTGGAGTTATTCACAGGCATTTGAGGATATGGTTTCTGTGAAAGATGCCATCCTAAATAAAGCTGTATTGATTCAAAGGAAAGGAATAAGCTTTACAGACATGAAAGGAGCAGGGAAATGCTGGTTGAGAAGCAGAACCTCAGAAAAGGATCTGAGGCTGGAAATAGTTGCCTGTGGATTAACATCAAATGCCAGCATAAAAGGGAAAACAGCAAAATACCTTTTGGTGGAGAAAAGGACAGGGCTCTTCTCATAACCTGGGCAAGAAAAGTCCCACTCTGCGCTACACCCCTTAGGACCCAGCAGAGCAGCTAAAGGAGGTGAATGACACAGGAGACATGGACCTAAGTTGCAAGCTGTCATTGTACGTTAATGTGTCCTCCACTGATGGGGAAATGAGTGAGGGGGCAGGAGCCCAGGGAGCTGAAGGTGCTTTTGCCTTTGCGCATGGTATATCCTGGAACTGCCCTTACCCTGGAAGCTTGTCTTTGATGCTCTTATGCATGTTGGTTTTCACTAATTCAAAGAGCTTCTAAGAGCTATTTGGTGCTGATTTCTAAGTCTTGATCCCATTTAATGCTCCTCTGATTGGCATTATGGGGTGGATACATCCTTCTCATACCCAGTCTTTTTGCTGTTCTAGCCCCAGCGGGGGACAAGCAGAGGAAAATAATTTCTGACCTCCCCTATCAGATAGATGGTTGGTGTGCTAGAGAACATACTTTCCTATATAGATAAGAAAGAGAGTGGCAAGTCAAGACCCTGACACAACTTTAAATTAAAGGTGAAGAGAGAATTATCTCACCTTGAATGGCAAGGGGATGAAGAGATCCCCCATTTTCCTGGGCATGTCCTTCTCTCCCTATGCCCTTGCCCTCTCTTACCTATGTGTATTCAGCAAACACAGATGATATTCTGGACGTCACTCCAATTAACAACCTCTTTGTACCAAAGAACAACAAAATGTAAAAGGTTTGGCGCTGCAATCATAGTGCCTAGGGGTAACACTGAGGGCAGAATGGGCATAGCTGAGCTGGTGAAAAATGGCTGAGGAGAGATGTGCTTCTCTGAGATGGAGAGCAGAGGGCATGCAAGACACCAGGGATCTATCGGCGGTGTTGGGCCTCCCAGGTCAAAACAAAAATTGATGAACTTAAATCTGCATGAGGGAAAGTCTGCTGTAGAATTAAAATCAGTTTAAGTGAGGGAGCAAATAGCCAAGGGAAGTCTGGAATAGCTACACCCTGAGCTTCAAAAGCCAGGATTCAACACTCTCCTTTTGCAGATGGGATAAGGTTGAGAGAAATATAAATTACCTGTAAAGTGCGTATGCGCCTGTGCATTTATGTCCTTTCCCACATTGCACCCAAGCACTGTGTGTGTTGGGAGAGGCATCCGCACACAGCTCAGAACAGCATGTCCATTCTTTTTAGTTTCCAAGAGGGTGTTATAGATGGTGTCACAGCAGCCTCTAGAGAACAACCCAGAACAACTGTGGTACACTTCTCAGCACCGTGAAATCATGAATTAAAACTAAAGGAAAATTATCTCCTCACTCCTAATGACATTAGCACTCCTAGTAACACTTGCTCACTATAGAATACAATTCTAAAAAAGGCAGTTTACTTTTGCTGATATTTCTACACTCCTTGGGTATATCTTTTTTCAGGCTGCAAGACTTGATTTAGATTAAATGTGATGACAAATATAAAAACAGAAGTAAAGCATTTAGCTGCTTTCTGGATCATGCTGCAGTAGTTTGTGTTGATAAAATGGTGGGTCCTCCTACAGCTAGCAAGGTGCAGTGCAGAGACGATACAGACTAAGATGAATTCGCCACATCTCCCCCGCTCCTGCTAAATCACTAGGGTTCAGATTGAAATCCAGAAGTCTAAAATGCCATCTATTCTTTTAATCTATTGTGGATATAATACAGAGCATGAAATATGGGGAGGAGGTTACCGACCTGATAAGAAAGCCCAAGGTACCACTGTAAAAAATACTCCAACAGTGGAAGGAGAGCTTGAAGGCTTTTGCTTTAGGAAGAGAAGGGGTCTGGCATTATAGGCAAAATGTGCAAGGGGACCAAAACATTTCTGTATGAATGAGGGGTGCTCGCAGAAGGAAGTTGTCAGGCTTTCTGCCCTCGAGGCTGTGGGCTGCAGCATTTCAGTAAGCACAGCCAAGCTATAATCAAGCATATTCTTTTTATTGCAACAGATGACAAGACAGTTTTTCAGCAGACATTCAATTATTGCATGAAATAGATGGCTGAGCATAAGGAGAATGTTCTCTTTTTAGATAAAGCTACTTCACTTGGGGCTCCTGTAATCAGAAAATGTATTTGTAGCTGATTGATACTCCTGCCTCTGTGAGCTTTTTGGATCTACATCAGAATTTCAAAGGTATACACTTCTTAAAATATCTCTGAGATACTGGACTCTAATGTCAGACTGAGGTACGTAACATACTGCAGTGTAGGTAAATAATAAATAGCACCTTTCCAATGCTGTCGCCTTCTTAATAGGAACACTAAAAAATGGTGTTCTTTTTCTGCTAAATTTATCATCCGGCAGTGACTGCCGGGTGAAATCCATTGGTTATACAAGGAGTGAGAATTTACACTCCCACTGTCCCTTCCTCCTCGCCCTCCGCCTCCCTGGCAGTCACTGCCAGCTTGCCCGTTCGCCCTCTTAAAATTTGGCAGCGTCTCCTCCTGCCACGCTGAAGTTGTCTCTGATTCAGAGAGCGATGTTGCTGTGCTTTGAAGGCCTCGCTGGGACTGCCTGCCTGTGCTGCTCCAAGCAGATACCCTGCTCACCTGCTAACCTACCTCTGCCTTGGAAGAAGTTTCCTTACAGTTAGAAAAACGAAAGGATTAACCCCTTCTTGGTCATTTGGTTTTATGCATATATGTTTGAGAGACAGGGCATGTCCCAAACCTCCAGATCCCAAATAATGTTCCATCATCTTCTCTGCAAACCTGCCAGGGCAATGGCAAACTCACAACTCGGTGCAAGTGTGGATCAGGATGAACAAGTACGATGGCAGTGTTGACCAAGGTAGATCAATATTAATCCAAGAAAGCAATCCACCTGCAAGCTTCCTATATTAAATAGTGAGGTGTTTAAAGTAAAAGCCTCCAAAAAGAAGTACAAGACATAAAACTATTAAGAAATCTTTCCAGTGATGGGAAATACAGAGGTTCTTGAATTCCCTCTATTGTTTGTGGGATTCAGTGATAGAAACTGGTGTAGAATTTGCATGGAATTGGATTAGCTATTTATCTGCTGCAAGCCAAGTCAAACCAGACTATTCATCATAGTTACCCTGCAAGTACATATAGGTGTGTGTGCCTATCCTGGAGTATACTGAGAACTTCTGAGATGTTAACAAACACATTCTCACTGCAAAGTCACTGTTTATGTTCAACCTGAAATATTTTGCTCGCTGGTAGAGCCAACTCACGCTGAGTAGCCAGTTCTCCAGCCTCTACACCGTGTCAGCATGGCTTCAGTAGTGCCACCACATATAAATATATGTGATATAAATATAAAGATATAAAACCACCCTGTCTCATCTGCAGGCACCCTGAAAAACAGGTCAGGGAGAGGCTTCAAGTGTCAAGGAAATTAAACTATCGCAGTGTTTCTTGAGGGGGTATTACAGGCAACGAATGGGGCGACGAGCCAATTTTCTGTTGTCTCAGAGGTGACTGTAAAAATGGCATCAGAGAGTTTGTGGTTTACGCTTTCTCAATGCTGCTTCCTAGTCAGATGTGTTCAGCCTGCAAGTAAACCTTGCTTTGTAACACAGTAGCAGGAAGGCAACTCAGAAGGTGAAAACTTATTCAGCCTGTCTCTTGACTGTTACCAGCAGTACAATTTCTACCATTAATGCTTAGGTGACCAGACTGTGGAGCTAAATCAAGGTGCTGAAAAGCTAAGAGCCAGTTTGCTGCATTGCCGAGTCTACAGCTGTTTATTGCTGCTGTATTAATTCCTCCAGGCAGAATCTCATGGAGAGTTGTTTGGATTCTTTCCTATTTAAATACATGTGCGGGTAAGAGTAAATGGATGGATTTTCATCCTGCAGAGCAAACCCATGCCTGATGAAGAGCCTTTTCTTTCTCTGATATCTAATCTTTTCCTTTGGCAAAGTGAATGATGAGATGCTTCTACAGATCTGATTAAGCTCTGAGTCCCTTTTTAAATGACAGAAGATCAATACTATTACTAAATCCATTAAACAGTTCTTCACACTTCAGTTGTGCTCTCTTTAGGATATATGAGAAAGAACAGAAGGGTATTTTGGCTGTTATAAAGAAAATGCATGATAAAGCCTCTTCTCGTGTTCCACTTTCTCTCCCTGGCTCCAAGCCACCCATATCTTCCAGGCTCCCCATCCCTTGAATCTGGCTCACAGGCCAGAATTAGCCAGAGACCTGGGATGCAGGAGGGACTTCTGTCTTTCAGTCTCTTAAATCAGGCTTGAATCTGTAAGTAGTATCTGGAAGTTCTGGTTTTTGTTTAACTCCGATGACAAGTGAGCTGAAGTAAGTCTCAGTTTCTGGTGTAGTTTTTGCTTTAGTGTCTATTTTCTTTTTTTCTAGTACACTGACAGCTTTCACAGTCCCTGAACAAGAATCAAGGCACCACAACACATAAATGACAATACAGTTTTGCAGAAGATTTTGAGATCTTGTATCCATTTTCTAGCCAATGATTGACTACGTGTGAGCAAAGGATACAGCCTTAGGGTCCAGGAATGGGTTTTCTTCCCAAGCCAAAGCAGAGGGAGGTTTTCGTGTGTGATTTGATGAAGAACAGAGTCTTGCCTCTAGAGTTCCCACACTGCAGGCTGAGCTCTGTGAATGCTGGTATCTTTTTTCAAGCAGCTCTCTGAGGTACGGAATCTCTTTCCTGTTTTTAAAAACCATTGCAGAAAGTTTTGGTATCCTCAACATGGCACATCTGTGGGGAATGAGCAGCTCTGCCCATTGATCCTGTCAAGAAAAACAGTATTGATGTGACAGGCTAGTACCTCCCAGCCAGCACTAGATACTGCTTCTACAGTCTTACCAGAAAAGTCAAATACCAAAACTGGGGACACCGAATCCCCTTTATCCACCAGGTCCCTCCAAATCAGGTAGTCCTTAGATATCCCAAAGGTTAAAGTCTAAGTGTTACAATAATTCAGAAAATGAAGTATGCAACCCAACACACATCCGTGCTTTTCGGTGGCCTGACGTCACCACCAGCCAACCTGAGAGCTCCATCCTGCTCCCTGTAACCACTTGGTAATTATGTCTCATTGTACAGCATTTTTGTTCAACAACTCGCTGGCTGTTTTCCACACAAAATGAATTATTCAGCAGCAGACTGTGTTCTTGTTTCTAACAACAGCAGCAACAATACTCCATGCTCATAGAGTCCCTTCAAAAGTGTGCTGGAAACATTATTTGCTGAATTCTTCCATACTCAGCAATAGAAGATGGGGCTAGTTCAATGAAGTGAGAAATGAGGCTCAGCACAGCGCTCTGACATGTGACGAAGGAAAGAGAGCTACAGAAGTAGGAGAGAAGTCCAGCTTCTACAGCTCTACACAACTTTTCTTCCCCTCTGAGTTACTTCTCAGTGATGTAGCCATGTGCCAGATCCTCTGCCACTTTAATCAACATTATTCCTTCAATGCCTTGGGGAGATGCCGGCATTTGTCTGGATCCAGCTCACATTCTCAGGCTAAATTCCCATGGATTTCCCGTCGATACTTAACATTTTTTTAGATGCATTTAGCTCACTGCTGCTATCAAGAGTGGTGAGTGTTTGGATTATTTCCTCTCTGGACAGAGAAGATCTCACGTAGCAGCACACATTTTTGCCATCACCAGCAGTGTTAGCGAGTCAGGGACTTACCTGCCCTGCAAACAATGATCTGGTCTCAGCACCTAACACCTTTTAACATGAACTTGGGCATGGAGCCCGCAATGGGTAGGGAGTTCTAGCGGTGTCCCACGGTGTAGTAGGGAGTTCTAGCAGTGTTCAGTGTAACCAGGCAGCTATGGATGTGACTCTACTCTTGCCACAGGTCACCCACAGAGTATCAGATCCTAATCAAGGCTGGATTTGCCCTGGAATTAGATATTCAGTGATGTTAAGAGATCACTATCACCACTTCAGGGTTTTCAGAAACCTTACACTGCTTGTGACTTGTGTGGCGCATGTTTCTTCAATGTTTGTTAAAGAGGAAACACTGGAACACGTGCATTCAAATCCCATGGCCTATCAAACCATGTCCTCTGTTGCGCACACTTTCTCCTGCTGGGAAAGAACAAACAGAAAGCCAAACATCCAGAATGTCTTTCTGGATGACACTGAGCTACTCATTACCTGTGAGTACAAGATAGAAATTTAAGAAGAAGAGAATCCAAACCATAATCTTCCCTGGCATCTGGACAAACATTGATTAACATTTTCCCTCCCTCTTTCCTCCCCTCATCTCTCATCCTTAATATGTTATTTCTGCTGAGCATTTTCTATTTTTCTGTTCACGGTCAGGTGCATGAGCTGCTAAGAAACC
This sequence comes from Athene cunicularia, assembly GCF_003259725.1. Lineage (NCBI taxonomy): Eukaryota > Metazoa > Chordata > Aves > Strigiformes > Strigidae > Athene > Athene cunicularia. Next base: position 38,076,302 of record NW_020799101.1, on the reverse strand, counting down.
AAGACACCCAGGAGAGCTGGGAATTCAAATCTGTGGGCTGCACTACCTATGACATCTGCTTAGGTGGTTTTGAATGAAATATGTATCTTCTGTCTGACTGGGTGATGCTGGGGGAAGAACTTGGTGGACAACACATTAGATCTTGATTTTTTTGCCATTGGTCTTCAGTGTTCCCATCTTTCTCAGGCATTATTAATCCTACTCGGTTTGGATGATCTGAATGTGCCTAACCACAAGGTAATCTAAAAGAGCAGAAGGAGTTGCTTTGCCTGATGAAAGACAACTGTGAGTGATGCTCCTAACAGACTGTGACTCTCAGCTGTCAAGTAGTGTTTTTCTTAGCTGCTAAAGCACCGCAGAGCTTGTGCAGCTGTAGAACTCGTTAGAAATACTACAAAAGTGGAACAGGTATATATACCACACAAAAGCTGGTACTTTATGCTAAATCTTACTTTTGCTTTGTGTTAAAATTTGGCCGCATTTATCTTTTAAGAAGCAGAGAGATGCAGATCTGTTCTTTCTGTGGAAAAATAATTGTGATGCCTGATTTCCTGGGATCTAGCTGTTTCTCTATCAAATAGGATGCAAGTCAGTAGGGTGCGTTGGCTGCATGGATGCAAAAGGATCTGTTGGCAGCACAGTAGAAGAAAAACCGGGATGGGTCAAAGCAGTCTGGTGCAAGACTTGAACCTGAGCCAGTGATACTTTGCTAGTGCAAAGAATATATAAGTAGGCCTATTGTATACAGGATTTCTGAAGTAATACTTCTCCCTCTATCGTTTGCTGGAAGGCCACACCTGGAGAATTGTCCTGTTTTCAGCGCTGCATTCCAATGAAGATGTAAACCACCTGGATGAAATCCAGAGGAGAGCCAGGAGAACAAGCAAACGTGCCAGAAAACATGCTGAGTTGCAGAAATGTTGATGGAAGCTGGAAGATCAGAGTCTCAAAGAAGAGCCTTTCACAAAGATTAGGAATTGATGCAAAGCAAGAGATTTTTTTTTGGTCATATCTGCTGTAGCTGAAACAAGAAGTAATTGGTTTAAAACACTGCAAAGGAATCTTAGTTTAAGCTTTAGTAAAAAGTCTTCCATCTATGAAAGCAGTGGTATTCTGTCATAGGAGGCTTTTAAGAACAGGTTAGATAAACACCTCATAGGAGCAGATTAACTCAATCTGACCTAATTTCCTTAAGGCAATGGGGTGATGCAGATGTTCTCTTAAGGATCTTTTCCAGTCCTATTTTCAGAGTTGGTACTTCCTCAGATTTATGGTATGAGATGACATGGCTTGGCTTGCTCATCATGAACAGAGCTGTGAAGTCCCTGCAGGGAAATTGTATGTACACTGGTGATGAGTGAAAAGGAGAGATTCCATCTTTTATTAGACAGCCATCTTTCATTAGTTAACTGAGTTCATCTAACATTGAATCACAGAGACGTAACTATCTGGGATCCCTAGAGCTCCACATCAGTCTTTAGACTAATAACAGGTGGAGCAGGTGTTGTGGTTTAAACCCAGACAGCAACTAAGCCCCAGCCAGTAACTAAGCACCATGCAGCTGCTCATTCCCACCTCCCTCCTCCCAGTGGGATGGGGAGGAATCAAAAAAACCCACCAAAAACCCAAACTCATGAGTTGAGGTAAGAATGGTTTAATAACTAAACTAAAATAATGACAACGATAAAAAATATAATAATAATTGCAATGAAAAGGAGTATAATTCAAAAAGGAGAGAAATCTCCAAGAAAAGACAAGTGATGCACAATGCAATTGCTCACCATCTGCTGACCGATGCTGAAGCAGCAAGCCATGCCCCAGCCAACTCCCCCCAGTTTCTATACTGGCTGTGACGTTCTATGGTATGGGATATCCCTTTGGCTAGTTCGGGTCAGGTCTCCTGGCCGTGCTCCCTCCCAGCTTCTTGTGCACCTGCTCACTGCCAGAGCAGAAGAAACTGAAAAATCCTTAAGGTAGGATAAGCACTACTTGGCACAACTAAAACATCAGTGTGTTATCAACGGTCATTCCCACACTGAATCCAAAACACAGCACTGTACCAGCTACTAGGAAGAAAATTAACTCTATCCCAGCCAAAACCAGGACAGTGGGAAATAGCTGTCCCTGAACACTTGAAAGTAAGAGAGATGTCTCTCAACAACAGCATATGTCTTAGAAGAAGAAAAATAAAGCTCATTTTATAAAAGGAACCTGTACTAATGACACTGTGGGGTGTCTCATTTTTCTGTTGATTTGAATTCTGACTGTGTATCCTCTAAATGACAGGATTTTCCTAAGTGGCAGTGTTGTATTCCCAGCCCCTGATCTGAGAGTTAAGTGTGCAGTTACCTGTAATCTGCAGATTCATACCCTATTCCTGTCTACAGCTTTTCTTCTTCTTCTTCTCTCATATGGAAATAATTTTCCAGAAGTCAATCAAATCTCCCAGACTGACAGACTTGTCCACTAAACAGCAGCTTGAGCTTGCCAGGTTGAGGTGAAAACTTATGTTTGGGGAGCTGCTGCAACATGTTGGTTTGGTGATGTTCAAGGCAGGCTTTTCTCTTGCTCAGCTCTTCCATTTTGCTGGGTCACTGACTAGATAACTATTTTTCTGTGCTTATCTGGAAGTCCAGGTCTGTGTGATAAATCAGGAGGCAGCATTGCCTGCCACAAATATTACGAAGGATGAATTGAGCCCTTCTGAATTGAGAGCTCGGAAAAGTCTCACAGATTTTTACAGTTTGCCTGTTGATGTTTAGAGTCCTTAGTACTCAGGTTTTAAAGGGCTTTTAGAAACAGGGACCTACCTCTACCTCAGGATCACAGTGCAGTCCTCACACCAAAGACTGGTAGAGTCAAAAACCATGAGAGTTGTTAGGAGTGGGGAGATGCCAGTCAGAGGTCAGCCCTGGCTTCATGAGCTGCCCCTGCAGCTGGTGGAGCTGATGTGAGAGCCTGGCCTCTGGACCACAGGTGGGTCACACATCTGCTCTGCCCAGCTGATGCCGAGAGCTGGCTTTTTGTGAGCACCCTGGGTTAGTCCTCACGTCTCACTCAGCCAGAGGCCATCTAAAGGACCCCATGAAAGGGCGTGCACCTTGGCTTGCTAAACTTATTTCAGGGAATGGGCTTATGTGCTCTCCCTGAGCCAATGCTCAGAGCTCGCCAACAGGCAGCCGAGCCTCAAAGGTAACCTACTGAATTCAGCAAGCTGTTGATTGGATCTAATTCAGCCCCAGCAAGATGCAGGAGACCACCTCTGAGTGAAGGCATATGCAGCCATTTTTCTAACCAGCAGTTTGTAGGAGGTAATATGAAACAGCTGGGTTTTATGTGGTGCCAAAAGATTTGCTGTAACCCAGTACTGCTGCTGTGTGAAGTGGAGGAAGTCTGCAGAATCTGTAGCTCTACCACCAGCTCTTTTCAGGTAGCTGATACCACAGTCCATCCAGCATGTGACTTTCCCCTGAGGCTGTTCCAGGCCATACTAAGCCGCTTTCTTTGGGCTGCCCTCATAAAAGGAGAATAATGCTGGCAGCCAGACTGGCTGCAAACCATCCATAATTGGTTAAGAAAGTGAAAATCCTTCTGTTTCCAACTGTAAATCCTCCCAGCTGTCTTTGCTAAGCAAAATCAGAAATGCTTAGTCCATCTGTTTCATTCTGGGTGATCTGAATATGTACTTTTTTTTTTTTTTCCTACTGGCCATGAAAATACATTTTAATTGTAGTATCACATGCGCAGCAACAGTTTCCGTCTAGAACAAGAGTTAAAGATGCTGCTGCAGGAAGAACAAGTTGCAACTGTATTTGAGTTTGACTCACTGCTGAAGCAGAGGCATTGACAGCAAAAGCTCCCCCCACCAAACTGGAACATCAGCCCGCTTTATGGACATCTTCAGCAGAAGGGCTGGAATCTGAAGTCATAGAGAAAATCAAACACCCTTATCGCCCTTGGGAAAAAGCTCTCATTTGTTTTGTTTCAGGTCTCAAAACAACTCTGTCTCCAAAACACGTCATGAAGGTGGGTTACCACTTCTAGCTAATATAGATCTTAAAATGATGACCCTCTGCATGTTGTCCCCATCCCTCCTGCCCCAGTGCTGCTGTCATGTGTTGAAAAATACATTAAGGCAAGGCAGGTGGGCTGTCTCTTGGTTCACCACACGGAAAGCAATACAAAGGCAAATGAAAGGGATCGGCATGTAAAGGTCCAGCAGGCAGTCACTGCCTGAGGTCTCCTCCTTGTGTCCTCAGAAGTATATTGGTCTCACTATTCCTACCTCTGTCTCCAGGGTCAGAGCTGTGGTAGTGTCTGGTCACCCTGATGCCCAAGTCCTACTTGCGTCATGAATGGGAAGGCTTGCTACCAGCTCCATCTTTTAATTCTCCTACCATATTCCATTTCTCTACTTTCTCTTGTGTTTCACTCCTTGTTCTGTCTCCCATTCCAAAAACTCCTCTGCCCTGGAGTCAGAGCTCCTGCCAGGCCCTTCAGACTTTCAGCTACTGGTATCTCTGTCTCTTTCTGCTCTGTTCCTTTTTTCACCTGAACTGTCCTTTGAGATACTCTCATTCTCATTTCTCACCCAGACAGGATTCCAGGCTGTGAATTGGATCTGCTTTGATCGATCTGTCATGAGACTTTTCACTCAGGCTGGTTTTCACATTAAACGAAGCTCTCAGTTCCCTTTGAGTATCGTCTCCCTCCTCTCTCTCCACAAGGAACCTGTGTAAGCAGTTATGTTCAGTGCAGATTCATGGCCAGATGAAAGCCTGCAGAACTAGGAACTCATAAAAGCAGTAATAGGTAACCAGACATTTGCCCTGCTCTCATTTCAAGAGTCACGTAGTCCGTAAAAACGTGTCAGGACTGGTTGAGCTAGAGCAGGTCCTGCTGTGGGATGGACTGGACAGCAGGACGAGGACTGGTCCAGCTCTGCCTTGTACGTTTCTGCCCTCAGGGCTGCACCCCACATCCCCCTTGGGCACCCACACCCACTCACATATGCATAGACTGAGGAATGTCTCTGTAAATGCTGGAAACAAAATTGCCAGTCAGAATGATTTAATATTAAACCTACCTTCTGCTACTAGTAACCAGGTCTTCTTCCTTTCAAAGTGATTTTTTTTCTTCTTGGCAGAGTTCTTTGTAGAAAGATTTTCTGTCATCTTCAGTGCTCCTATTTTGCATTTTGGATGTCAGTATTTCACAGTAGTTAACACCAAACCTTTACAGTACTGAGGTAAGTTGGGGTCTAATACATAAAATGTACAGTTTCAGATTAGTCACAGTTTTGATTTGTAGCTCTGACAATAGACAAGAGAACATATGCTCATATGCTTCTGTTAGCTTAGCTCTGGGCAGAAAATAGTGTAACGAAGACAGTACACTGGTGATTCACCCTTCCTCTGAGCTAATCTCCCACCGCCTCTGTAGGCTGTGGTGGGCAACAGTAAGCTCTCCTGAGCGCCGTATATAACAGGAGTCTGGGCACGTGTAAGCACTGCAGAGCTGGTGGCACTACTTGTATGAGAATCTGTGTTCGCCCCGGAGCCCCAGCCAAATTCCTCTTCTTATTCCCTAATGCCCTTGCCAGTTCCACCTGGCTGCGTTATAGGTTGTTTCCTCACCAGTCATGGGGAGTTGCCAGAGGTAGCTATTTGCTGGCACAGGTTCACACTCCTGGCAGCAAAACGGAGTGAAGGGGAGCCCTCTGGAAGGAAACAAAAGTTGTGAAAGTTCATTTTGCAGAGCTGCTGCTATTTATAAAACTTGGCTGCCCATAAAGGAAGGAGAAGGGCTGTGGGTAGGGCCTGTGAAGTCAGCCTCTCTTGGAGAGCGGCTTCATTCACCACTGCCATGGTTGAATAGTGCCATACATGCCCTCTTATCTGTCTACACAACAGATGCTTTCCATACGATAAGGGGTGAGCATGAAGGTAGGGTACCAAGGTAATTTCCTGGACATTACACAGTCTATTTATTTCCTGATTCCCCACCACAACCACTAATGGAAACCGTTGCTGTAGGCACAGGTCTCTGGGCTGAACAGAGTTTAAGCTGGCCCCTTGCTGTGACAGAGGGAGCATCTGTCCCTGGGAAGCAAAACAGAGGGGGTTTTTCCCCTCCCTACATCTGTGGAACCACTTACCAGGACTTCCACCTCACAGGCTGCTAACTGCCTCAAAGTCACATATTCCCACAGGTTTCCTCTCATGTTCTTATCAAATATCCATGAATTTTCCTTCCTTCAGTTGTAGCTGTCAGAGGAGCTAGGAGGGTATCTTGCCTTTTCATCACCTTCACTGAGGCAACATCGAGGCTGTTGGTGTGGTAGTATAGCCTGCAGCACTTGGTAACCAAGGAACTACTAAGTAGATCAACTCTGAACAATCTCTGGAAAACATCTCATACCAGCTGCAGCAAAGTCCTACTAACTGGTTATGCAAACCCATGGATAGTATGAAGGAACCTGATAATTTACTGCATCCTCCCAGGCATCCCATCTGGGTGGCATATTGGCCCACCGGTGTTCCTCCTTATTTAAGTAACCCCTGCCCAAGCCTCTAAACTGTTGCGCAGAGCAAGGAGTTTTGCAGTAGAAACTTGGGAGGAACATCAGTGTCCTTCAGGGTGCAGAAAGGAAGGTGAATAAACGAGCAGAGAAGAGGGGTATCAGCAGGTCCTGTGTGAATTTGGTTTGATTTGCCCTTTTCCCAGTTCATACCCTCCCCCTTCCCTTCCCCTGCCCCTTGGAAAAAGAAAAGAGAAAGGATCTCATCAAGGGACTGAGCATAAAAAAAAACAGTGCAGACAAAACCTCTGGAGATCTCATGCGAAGTATCACAAGAACACAGCTGCTCCTGGGCCTGCTGGACTGTAGTCTGGGAACAACATTTACACAGATGAAACTTGCAGATAAATTCTGGGAAAGCAAAATGGAGATGCATGGCTAAAGGGGTTGCTCTGCATTCAGCCTCCTCTTCACCTCACAGGCTCCTGGGTTCACCAGCAAGCAAGAATAGCCACATCTTTGCCTTCCTGACAGTTTTAGAAACCAGTCATATTCTGGTCTTAATTTAAGCAAAGACTTCCTCACCCTGTCCAGGTCACTTCTACCAACTGCAACGGTTAACACATATTTGGAAAAATTCTGCAGTCAGCATGTGTTTGTCTTCTCCTCACACTTTCAAAAATGATTGTGCTGGAGGAAGGAAGCCTCCCCCTCGTTTGCCCCTTCCAGCTGGAAAATCACTCCTCCCCCTCGTTTGCCCCTTCCAGCTGGAAAATCACTTCTAATCTTAACTGCCTTTTTTCCTGCTGTGTATCCTGCCAATTAAAACTGGGTCTTGTTATGAACTTCAAATAATGTGGCTAAGCCTTTGGTCAGGTTTTTTCTATTTCAATTTTCATTCTGCTCATGAACTTGGGTTTGGCTTGTGTTTTGCATCCCATATTTAGCTCATGCTTCTCTCATTTCAGCCTCAGCTCCTGTTTGCTGTCCTACTGCTCTGCCTGGCATCTGCCATTTTGTTGCTGCTGTTTCACATGTGGTGGGTGAATGGGTTCACTTGCCATGGCACTGGAGACATTTTAGCCCCTCTGGGTATGTGGATGGGCCTCTGTTCATTCCTCTGTGTACTGCATGTTGAGGACATACACATATATCACCTGGCTAAGCTAAAGCCTTGTTTGCTTGTTTTGGCTTCCAGGATGTGTATTCTCACACTGCCATTTGATTGCTCCACAGAAAAATATCATCAACTTGTAGTGGATGTGACCACCTCCAACAGAGTGTCCTTCTCTGTCTCCCCAACTCCTTACAGCAACCTACAGGCTGGGTAAGTTGGGTGGGATTGGGTGGCCTCTGCGCATACCTCCACATCTGGCTAAGGACCACTCACTGGAGAAGTGTAACTCTGTTTAAATGGGGACTCTGGAGGATCTTGCTGTATACATAGACCTCTTTCTTGAGGGCTTGATACTAGGTTCTCCCCTTTACAGCCAATCCTTATTTCACTTTTCTGTTTCCTGTTAAGGCAGTCCTTGGACAAAACCACAAGGTTCTGCCTTGGGTATTCTTAAGTTCAGCACTGCCACGGGATAAACTTGCCTGTGGTCTTTTAGGGCCTTGCTCCTCTAGAACTAAAGAGCCCCTTGATGTACAGAATGTCAAATATTCCTTCAATTTCTTTCTGCAGAAGACAAAACCTTTCAGGGAGTCTCCAAGGCTCTTCCATACTCCCTTGACACCCCCAGTAGAAGTGGTGATGTGTCTACACATCTTTCCAATTAGACTGCAAACTCTACGGGGATGTTTGATACTGCAAGGCAGAGCTGGCTGCTATGGGGAGAGCACAGTTCACAGGAGCTCTGTCGGCTTTGGTGGCACTGCTGCTGCCTCTCTCCTTGACTCTCCCATCTGGAGTTTTGTCCATGTTTCTCTCAAGATCTGTGTCACTGTGGAAACATACAGCCCCTGACTCTTTTCTCTTTGGTGACTTCCTTCTTCCAGCTCATGGCGGGAGTGTGCACTGCTTGCAGGTACTCAGCATCAAGGTACGTTAAGGACAACCATTTTCTGCAGAAAGTGGGTTATTGTATAGCACCTGGAGGCTCCCTGAGATCTTTATTATGTGCACAGTCACAAACTTTCCTCTTCCCCCCAACACTTCGCAGTGCTGCTGGAGGGAAGGAGGCCGAGAACTGAGGAGACTGTACCTTGGAGTCTGCTGTGCCCTTTTCATACTGACGTATACATGGGACTGATGCAATGACAGTATGTCAGTGAGGCCATTGCGAGAGGTAAAATTGTTTCCAAAGTGACAGTCCATGGCCCTACATCTCCAGTGATTGGAAAATGCCCTTTCTTTTACATTAAGGTCATGAGTAACAAGGCTGCCTGTCCTTGGCTGAGCTTTCCCGGGGCAGAGGCTGTTTGTGTAGGTGGTGGCCTCTCCTCCTGCATGGCTTGCGGGATGAATGCTCATTTCACTCCTAGTGAAGAGACATATGCAGCTGTGGGATGAACTGTCATGAGCAATATGAAGTAGGGGAGGGAGTCACCTCTATTTGAATTTGCCACGTGCTGTGAGTTATTTAGGATATGGAGGACTGCATGCGCCCCAGAACCGGAATCTCATTAGCTCTGTGTTTTATACAGTACCAGGTACACCTTACATGCACCCACACACACCTCCATCTAACCTTTTTTTCTGGTCTAGTTAATCACCTACAGAATTTCCCTCATTTGTCCCCTTTGTCTTTATCTCAATCATTGTTCTAGCAGCAGCTGTAGCCTCATTTATTGCTTAGACATGAGTGGTGGTGGGCAGAGGTGCTTGCTACTTCTGGTACAGATGTACGAGCCATCTGAAGAAGGTGACTGCCTCCAGGATGCAGCCCTTTCCTCCACAGTAGCTGCACATAGTGTTCCCAGTTTTGGGAAGAAGCTGCTTTCCACCACCCACCTGAGGAACATGAATTTCTCGTGCCATCCCAGTAATATAAGTTTCACACAACTGATGTAGGTCCACCTTATCTCAGAGACTTACATGCCACTTTGAGATGATCTCTTCCCTACCCTCAATGTGGTCTGGACGTGTCCCTGAACTAAAGAATATTACTTCAGTTCCTCAGAGACAATGAGAGATATTTGCCTTTTCTCCTGATATTTCTCTATCAACTCTTTCAAATTTTGGCTAGAGAAAAAAATTGTGAGATACCGCAGCTGGAACATGGGATACCATAGCCAACTGTCCGCAGACACCACATCCACTGGGACAAAAGCACGGCGAATTTGGCTGAACTTAAGTCTGTGTTTCAGTTTCCATGTTTCAGCTGAGGGACAAATGAAGTATCTCTGGGTACACTCACTTCACACTGACCACCATGGGATGAGAACAACCCATGTACATCCCTGCAACTGGGAGCAGGTTCCTGTGGCCACTGATGGGGCAGTCACACGGGAAATGTGCTTGTGGCACTTACTGAACTGGCAGTTTCAGAAAAGGAAACTTGAGCCAAGGAGCCTGAGCTCTTAGAAGCAATCAGACTGCTGGAGAAGGTCTAAACAGGCCTTATGGGCTGCTGAAATAGGCTCCAAAGCTGTTGGTCCTGCCCTGTTTGTCAGCACCATGTTCTCCTACAAAAGAAAAAAACAGGACACAGGAAGCACCAACACAAGGTGGGAGAATCAAGACCTCCATCCAATGTACTAATAATACTTAGCACTGTACACCACTGTACTGTTACTTACAAACATTAACTAATACATCCTCACAACACCCCTGCGAGGTAGGGAAGTATTATCCCCAGTGTACAGATGGGGAAACCGAGGCACAGAGAGGCTAAGTGACTTGCCCAAGATCACACAGCAAGGCATTGGCAGAGCCAAGATAGGAATGGAGAGACGGCCCTTGTCCCCCACCCCATGCTGCCCCACACTAGACAATGTTGTCTGAACACGGGGAATCCAAGAGGTCCCTTTGAAAAGCAATGCCTGGACTTGTTGCCTATTAATAATTTTTATTTGCCTTTAATGAATTATTTCACAGTTTTTCCCTCACACTGTACACCACGCTTTCATAGTCCGTTCAGCATTCTGTGGCAGCCCACAGCCTTCTCCTCCGGCACCGGGACAGCTCTGCAGGGGGGTTCATAGGGTGCTCTGTGCTTTCATTAAGAGGATGTTTAGAAACAGTTTTCACTGGCATTAGACTGGGAGCATGTGAGCTCTCACTGGAGACCAATAACACACACTGGAAAAGCAGGCAGAGGGAGCTGATGGTAAGAAGGCATTTGCTATCCCCTGGAAATGACCAGTGGCTCTCTTGGTTTCTTAGCTGTTACAAGCTCTAGTGATCTCTCAAAGCAGAAACTGTTTGTCTCCAATTTGCTTGGTCAGGAAGTTGTTCCAGGGGTTGCTTCCCTAACAGATGATAGACAGTCAGCTCAGGACCAGAGAGGTCCCCCAGCATTGCCTACTCCAGGTGTGTGACACTGTCTTGGAACAAGGCTGGCTGTAGCCGTTGTGCTCTCCTGTCACAGGGAAGGGGTATTACCATGGTTGGCAAGCAGCCATATCCAGCGTCTAAGTCTCTTTGTTTTCAAAACTTGGGATTCAATGAAGAGCAAGGGAGAGTGGATGGATGAGATGAGGATGAGGCAGAGCAAACAGGAAAATCCACCAAATGAGCTTCTAGGAAGGAAATGTTCCCCCTTGGGCACTTCAGCTGAAGCAGCTTCATCTTCACAAGGCTTCTTTCTCTCTCTGGGAACATCTGCTGAGCTTCATCTCTGTCAGCTGGATATATCGTATGACATTGGTATCTGCAGGGAAAGAGCACACACATACATGTACGGTGGTTACAACTCCCTGTGGAAGACAAACACATTGCATTGCACCTTCATCCTCGGTGCATCACCTGGGGAGCAAAATGGCTCCAGCGCTGCCTGCAGGAACAGCATCCGTTATTTGGAAGGGGTTCCAAACCAAACCCTGCAGCTTTGGTTTTGGTGAACCTCATCTGATTTGTCCTCACCATTCGTGTTGCTCACAGTCTTGCCTCAGCTAGTTTTAACCTTCTCTCTGATTACTCTTGGTCAGCACCATTCTTTGTGAATTTGCACAGTTGAAACCATCCAGGTCATCCTTGCTTGCTCTTGTGGAATACCACCTTCACTGGCCTCCCTTCCCTCAGTGCCTCCATGCAAGCCCCTAAAGGCATTTTGCGTAGTTACGCTCTGCCTTTTCACCCTCCTATTCCTTTTACAGCCTATATTTCACTCATCTCACATTTTCCCACAATGAGTAGAACTGAGAATAGCATCCTTCACATTCTCTTTGTACCCTTGCTTACCTTAAATTTCAGATTTGGAAGTCCTTCCACTATGACATTCTATCTGCGTTTTTGTCCTATGCTGTATGCTGCATACTGCCTTGTCTGTCCTGGCTAATGAAGTTCCTAGGGGCAGAGAATCACTGATTCAGCCATGTAGAGAGCTGTGAGATCTCAGCACTATGCAGGTGGTAAGCTGAGTCCTCTTTTTCCTTCCAGTATTTCCGTGAATCAACACAGCACAGGGAACATGGGAATTTTGTTTTACCTCCTGGCCTCAGTAATGAGGGAACCTGTTCACCCTGAAGCACGGGTTGATCTAAGTGAGTATGTGGCTCCAGACAGACCCCATGATTCTGCAGTCATGATCAATCCCTCCTCAAATCATGTTATCATGACGGTGACTTCACACACCCATGGCACTCACACAGTGGCAAAAGCCACATGGTATCAGAAGCAAGCAAGAAAAAAATAGCCACTTTCACTTATGTATTGATTGAAAAATGGTTCTTTGCTCACAGCCTTACTCAGACAGCCAACGAGGACCAGCTTAGTCCATTTAAGTTATTAGATCCTCAGAAACCAATGTGAACTGCACTGCAGTCCACAGAGGGCAATCTTGTCTCCTCCTCATCGCAACAGCTATGTGCCCCACACCAGCTAGGGAAATGAGAAGTGCTTGAGCTTTTAAAGAGAACTAAGAAGTGTGAGTTTTGCAACCACCAAAGCAGTTGTTGGTGCAAAGTTTTATTTAAACCTGAGAAGGGGACATCTCTGGTGTGCCCTCAGCCTGAGCTGAAACAGTGGAAGATGGATGGGTTTCCCTTCACCCAGAGCTCTCCACAAACATGCCATGGGGTAGCAGTGGGCTGTGGCAATGCAGCTGTGACTTCTCAAGCTGTCTTCGGTGAGGTGGGTCTCCCTGCTGAGTCTTTTGCAGGTTCAAATGCATCACCCTAGTCAGTCCAGAGGGTGGGATTCAGTGATTAAGTTACTTGCCCCCTCTGGGGCATTCTTAATGAGCCAAGAAGTTCTACTGCTGCTTGTGTTAGACAAGGTGTAAGAGCACCCTGGGCTGTTCATGCATTAGCATTTCACACCAGTCCAGCAGATTTTAAAACAGCTTTTTAAAACAGAATTGGTTTTAGTTGTGCAGCCTGCCATAGTGAAGCAATTCATTCAAGGGAGTAGCCCTATATTTTAGGCCTAAAATTAAATCAGCACATGGCAGGCAGGTGACTATTGAAGACCCAGCAGTGTGAAGGCAGGGCAGAGTCCTGCTGCACTGCAGGCACCTCCCTGCAATCTCTGCTCTGTGCCCTTCCAGGCTTTGATGGGCCACGCTCGGGGTACACATCCCTGCTGCTGAGCTTCACGCTTTGAAGGTCTGTCTGATGCAGGTGGTAACTACCTGCCTGGGCCTGCAGGGACCTGACGCCCGGCTGAGGGGTGGAGGGGGCTCAGTGCACAATGAGGCAATGAAAAGTTGCCAGCTCCCAGATAAGGTAGCTGGCTGCTGATGGCACAGCCTCACTCACCTGGGAGATTTCCACATGCCTGGGAAGCCAGGGGCAAAATCAGGTGTGGCTTGATAGAGGGCGGGAGATACTCCCATCGCAAGCTAGTTATAAATCTCCTAGACAGGTTTTGGCATGTTTTGCTTCCTTTTTGAGGGCCACTACTTCACCAAAGAGAAATAATGAGAGCAGTACTCTGATTACAGAAGTGGAGCTCTGTCTTTGCCAAGTCTTTTCCATCAAATAGTATTACACCATACTAGTTCTGCCTGCAGAAGTGTTTCAAAGCTCCATGTAAATGTTAATGAAGAGAAGACTCATCTCTCCGTGAGGAAGAAGCGATCCCCTTCTGCTGATGTGGAAACAAAAGGTAAGGACACCTCAGATAAGGGATCAGACCCATACAAAAAGATGCTGGCGAAGCTGCAAAGGGAATGTGTCTCCTGGCTCTCGGGACCACGCCTGTGTCCTTGTGCAGAGTAGCCTCCTGCCGTTTTAAAGGTCATTTCTGCTTCTCCCTGTGCCACAGAGCCCAGTTGCTTATGTGCTGTGCAGACACCATGGCCTGGGTTTTGTTCCCAGGACTTCTGAGGCCAGGTGATGGCCTGGTCTCAATCCCAGTCAGTACCCACCTTGACAATGTGGCCCCACCAGTAGGAAGCGGCTGAACGAGGCTGGAAGGTGAGGTGTGTGTTTGGCTGCCCAGGCTGCACCAGCCTCTGGACACAGCGTTCATGGAGGGCTGCATGTTTGCTCTGCACACAACTTAACAGTGGCTTCCCCCTTCCTTGCTAAGGAGGGTTATACAATTATCCTGTGTTATTTCCATCTGCTTTTGTGATTTTTGTTTGGAGGTAGCATAAGAAATCAGGCCAAACCCAGCTTTCACCGTTGACAGACAGTAAATAGCCATAAGGGATTTGCTGTGTTGACAGCCCTTTAGAACAGTAAAACCCTTTGCTAGCTAATTCCTCTTTACCGTTTAAAATCTCCCCCACCAAAGAGAATAACTGCCAGTGATTTGTGCCAAAACCATTTCTTATTAGAAAAACAAGAACACACAGAACATGACTGTAATAATAACCAAGTACTTCTACCAGTGAGCCTAGTGAAACCTCAGCTTAAGGAAAAGAACTGCATTTTTCAGGAGACACTGACTTATTCCAGGTCACAATAATTCTTCATAGTGTTACCTGATTCCTACTGCTGTGTTTTCACAGCCACATCCTTTCTTACTGTATGCATTAGCTTCTTTCCCCCTGAATACCCTTGAAGTTTTCCATAATCATAAATAAAACAGTGGAACGCTGGCCTTGAATGGCCTAACAATAACAGGGAAGAGCCTCTGATGCAGAGCTGAAGGCCAGAACTGTTTTTTGTATACATTAAGGGCCTTTGGGGACACTTTCTGGTATGTTTTTGCAGCAAGCTGTGGTATTTGAAGCTGTTGCTGCTGAATAAATTAGTATTTATTTCAAGAAGCAATGAGGGATACCAAATAAATAGTATCACAGGGAGGGGGGTGTGGTGGAGCACAGAAATACATATTTAAAAAATGGATGTAAAGTGGTTCAGCTAAAAGGACTTTTTCACATCTGAGCTTAGTCAGAACCTCAAGGTTAGGATAACTTCTTATTTTCCACTGACAATTTTTCTCTTGCATAGGCTTCTCCATTTCCTGGTTCTGGCAAGGGCTGAAAGCAGAAGGGCACACTGTAACTAAAATAGGCTAAACTGAGCTTTTAAGCACATTTGCTCAGGGAGTGTGGGGTGCACAGCTGTGCTGTCAGACTGCCCAGAGCCCATGGTCGAGTGCGGCAGATGGGACCAGGCACCCTTACAGGAGGTGGAAGAGGAATTTGATCCCAACACACCCCGGGTGCTCCTTCAGGGCAAAGCCACTGCAGAAGCCCTGCAGGGCCAATGCCAGCTCTGACAGCCCCCTTGTCTGCCTTAGTTCCCTGAACATCAGCTCCACCGTGCTCTGCCAGGACCCAGGCTCATTCCTGTTTCACACCCAGTTCTCACACTTCCATCTTAGGCTCAGGTGGAAGAGCTGCTCTGTGGGGTTTTGCTTTCTTGTGATCCTTTAATTTTGAATTGAATATTACAAAATTCCTTTCTTTTAACAGAAATGGTTTCAACCATGGTTTGGTTTCATTTCCCTACTACTATCTGAAAAATAAAGCCACAATCTGTGCATCATGGAGATGCATTCTACCCACGTTCTGAGGTTAGGTAGGTTAGCATAAAGGTGGTTGCTCTGGCAAGGCCAAGTTGTTTGAAGTTATAAAAATGAAATGTTGGGTTTTGACACATGGTTGCCAGATATTTGAACAGGTAAGTAGCTGATTTCACAGCAAAAGTTGAAGCATCCTGATGAATGCTTTGTGAGTAAATGTCTCTTTAATCAAAGTAGAATATTTTTTTTTACCATTACTGAGATGTGGAGGACATGGCTACTGAGGATTACAAATAGTCTCCTGGTTTTGCTAAGGGGAAAAAGCTTTTTCTCAAAGAGTCAGAAAATATAACGGTTAGGATACATTCTTCCCCACCCTGCTGCCTTCTTCAAAAATAACCAGGGAGGGAAAGAGAGGCAGGATCCTCTCCATACAGATGGCATTCCAGCAGTAGTCTCATCTTCCAGGTTGTGCTGCAGCCTCGGCAGTGCTTAATCTTTGGGCACTGCAACCTTGCTGCACTGTGCGATAGTGCTCAGTGCTCGAAGGGGAGTACAGCTAAGGGCACAGTGCGTCATGCTCATCCCTGCGGAAATCAACACAATCGAGTCAGGGACACGCTAAGTCTCGTGAAAAGAAATGCAGGAGCACTCAATGCAAAGCCGTGTCCCCGCTCCCCTGATACCTGTCGGCTGGCGAGATCTTGCCTCTTTCAGGTAGTAGAGGGCCTTGTTGAAGTCACCCAGGTGGTAAAATGCCACTCCCGATCGATAGAGCGCCTTGAAGTTCTCGCCTTCTTTCTGAAGCACTTTGAGGCAGTACTCCTTGACTCGCTCATAATTCACCAGCTCGGCCTGGAGCAGGCAGGCTGCAGGGGATGGGCATGACAGGGAGACAGACAAGACAGGAGAACATTAGTGCTGTATTTCTCGCTGCTCTTGCAATCTGCACAGGGGAAGAGAGCAGTTTAGGTGAGGGAAATGACTCAGACCCATGATTCAGAAAGGGTGCAGTCATATGGATTGTGTGCCAAACCCAATTGTTCGCAATTTAAATACCAACATTTCTATTTTTGGCATTGCAAAGTGAAGGGATTGTGTTTGCTCAGGGGGTGGGGGGCCAGGGGGAGACCAAGGACATGAGCATCCCCACATCCCTCTGCAGAGCAGGCATGCCATAGGGTCTCATGGCAGCGCCTGGCTTCGTCTGTAGTAAAACGGCTTCTCGGACTGAGGGCTGGAACCCAGGAAAGTACAAAAAGGCAGTCAGTTATCTGAAAAAAGGGGGCTAAATTGGATCAAATTTTGTATTTGGCTTAATCCAAGGCTGTTAGACTTACAAATAATACATAATTGCCTTTTATCCAGGAGGTCCTTTATAGTGTTTTGCTAGAGGAAATAAGAAAGGGCTCTGCTCTGTTGGAATGCGCTGCTGGCAAACCAGAGGGACCTGGAGTTGTAGTACAGGGAACAAGTGTGCTGTGCTGTGTTACTTGTATTGCAACACAAGTTCCTCCTGAGAGGTCAGTTCTGCTGCCTTCCTAAAGGAAAAGGTAAACACAATGACAAAACAGCATGCTGAGAACTGTGTGCTGAAGGACAATCGTTGCATAAACATGAAGGAGCTGAAGAAAATCCTCGTAGTGTTTCCCACAACTAGAACTGAAATAAAGAGCAAAGGGGGAGATCCTCGAGGCACGCTTTACAGCCCTGGTCATGGCTTACTGTAGTGCTTGTACTGGTGGGCTAAACTTCAGGAGGTGTATTGGGCATTAAGAAGGGTTGGAGAACACTGACAAGAATAGGACATGGTGCAGTCACAGTCTTGGGGAAATGAAGAAAGTTGTGCTGTCCACAAGCCCACCTGGCACTGCAATCCCAGGCAACTTTTGGAATGACACTATCTGGGGAAGGGGGAAGGAAGGAAGGAAGGATGCTGCTGCAAGGATCAGTTCAGAGGCTGGCAGTGTCAAGTGCCAGGGCATGGAGAGAAATTTCCCATGGCAGGTGGTGTTACTCAGTGTGTCTCTGGCAAGGAGGAGACTCGCTGCTCCTGGAAATCCAAGTCATTACAGTTCAGGTGTCACCAGTAAAGAGGCAGACTTAATTTTTTGCATGGTAACTGTAGCCTGCAGCTGAGATGATACGATGCTGGGTCAGGAATATGACAGAATTCTTGATCCCCTTCCCCTGCACCCCTAAAGTAAGCCCTGCACCCCCTCTGTATCTCACTTTACATTTCATGAGAAGGAGGCTGGCTAGATGACATGCAGATTCTTTCCAACCGAAATTAGTCCAAATCTATGACCAGTTAACATGGACAGAATACGTTCCTAACCCAAGTACACGTTTAAAGCTTAAATAGCTAACTGGGAACAATCACAAACAGACTTTTACCAGTAGAGAACTGACAGTACAGATGTGCTGAGCAAGGACTGCAGAACTAGCCCCACTGCCAGTACATTTGGTTGAGTGACTAACGAGAGCTTTGCCCCATTTGCTTTAATGATAGACTTTTTTAACAGCTCCTGCCATTAAAATGCATAGATATTTCAAAGGCATCCAGTCACTCACTATTTGATTGCCAGTTAAAAACCACCTAAGTTTCTAAAAGCTTAACAACATTTCCTCACCCAGAATTTGCCCCTTCCTATTTGTCAAACATTGATTTTTCTCACTTTGTTTCTAATGGAGATTAAAATGACTGTGCCTTGTTTTCCTTTATTTTTCAAAGCTATTAAAAAGATGGCTGTGTAAATTTGCTGCTGGCTTCACAACCCTGATACGGGATTGCTTTGTTTATCTGCTGACCAGTAGCATGTACAGCAGTGGCAGTAGCTTTCTGTATGCTGCCAATCTGATCCAGCCTTTCACATTCTGTGAAATTGCCTTTTGGAGCAACTAGGGGGGATGGATTTCAGTCTCTGTTCATTTCCTACTTGGTGTTTCCAGTTAGAGTCATAGAAATGACTCTATGAAAAATGACAGGTGATCTATTCATGTATATTAACTCAGTAATTCCATATTGGACTTGCTTCATGGATTGGTTTAAAAGAAAAGAAGTTGTCTCTCACATCCTGCTAATTCATAAACCCAAATGGGCTTCCAGATACCCAGCTGGGTTCTTTCTGTGACTCACGCTCACAGCAAAGACCCTGCAGGGCATCCCCACTAACTGTGCAGGCGGCAGAGAGAAGTCAGGACCACATGGCTAGCAGGAGAGACGTGTGTTTATCTGAACAAAGCGAGCAGATGGATGTGCAGGAAACAGTTCTGCTGGAAGAGTTGGCCATTTGGAGAGCCAGCGTTGGAAGCGGCTGTTGGAAATGAACCTGGAGGGAATATCTCCCTTATAAATATTTAGAGGTGCGTGCTTTCAGTTCTTGGTGGACTGAAATGATCTTAATGGACTGTGATTCAATGCAAATATTGAGGCTGTTAGTAATTCAGTTTTCCGAAATGGAAGAGACATGGAATCCGTGTACTTCCTACCTAATTCAGTCAGGGGAGAATTGTTTTGAAAACGTGTTGTTTTCCTAAACAGACAAGCTTCTCTGGCTGGGAATGTTTGTTTACCACATCAAACACCTCATCACCCTCCTTTTCTGTTCATAATAGGCCTCCAGTGAATCCTTCCAAGGAACAGAGCACCCTCAAAGAGACCAGACTGAAAAGTTTATCCAGCTCCTCCTGTTTTCTTGAAACTGAATGAGCTTGATCCTGCACTATCTCTAGTATCTCTCTGGCATTGAGAAGGATGCCCTTTACTTGCAGATGCAAACCTACAGTCATCCATTCCCTGCAGGTCTTGTTGTCGTCATAATACCGCATCCGGTGGCTACATCTCTCCAGCTCAGAATGTAGGGTGTCCTGCTTCCCTGCCGCCTGTGATGGCTATCCATCATACTTAGTTATCATTCTCAATTTGGCAGCCGATTTACTGTGTCAGCTTAAGCAATAAGTAACTCCTAATTTTTAAAACCATGTATGTCACATGGTGATGAAGAGTCCTCTGTCTGAGGGGAGTCTGCTGTAAAATATGCCGTATTGAAACTACTGGGTGAAATGTGCTTTGGGGAGGGGGGAAAAGGTTAATGCTATTAGTTCCAGTGGAGGGGCCCTGTCCATCATGCTTCCCAACTGACTCTTGATGTTTAAGCAAGGATGTTTGGGTGTTCTTCCTCATAAAAGGAGTGTTAAGCCTAGATTTCTAAGTTTTAATTTGTGGATTCAATCTATGCCAGCTAGTTCCCTCAAGTGCAGTATAGATCTGGTACCACTAGATAACTGTACCGTTAGAGCTATTTTGTGTGGCCCTGCTCAGCGCAAGGTTAGGCAAAACAAAGATCAAAGCACCTGTGGAGCCAAAATACACCTACACATTTCACCTTTACCAGTAGCTGTGGCTAGTGATGGTGGGAAGTTGTAACTAAAATCCTGGCACTTGAGGGTTTTGGATTCTACTTTATTACACACTGAATTAATTTTGAATTCCAGAGTATTTTTAGGAAGATAACTAGGGTTCACAGGTGGCAGTCAGAAAGGATCCATGACAGCCCTTTTCTCCCAAATGTTAATTACTTGCATTGTTTCTATGTCACTATGTTTCTATACTGACTTTTTTGTTTAGCTGCAATTACACTGGTGCAATCACTAGTCACACCTTTGCTACCCTGAAAAGCTTGTGTTTCCTTGTTGCATTGGTACTCCGTGGCTCTGATCAAGTCGCTCCATCTTCTCCTTAATAGCCTGCATAAAAGAATGTCTGCAGTCTCTTACTAAAAACCACTATTTTTTCAGCTTTCCTCACTTTTACAGCTGTCCTCTGAGCCCTCAAACTGAAGTTCAACTGAAAGTGCTGCCATCATCTTACCAGAGAAACCTCTTCTGTGTGAATACCTCTGAGGCTTATGCAAATAGCTCAGTTCGCCCAAACTTTTGGCTTCTAATCTTGGCTGAGCTAAGAACTAAGTCTGGAAGTAGGATGTATGGGTTTTAACATGGAGATTTTGAACAACAGTATCACGAGCCTTGCCTATCTGGCAATTTTCACCAAAGGGTAAATCTGCATGCCAGAACAATCCTCCAGACACAGTTTATACCAGTGGCTAAATTCCCACTGTAGGCAAGGCTCAAGACCTATCTGTGTTACAGAACACTTAAGAGTGAGCCAAATTACTGTGCAAACAATGTTAGCATATCCCTACCCCGTGGCATGTTCCTTGGGCTCAGCATACTGTGTTAGTCATAACAGGAATTCCCTTTGCTGTTGTTCTGGGAGATGAAAATGCCCTTGCCCTACAGGAATATCTTGGGTTGCAAGTTCATATTTCATAAACTCCCGTCTTGTCTGCAGTTCACTGTCATCCTAGGTAAGATGGTAGCACTACCTATTTTTAAGATTGACTTGTGCTTTCCACTGTTGGAGAGTCAGCTGCTTATAACTTTGTTGGTCTTTTAAGTTTTTGGACTATAATATTCCATGTGCAATGTCTGCCTTTGATGTCTGCTTTTGGAAAATGTCAGCCAAGACTGTTGAGGTATTTTTGAAAAACAGGCTCGGGAAACATCTCTTATATTTCCCTTGTTAAAGATCTCTGGTGACTGTCTCTTTGAATTTGTCTCATGCCCTCACTGTTTGGCTTTGCAAACTGAAATCTGGCAGATATCATCTGTGTCAAGCAGGTGCCTTCTGTTGTGCCTGGGGTAATCTATAGCTGCCCAACTGATAACCTTCTGAAAATAAACCCAGTATAGTTCTGCATATAGTGCTCTGTAGAGATGCTTTAGAATGTGGTACCCAAATCCATTGAATATTCAGTCCACCCAGGGCACAATCCCATCTAGGAAAAAGCAGGATTTTTAAACTTAGCAAAAAAAATCTCTTACTGGCAAGAGCAGAAAGTGGAAACTGACCTGAGAGGGGTTGTCTCAGTTATGACAGAAAGACAAGGGAGACAGATGCTTGCAAGGGGAGGAGACCAGGGCAGAGAACTGCATGGGGACAGAGGCACAGAACTGCTGGGGTGTTGAAAAGGGTGTATGAGCAGGGAGTTGAGGTCTATTGAGGAGGCAAAGTCTGAGGGCAGAAGTGGAGTGAAGGGGTTGGGACAAGATGCTAAGGACACAGAGACACTGTGCAGCCAGCCTGGGGACCAAGAGGAGCATTTATAGCAGTGAAATCCACGCAGAGGAAACTAGTCTCCCTAGGTGTGTATCAGCTCCCGTAGCAGATCACTTAACCACAATCACATTCCTGGTCTGAATCATCTTCTCTGCTGGGTATACTTACGAAGGGATACCAACCTGCAGTGCTGAAAGCCAGGCCTTGCAAATATTCCCTGGAGACTGAAGCAGGTGCCCTATGCAAGAGCTAATAGCAAGCCATGTGGCTGAGCCACTCTCATATACACATGCAAAAGGATCTGAATCCAAATGATCTTTGTTTTAGATGGAAAAAATGGCCTGTATTGATCTGTTTGGTTGCACAGCAGAGAGGAGGAGACAAAACCCATTACTGCTTAAACCTGAAGTGGACATTCCCTCTTTACTGTACTTATTCTTGATTACCACGGGAGTTTAACAGGTTATGCGGATTACTACTCCTTAATCAGTGCTAGGTACTCCAACCACACAAACTGAACGTCTATTTCACAAACTGACAGTGTCATTCCCAGAAATAACCACTATAAAATTCTGCAAAATACTTTGCTTTATGATATTATCTTGTCCTAAGCACAGCAGCCAGCAGCTTGTTTAAAATCTGTTTAAATTTCAGGAAGATGGTGCGTATTCTTGCTCTGGCTCTACTTTGGAAAGCATATGATTGATGATTTGATATAACTGCTTCAGGATTTTATTCAGACATTAGATTAAGACCTTCACTACTGGGCTGAGACACTAATTAGGATCTGCAGTTTCCAAACAATCTCTTCCATGAAATATTTCTCTTCTTTCTCTATAGTCCAAGCTTGCAAACAAAGAGGATTTTCTGGCTTTTCACCAACAAAAAGCTAATTATAGACAGCTTGATAATGTCTGGCAATAATCTGATCAGCTGACTCCTAGTTCTCGGACAAGCTTAATGGGATGAAAAGGGAATATCAGAATGACAGTACAACTTCCCAGCCAGTGGCTCTTATTTATTCCTCTCCAGGTACCAAAAAGGCCTAAACATGCCCGTATGTTTCTGCTTGCGGGGAAATGTGTGGAAAATTAAAATCCAAACTGTATGACAGGTTGTCTCTCTCCATAGGGAGGGATTAATGCTAAATGAGGTGTGGATCCACAAATGTTTGGAGAGCCCAGAGAGCCACCTCTTCCAAGCCACTCTCCCCTTCTTCTCAGCCTGCCTCTCAATTTGTAGACATATACCAAATGTTCCTCCCTATCCTGCCTTTTTGGCCATGCTTTCTTTCCAATACATAGCATGGTCTCCTTCAGTTCTCTGCTGCTCCCAAGTCCTTCATAGCTCTTCTAGGAGAAAGACCCTGACTTCACTGTTTCAAATAGTTTTTCCAGGAGGGAGGGAGAGAGAAGTAGTGACTTAAGTATGTTGATGCTTCCACCATCATGCGTATTGAGAAGTATCTAGTTCTCAAAGGAGCTGCAGAGCCTGCATGTCATGCTTTTTGTGGCTGGCAGCCCACCCTAGGTCTGTCCCTATTGCCATCCCTTGGAGTGCACAGGGCTGGTAACAAGGAGATAAGTAACAGCTAATGTGAGCTGTCAGAACAAATCAGTTTAACTTCAGTCTGCAACAGGGTTATCAATCTTGAAGAGAGAAACAGTAGATGTTATGTATCTTGGCTTTTATGCTCGTTAAATGACAAATTTTAGTGACATTTTCTTAAGCAAATTGAAGGAGCACAGTCTAAATGAATAGACTTAACTCTGTTAACAAAGTGAAAGACAATATGAAGTAGGGTTCTGCACTGATCTGTTCTAGGCCCCATGGTTTTTGGTATTGTCAATAAAGCCCTAAATGACAGACTGCAGACTGCCTCATCAATTTGCAGATCACGCCAAGATGTGAGGAGCTGCCTTACATTGGAAGACAGGGGTAGAATTCCAAAGGATTCCCAGAAACTGGTGGTGTCCTGATAAAAATAGGGTGCAATTTGACAGGGTCAAGTTAAAAGTCCTACAATTACACAGCAGAAATACCCACTGTGTGAGTATAGTAGGGGAACAGTTAGCTGGAGAGCAATTCTGCTGAAGAGGATCTGGGAAGTGAAGTGGATCACCAGCTAAAGTCAACAGGCTACACTGTTAATGAAGACACGCACGCCAGCATGTATAAGAAGCAGTTTGCAAGACATGTGACAGTACTGTGTCTCATTCTGGATGCCAATCTTGAAAGAAAATGTGGATATAATCCACAGGAGGACCCAGACACAAGTGGTCCAGAGAAGACAGAATATAAGACCTCAAGAAAACAGTGAGGGAAGACAGGCTAACAGTGTTCATACATGCAAAAAGAAAAAAGAAAAGAAAACCAAACCAACCCAACCAACCAACCCACCAAAACCCCCAACAAACCATGTAATGCAAAGAAGGGTATAAGCAGGATACAATCTGCTCATCTTTTACTTGGGAAGTAAGAAGAGGGCTTACATCTCAGATAGAAAGAACTTTCTAGCAGTGAAGAAAGCAAAGCATTGAAAGAGACTGCTTGGGGAAGCTGTGAAGGATCGGAGCTTTGCATTGTGTAAGAACAACTTAAGCAAATGTTGCCTGGGATATGTCTTATCTGTACCCTTGTACCACACACGGGTATGGATAGAAGGCTCTCGAATTGCTGTTCAGCTCTGCAGTCCTGTATTGACTGTCCTGTAACATTCAGAGCATGAACAGTCTTCAGTTCTCCTTGACGGTTGCCATTCAGTGCTAATTCCTATCGGAAGGTCCTGTTGGAGGATGTCAGAGCAACATCCTAGCCAGACGTGAATATGTAAGCACTGAAGTAACAGCAGGCATGAATGATTTCTGCCTTTGCTGTGTGTTTATGTTCCCGTATTTCAGACTTTTCTAATTTTCAAGAACGTAGTTCTTCAGAAGCGTTCATTATTTCTAAACGATTCTTAAGCTACTTTAAGACAGGTTTGTGGTGATTTATGCTTCTTTTCTGTCACAAATCCAGTTATACAATACTGGAGTTTTCTTTCAAAGGGCCAAAGCTTTGAGAAGCAAGGAATTTCAGCAACCTTTTCATTTGATCCTCATAACTTCTGTACTGAAAGAGTATTTTGGCCCACTAGTTCCTGTAGTTACTGGTCCTTCAAATTAAAACCAGAGGCTTACTGAAAATTCTTAGATATGGTAATATTAAAGTAGTAGTTAAAACCTAGATGTCAAGCAAACAAGAATTGTTTTTCGAAGCCAAGATCTGTCCCCAGCTGTGTATCAGCAAATCTTTCTTCTACCAAAATAAAGAGCTTAAGGTGGAGATGATCTTCATATTGCATCTTCTGATCTCCACGCCTTTGATTTTCCCAGTCAGGAGAGGTAGGAGCAAAGTCCTAGCAAAGCACTGGTAGATCAAGAGTTTCAGTTTAACTAGATCCTTTTGATTCTATACTATCCATAAATACTAGCTCCTCCTGCAGCCATGTTAGAGGAGATGGAAGTCCCTTCTGTTTGTTTTTGCCAAGGCTGTTCTCGTTGATCTGCCAGGTTAAATCCCCCGGAAGTTTCCTTCTCTGTGACTTTATATTCATCTAGTAATATGTGACCTGTCTTTATCTTTTAAAATTAGTACTCATCGAGTCCAGTCAATATGACTTTAGATACATTTGGCCTTCAGATCTACTGTTTTAGTTGCTATTTATTCCACTGCCTTTTCCTTCCGTTTGCTTTTGTTCACCTTGTTGCTTTACTCTTCCACTGTGACACCTGCTCTACATTGTGCCTTTTTCTCCTCTGGCCTCGTGTTGCTATTGACACCTACTGGAGGAATCCAGACCCTTGAGTTGTTTTCACAAGGGAAAAGTACATAGAATTGTATCAGAGATCAGCAACATCGGATGGTGACAACCATATAATAATTGCTTGGAGTTCAACAGCAGTCCGACTCTAACAAGTGTTATGAAATATTTTATGATTCTTACCAGAGTATATTACACAGTGAAATTAAGGTCTTAATGGAATGATGGGGGTTTTTTTAAACCCATTTAAGACAAAGAGGGGATTTCCGCAAATAGCGAGACATTTTGGAGGAAGCGATGGACTTCAAGCTGCCTTCTCTATTGAAGTGTAAAGCATCTTTTACTCACAGTGGTTCAACCAACTGACAGCAGTACCGTGAAATGCAGCTGGAACAGCTTGAAGGCTCTCAAATGAAGTCACTGACAGTTGTGCATGCCACAGTGGCCTCAAGCCTGCCTTACTGCGATGTTCAATTTGGGATGAAAGCTAGCACTTTATCCTGTACCACAAACAAGGCAGGATGACGTGGCTGCGTAACATCTGTGTGCTGTGCCCTGTGGTGGCTCACAGTTCACCTCCCAGGACATGTGAAAGAGCTGTCAATTGCGGACTCTGCTAAGGTGTGGAGAGAAGGCTGTCTCTGGGGCCACCTCCTTGTGTATTCATTCCATGTATAATTGATAGGGACTGAAATGTTTTTGTTTTTTCCTTGAACTCTCTCTAGCTGAAAAGACTCATCTGGCAAGATGGAGAGGTCAAATGGGGAGGAACATTTCCTTCATTAAAATAATAACCCATTCATGTGTTTTATCCGGGTCCAGTGTAGCCCAAAGCCTTTCCATTTTAATAATGTTTTGAAACAGAGAGAAACCTTTATGGCCTCTGTGGGAGGGATGGAGAGGAGAACAACTGACAGAATCAAAGAGGCAGAAGATGCCCAAGTCAACTGTTTTCTAACTAATTGAAGAGAGAGTGGTATAAAACAAAGCTTCCAAACTTACCTTCCTTAAAATGCGCTAAACAGAGAGAAGTGTTTTTTCAGCAACAGAGCTAACTAACCCTGGCTATGTCTGGCTGTGTCACCTGGCTGACAGATGACATAAAGTGAGTTTAAGCATCACCTTCTTGCATAGTTTGACAGATGATATAAAGTGAGTTTAAGCATCACCTTTTTGCACAGTTGGGCTGCTAGTGTCCTCACCTCTTCCCTGCCCTCCATTTATACCATATAAACTTAGTACCACTGAGGCATCTGAAATCTAGTTGGCCAAACCGCTCTGAAAGTTATTGAGAGGGGACTGACAGGCAGACCACTGAAATCATATGTGTTTATGAATAATTTCCTTTGGAAATCAGGTTGAAAATGAATAAATGAAAGACCAGAGCAATGATACGGTATATTTGCTTGAAAAAGTCTGGGTTTGTGTGGAATGGCTGGAAAACAACGGACATTTTATGAGCGATCCAGACTGAGTGGCCCCACTGTAACAACAGGCTGTAGCTGTTGTGAAGAACACCTGCAAGGCCAAGGGGCTGAGAAACTGCGTGCATTGCAAAAAGAAAGTTAGACTGTGGAAAACAAGATGTTTGCCTAACAGAAGAATGGTGCATGGACACTACAATGGGACCAATCACAGAGGGCAAAAGGGCGCGTGGACAAGTAGTTTTAGCCTATTGGCAATCAAGGAGCTGCGTGTGTGCTTTATGGTAGTTTATGAATTGCTGTGTATCTTTTAATAAAGCGGCATTAACTTGATCACATTGATCGCATAAGTTGTGTCCAGAACTTCCGCATTGACAGGTTTGAACTGTGCAGGAGCATAAGCCAGTCCTCTAATAAGACATCTTCCCTTTAATGTAAGCTGTGGCAAAGTGCTTCAGGTAAAGATCTCGGATTGTTCCCAAACCCTTCATAAACCACGTCTGTGCAATGCACTGCTGGCAGTGGAAGAACAAGGTAGAAGTACGTGTCTAGTCTGGAGTATGTAGAGGGTAACTTTCATCCCAATAAAAGAGCTTGTTTTCAGGCACCAGGAACACCAGAATCACCGTACTGAATCAAGCCAATAATACAATTCTCTGCCTTGACTATGCGTTTTCGACTATGCTAGGGAAGGTGAAGATATAGTATAAGAATTATGTGGTGGCTAAAGAAGCTGAAACAGGTTCTGCTGACAAGCTTATTGGTCTGTATTTACACTATAGTAGAATACCTCAGGAATTTCAGAATTGAGCTTGTTTAGTGTTTTGTTAATAACCCTGTGTAAAAGTAGGAGTGCCCTACTGACTCTGAAATTGGAAGATACTGTCAAAAGGGATGAGGACCACAATGTGATATAAAAAGAACTACATGACCTGGTACAGAGCAGTAAATTTATTTGGGGTGGAAGTTGGTAATACCAAATTTAAGACCATGCTCTTTGGGACTAATAAGAATTTTTCCTACAGTTTGTGAGCTCATGAGCTGGAAACAACCAAAGAGGAAAATGATGTGAATGTGCTAGATGATCACAGGATGACTGAGTCATTTACGTGACATGGCCGTGGACACGGAAATAAATCTTAGAGAAGTTTACTCATAAATCCAAACGAGTTAGCAGTTATTCTCAAGCATGAAAATGTAATATTTGTTTTACAGTTCTCATTCTATGTAATACAGCAGTGAATGTTCTGATTAGTTATGTGTCTAAGCCTTCTTTTCTAACCTTATTAGGTTCTTTAACTCTGTATCTTCTCACACTGTACTCTAAATTAATCAGCCCTGGGTTTTACAAATTAGTTGTATTAATCTATTAATTTAATTTACCCAGACACACCCCCCTGAGCAAAGCTCCTGAGCTGCTTCAGTTTGAGCTCCATCACCGTAGAGAATGTATAAAAGAAAATGAATACTTTTTTTGTACTTCCAATATAGGTGAGGGTCTTATGCTGCTCTGGTTTCCCTGCAATATAAACACGCTACTGTGTGTTAAGCAATTAATCACTGCAAAGCATTTAAGAGGATATTAATCTAGGATTTGAATTACGCTAGTATTAAAGAAAATACAATGACTAAAGGAGTTGAGGCTTAACTTTGCACCACACTGTTTGATGAGAGAATCATTGCTACAGGCACGGGGCAGAGATTTTGATGTGATTCTTTCTGAACCACTAGACAAGAAAAAAGGTGCCTTTGCAGAACGATGGCTAGGATTGACTTACGATGGCTTTCCAGAGCATCATAACAAGACTCCTTCCCTCACTGTTCTGCTTCTGCAACTGGGTGGGATGATGAAACTCCCTGGGCAGGTCCTGTTTGGGAGAGACTATGGCCATTCCATGGATTTATTCTATGAAAGTATGGATAAAACATAATCTTTCTGCCCTCTCCCTCTCCGGGAGCAGAAGTGGGGCTGAGGAATGTGAATTCTCACAGCTTCTTCTGTGCAGTCGGCTGAAAGATCATTCTTTGTATCATAAAGATGTTTTTCATATCAGGGTGCATTTGTGGATGAAATGGTGACTGTAGGGACAGCACAGCACACCGGAGGTAGACAGTTGTTAGTCACATCAGCCCAGGAATAGCCAAAGGAAGCGCTAAAGGTCTGACATAAATTTTCAAGTCCCAGACACTTCCTTTGCTTTTAATTTGCTTCCAGAAGTAAATTTCCTCTCCCACACACTGCACTGGGGGATGTGCAGGGCAAAGATACACCACTGCTTGTTTTGCATTCTCCTCTCCATCTGCTTCAGGTAGCAGTAAACAGCTCTGCTGCCTGGAGTCAAGTCTTTCAAGTTGGAACAAAACTAAGATAAGCAGCATCCAACTGGGCTGATCTGAAATCAGTCTTTGCATGCTAGGCTAAGCCTTATAGACGCATCAGACAAGTAGCAAATTTCCACCACTGCCTGATTAGGTCTACCAAGAGGGCCCTGAACCCTCTTGCCTTACAGATTAAGGTGATTTATAGCAAGGTAATTAAGTTTCCTCAAATAGGAAATGAGCTGTTTATGTGTCCCTGATGTGGCCAGGCTGGAGAAACACCAGAGGCATGAAAACTGACAGTTGTAGTCAGGGCATCACAGGAACTTTGGAATCAAAATTTGAGGAACACTAGTTTGGTGGCTCCTTGCTGGCTGACCCAGCTGCTTCTTTTCAGCAGCTCCCAAGCAACTAGACTGACGGCTAGATTAGCAGAATTTTGCTGCCTGCCACTCTGATATGAAAGGAGTTGCTGTTGCCATTGATGCAGAACAATCTACATGACAACCCCCTAAACTGGCCGCAAGTAAATGCAATAGGCAGTGCTCCTACTAAAGAAAGAAAGGGAATACCGAGCAGTGGCTAGTAAAGTGTTCACTTTAGTAGAATAGTTTCTAAATCTCCAGCAGAGATCTGACCTGTCAAACATGGATGTGTTGGAGAAGGAAAAATGCTTTAGCCTTGCAACCAACAATCAGTGTCCCGTGTCCTGAAAAGCCTATGCAGCAATGTAAGGATGGTTGTTCTCTCCACCCAGGGACACGTACAGAGCTGCAGTTCCTGCCTTGTTGATGGTACATATGAGTGAACTGGACTGAGATGTCACAACAGTCAGGAGCTTGGGACACAGGATTTGTCAGGAAGTTCTGGGTTCTTTGGCAAACAGATCCACAACTGATAGAGGTGCAAACAGCACGAGATTGCTTTTTTCCCCGACTCCTGTTAGGAAGCCGTTGCAGAACCATTCGCAGTGGTGTCTTACACAGCCTAAGGCTTTCCAAGATGAATTTGTGCTGCTGTGACAGGCAAAGTTGTGATCGTGGCTATGCAGGACAAGCACGTGTTAAAATTCATGTTCGATGGGAATAGCTGGTACTTCTATCAAGGTGAATGACAAAGGGTGTGAAGATGCGGAATACAGTCACATGCTTGCACATGCGGTAGAAAGGCGCTCCTCCTTGCTGTACATCAATGGGTAACCAGCACCAACTGACTGGCTTCCTGCAGGTGTCACAGCAGAGATGGGCCTTGGGGAGAGCCACGAAGGGAGAGAAGGTCCAACCTGTACTAATATACTGCGGGCAAAATCAGCTCAAAGGGATCAGGTGCAACAAGGTGCTGTAGGACAGAGCATGAGAACAAAGGGGATGAGATGACCCCACTGGCAGAACAGAGAAAGAGAAAGCCTGGGAAGACACAAAACTGTCTGGTAGGTCAAAATGTCTGTCACTGCTGCATTGTAACTGGGAGAGAGTAGAAGAATTCAAAGGGTAAAGGCACAGACTGCATAAGCAGCCCCAACTCCTGAGCTGAGAAACTTGATGGGAGAACTGGGTACGCAGGACAAAGCAAAGGAGAAGCACAGTGCTATCCAGCCTATGAGCCTTAGGGCAATGGCGTGTGACCAGTTTTGGAGAGTAGGGAGAATGGAGTGGATTTTGAAGTAAAGATCATGTTATTAGCCATTGCCTATGGATATTAACAGATGAGCTCTGGCACGACAAGCTGACAGCTATAGATCATTGCTTCCAGCTGTTGCTTCCTCCATGGGTTATCAGAGAAAACGTGACCGTGCCTAATTCATTTCCACAAATTGTCTTAGCATTGTTTCTAGCAGTGTCCTAAGCTCCAAACAGCTATACTGAGATGACTGTCCATCCAACCCCACCTTCAGCAGTTGCCATTCACAGCTGCCTAGGCAAGTGTGTAAGAACGGGGCAAGCTATAGTATCCTACTACCACCTCCCAGCCTCACAAAAGTGAGTGTCCTCAGCTGAAGTTCCCTTCACCAATTCCAGCAAAGCTTCCAGAAACCGCACTAGCTCTACAACCTTTGTTAAAGAGAACAGAATAGCAATGCTCTATGCCAGCACAAGATTATTTACCTGCATTCATCCATCAATGTCCTAAGCTTACTGTTTCCCATTCAAGATGCAGTGCAGGAATGAACAAAAGGAAGCAGATTTCTTAGTAGCCATTAGTAACAACTTTTTAGTTAATGATAGTTAAGACTGACTCTTTCAAAGCATTTTTAACCCTCAATATTAGTCACTGGTATGGTCACCTGAGTAAACTGAAAAGATGATTATGAAACAGTTGTCTTCTGTATCAATTTCTCATCCATTAAGTGAGAGAACAAAGAAAATAAATAGCCAGTAAACTTTCTCATCATTATGTATTTTCTCTCTTTCTTAATTTCCTCAGTTTCATAGTCCTTTGTATGTTGTTTTCTGTGAGATGGCACAATGTCAAGGAGAAAGTGGGACCTGGCAATGTTTACACCTCCCCTTTTATTTATATTGTTTACTTTTACTGCTTCTTTCCTCACAGCAGCTCCTTTTATCAGGTGTGCATTAGATCTCATCCTAAAATCTGATGTGAAAACTTCTGGTGACCCTCGATTCTTGGAGCATCAGTTACACTGCTCAGAGGACACTGATGAGGAACTGGGGTTGTGTTGCTGAACTGTTAAGCAGTTCTAGGACAAAGGCTGGAGAAACAGGTCTGGAGTTGGGTTAGAAACTTCTGCATCTGAGCCCAAGTGAACAGGGAGAAGGATGCTGAACCATGCAGCGGTGGCCCAGCTCCCAGAAAATGAGTTAACCATGGAACTCCTGGGTGTATTTAGGAATAAACTGAGAACCAGCTTTGATTCTGACACTGAGTTTTACCAAACCAGCTGAACCACCTTCAGTGCACAGCACTGATGGAAACCTGTGGAGGTGTAAGAAGCTGTGACTCATTGTGGGACTTTTTGCTGAAGGAAACTCTAGGACAGCATTTCAGAAGAGGATGGAGTAACGCTGGCAGGACGTGCTACTACTGAACTCTCAGAAAACATACCAGTGTTCTCAAGGTGGAGAACAACCAGTACTCTCTAAGAAATTAAGCACTGCTCTGCTCTCGAAGAAGCTTTGTGACTTTTGATAACTCCTGCTTCATCTCCCATGGTAAGCTGTAGCTAGACTTGGACAGATCTCAGCTCACCAAGACTGCAGCTCCTCTGGGCAGTCTGGCCAGAGGATCTTACCTTCTCAGTACTTGGTTTCAGGCAAATGGTGACAAGGTCAGCTGGGACAGGTTTCTCCTCATGAGAAGGGAATTAAACATGTTGTAGAAGTGGCTGCAAAAAAACCCCACCGGAGCCACAAGTTTTGAAAAGGCTTGGGAAGAATAGTGACATATATAGAGGAAAATGCATCTCCTGCCTCAGCAAGAGATGCTGTCAGACATGTATCACTTAAACTAAGTTTGGTGGCAGCTTGCCATCCTTTCTCTTCCTCCCTCCCACCCCACTGGCATCTGGATATATTTCCATCCCATCTTCTCAATGCACAAGAAACTCCCTGAACAGGGAGAATTTTGTTGTCGGAAATAAAAGGGAGTTGGTAAATACTGAGTAGTTCTAAAGAGTAATTTATGACAATGGCTTCAAATCCCACTTCTTCCTTAGATACATGTCAGGGTTTGGGCCTATCACTAAAAAAGCCACATACAGTCATGTGTATTTATTCTCTGCTGCAATTGCACCTACCTGAAGCAGTAATTACATCAGGCCTGTAAAACACGGTATTCCCCTGCGCTCTGGCTGGGCAGATGTATCTAAACCAAGTGTGTCGGGAAACTCCCCCCTCAAATCAGTGAAAGTGCAGACCACATCCTGCTCTGTTTGCTGCTCATGGCATCCTTACAGAGGGTGGTTTTTGTTGATGCAGCACACTAAAAAAAAACTTTGCATCAACCAACAATCCAAGACTGCTGTAACACCCACAGCACCATGTGTCCTGGTAGAGTTTGTACTTGTTAACAGCTATATACCGGGATGGGATTTTAGCAGAGACTCCTTGTGAGGAGTCCTAGTGGGTGGTCAGTGGAGACAAGTTTTACCAGCTTTTCTCACGTTTAGTTATATTTTTACTTGGATCAAGTCTTTCTACTTGGATTTCTCAGTATGACTACTTACCAAAGTCTGTGCAACTGGTGATGGCTGGGAGTAGTAACCTACACCCTGGCCTAGAGCCTGAAGGTGCTAGGAGGTTCCTATGCCACTGGAAGTGCCATGTTTTGTGGGACTGTCACTATGACCTTTGCATAGTCATGAATGGTATCAGTGCATGTTTCTGGCAGTGTAGTTGGCCAAACCTCATTATGCAGGCTGAGATTTATCTTGGATGGCTACGTGTTGTAATACTCTGTGCAGGTATGTGTGCCTTCCTGCCAAGGCTCCCACTGCAAACCTACCTGAATGGGGATATAAACATGTTACATTTAATTTATATTCACGCAATTAACAAGGATTTACAGTACTCCCAAGAGCTCATAGATGCAGATGGATAAACGGAGGTTCAAAGAATGGAAAGATTTGGTGAAGATAATACAGCTGGTTAGCGCAGTGAGAATTAGAAACCCAGATCCCCCAGCACCACTCCTTGTCCCCTGTTCTCTCCCTGGTTTCGTTTCTCCTGCCAGGATTAGCTCTAGCTTTTCTGCATGCTTAGGAAAACCAGCAAAGGTTTGCTTATCACACTGCAACATTCCCTCACCAGAAAAGCTTAAAACTATGCTTACTCTTAACATTTTGACACTTTGGAACAACTAGGACTTGTTTCTTTCTGCAGAGCGGACATAAGTCCTTTTGATCCTGTAAACTTTTAGGCAGTAATGCTGGAATAAAATAATAATTGTGCTTAATGAGGGTAATGGTTGCATTTGTAGTAGGTAAATGATCCCAACCTGCATGCAGTACATGAAGTGTTTAAGCTTCTTCTAGATCAAAGATGCTGTAGGAGTGGAAAGAAGACCAAGATCGGAGGGATATTTGGCCAGTTTGCTTTTTCGCAGGCATTCTTCATGCATTCCTATTTTTTTTAAAAGAAGACAAACCACCGACTTGGGGGAAACTCACTTGAATGCACCACCAGGATGAGATTGCAGTCCCTGTTCTTTATTTTTCAGTAGGGCTGAGAGAGGCAAAAAGAGGTCAAGTGACTTCCTCAAGGTCAGAGACCGTCTGTGAGTCATAAAGGACGGACTGTTTGCCTTACAGCCCTGCATTCATTCCGCAGGGCTCTATGCTGCTGGTAGGCTTTTTCTTTGCCTACCCTAGCAATTTCTGGGAGCCTTGACCATGCTGCTGCTCTTGCCTCTGGTGACATTTATCAGAGACTTGTGGTAAAATGAAGGGGTATCGGCAGGTCTGTGTAAAGAACACAGCAGCATTGGATTTTGCAGATGTGAGGGGGAGTCCCTTTAAGTCAGAACTCTTGGAGCTTGAACTGAAGCCCAGCTAGTAGCTTAGTGAAAGAAATGTCAGCAGCACTGCCAACGGCAAGTGGTGAAAATCCTAGGCCAATTTAGAATATTAAAAAAAAAAAAAAAAAAATCACATGAAATTATAAACCAGATTTGGGATCCTTTGAAACGGGCTAAATAGTTTAGGTTGTAGGGGTGCCACACAGCTCCACAATGGGACTGTAGAAAACACACCAAATTTTGTGGGGCTCTGATTAAATACAAGAGCTGGCCACCCCACATCAGAGAATTGCCTGAAGGTGCTCTACAAAAGAAGTGGAGCTAAACACAAATCTGTGTGCACGTTTGTGCCTAAATGTACGTTCTGCAAGGCAATACAGGCACTGACAATAGTTTAGTGTTTGCCTACATGTTCTTACTCATGTAATCAGTCATATTAAAAACCCCAACCAACCAACCAACCAACCAACCCCATCCTTC
Organism: Athene cunicularia; assembly: GCF_003259725.1. NCBI lineage: Eukaryota > Metazoa > Chordata > Aves > Strigiformes > Strigidae > Athene > Athene cunicularia. The sequence continues at coordinate 38,041,136 of NW_020799101.1, read as the reverse complement.
ACCCATGAGATTGCCCCAAATCCCCTTTGGGTGTATATTTCTCACTTACTTATTTTGGCTAAGTGCATATCTGTGCTGATCCTCTCCTCTGACTGGTATGCTGCATCTAAACAAGTAATTGTGCATGTGTGCATCTATATTTGTGATGCAAAACATCTCTGACAGGTGGATGTGTGGTGGCCACATGAAAAATGACAGTGCAGAAGCAAGGTGGGCTTCTTAAATGCTAAGCTTAGAGAGTAAGCGGAGGTGCTAAAAGAACTTGATAATAAGGACACTCAGATGACAGCTGCTAATGCTACTGGGTATACAGCAGAGCTAAGTGAAAAACAGCTTTCTCTAGAATTAGCACGTACTGCTGTTATGCTCCCTGCGCTATGGAGTTTTATTTATTTTAAAAACTCTAGGCACCCCTTCAGTGCTCAGAAGCAAAACTCCTTGCATCTCCTCCCCCTGTCAAGTAACACTGACTTCAACTCTTAACAGTACGTGCTGGTGCCTCAGAGCTCACTGTGTAAAGAAACTGATGGCTTCTGCTGCACCACACTTAGAAAATAAAGTCCCACTGCTGCACCTCTTGAAGTTGCTATTAGATGGGTATACTAATTATGATGAGAGTTCTGGGGAAACTCCCTCCCTCCTTTTCCCTTCCCCTCAGACATGAATTCACAGATCCTCTTGCTAGAATGGGAACTCTGGGACTGGGCTAGGAGTAGCAACACTGCAATTCCAGTTAAATTGCACACTCCCCTCTCCAACGTGCAGGGCATTTCTTTAAAATTGTTTGCAGACAGCTCAGCAGACACACACGAAGCTAGGCATTTCCGAGACAAACGCTGTTCTCTGCGCTGTGCGTGCCATCTACTGAAAACATGTGACAACTGTCTGTGCAAAATGACAGCTTGACCTGCTGTGAGGTTATCCCAGGAAAAGCACTGCTTGCAACTCCAGGGTTAATTATACTCATCTCCTCCTGTGTTCACACTGGTTAAATTTAGGAAAAAATCTGTTCGAATCTAGGTTAAAGATGGAGCACGTTTCTCACAGTGTCTGATTGCTACTGTTGACACAACCAACGGTGAAAAAATTTCCCCGCACAAACCCAAAACGGTAAATGAGCTGGACAATGACCATTACACAGGACAACTCCGTCAGCAGGAGCGGACACCTTTCCACCAAGTGAAACGTGTACTCAACAGAAAGTGTAACAGAAACAAATCCCATCCCTCCCTCCCACTTAATTTACCTTCTACCTACCACGTCTCATTTGTATCTAGCAGATACTGCCTGTGAGCACTTTTTCAAGCCCAGGAACTCGACAAGCTATATTGTTCAGAGTATTACGGGCTCTTTGTATAGCCCTGCCAGTCTAAATGATCCTTGCCCAATACAATGGATTTTAACAAACCTGTGAATGGAAATTTGGAGAGAGACACAATTACAGCTGTGCAATTATGGTATCGCTCTGGAATCTCACCTGCTTCTCCCTTTGCTTTTGAAGGAAAAGTATCTGAAAACATGATAAAAGGGTGCTAAGTTGTGCCCCCCATTACATCCCAAAAGGCATGTCAAGTATAACAGGTTGGCATGGATTAAGACTGGAGAAGATGCTGGCTTGCTGTTTCACAGCGTTCGTTTTATTCTGCGTCTATTTTAGCACTAGGTAACAGGAAACAAAGCTAACCAACTCAGGCTAGAAAGCCAAAAGCCAGGTGATGGTGACTGCTGACACACTGATGTCCCGATTTTCACCATTTTTCCCCCCAAGGATATAAAGGGTAATGAGTGACCTTTCATCTTTCTGGAAAACAGCAGAGCTTTATTCATGTTGTCATTCCGCGCACCCCGTCCAGGTTATGAACACTCTCGTCCCTGTATGTACCTAGGCACAAGTTTTTGTTTTAGAGCGGCTTCCAGGCTCGGAAAGAAAAAATCCCTATAGGACCAAAAATAACCTCAGATCCTGCAGTTCTTCCGTGGGTAAGGCTCACTGAAGTCAACAGGAGTTCTGTCTCTATAAGGACTTCAGAATCAGACTACAAAGTATTTAAACCCCCCCACCCCTCCCCTCCATCTTCCTGCAGCACTTCTGAGCAGATTGCAGGGAGCAGAGGGAGTGACGATCAAATGTCTACTGACCACAGCGAGGACTGGCAGCGAGTGAAGAGCCCGGACTGTATTTGCTTTCAACTTTCATTGCCAAGAGGCCAAAAAATTCTTTTTATATCGAGTACTACTCGGAGCTACTGCAGTGGCGCCCAAAGCCTTCCCCTTCCTTCCACCAAATGTGGTAGAAGGAGTCTCTCCCCTGTCT
>NW_020799101.1:38021376-38038772 GCF_003259725.1 Athene cunicularia | reverse complement strand
GAGAGGACTTTCCTTCTCTCTCCTCCATGTACTAGCCTTAAGGTGATCTCTGAGATTTCTTCCTTTGGTTACTGGTCAACAGTGGATGCCTGAAACAAGCTATGCAAAGCTGAAGTTTTCTTACAGAAGAGTCTGGCAGCAGTCACTGCCAATACGAGTGCAGATGTGTTCAGAAAAGGTCACCAAATATTGATAAAACTGGGTGCTCCTCGCATTATGAATTATACTGAATGTACCAAACTGTGGCTTAGTCCCAAACGTTGCCTAAATGAGTTTTCCATCTTGTAGTTCTTCCAGAAACGTCCACTCTCTCTTCCTGACAGATTGGTGGTGAATATGAAAAGGAATGTCACAACTGTGTAAATCCCAAAACAGATGATAACAGAAGCGTCTGAATGATCGCTGTTGTTGGCCAGCTTAGCCTCTGTGTTGATACTGAACAGTATCCCTCAACTGAGAGCTGGATCTCTCAGCCAGAGAATTTAAAGTTGCCATGAGATCTGTGCAGGATGACTGGCAAAGATCAGTTTAGCCCATCAGCTCCTTCCTCCTAGAGAGGAGCTAAGTAGTCTGTTGGCTGTGCTAAAATATTTAGGAAACATCAAAACGTCAGTCACAGGGTCACCACATTGACCGTTCCTGTAAAGAACCGCTTTTGTTTGTTTCTTTTTCAAGGGGAATGTGGTGCTTGGAAAACATGAGAAGCTGTTGTTTATCCAAGTCAGACAAGATTTCTACTTGAGAGATACCTCACATTTAACATACGACATGATGTCCAGATGAAGATTTTGGCTGCCTGGGGCCCATTAGACACCCTGTACAGCCTTGCAGATGATCAACACCTCTGATGATATCCAGCTTGAAAACCTGATGGGAAACTGAAAGCACCAGAAAGAGTAGGCTTATATATTACATAGATACACTGGACTGTGAAATAAGGCATACATTCAGATAAAATGAAGCCAGTTTGCAGTCATTATCTGTATGCCGTGTGATGAGGTCATGGTCAGTAGTAGCTGTCATGCCTGTCTTTTGTCTAAGGGTGAGGTTTTTTTGTCCGTAGAAGCAGAACGTGCTTATCTGTCTCATTCTGTAATAGACGGGGTGTGCCTGTCTGTCTGGATGCCCCTAGGTGCCATGAGCATCTAAAACTGCCTGGGTGTGCCTGTCTTTCCTCCTCCACGCTGAGATTTCCTTAGTACATTCTAAAAACGAACACTTGCATTGCTCAATTATTATTGTTATTATTATTATGCAGTGGTCACATGCTTCGTAGGGATATTTTGGGACCTGTGACTCACTAAACCATAGTTACGTGCTCACAGCTTAACCTGAAGAAAGTTGTCTTTGTGGAGTCCTGATCATGGATGGGAGATGTGTTCTTAGGTGAAACTGTAAATATTGGAAAGATACTGGACACGTATCTGTGAGATCTTGAGACCCTCCTGTAGCTGCGATTGTTTCTGTCTGCCCAATAAGATCATTAATTGACAGGCAGGTCTGGGACAGATTCCTCCCATTTCAGGAGAGTGCTAGAAGGAAACTGGAAAGGCTTCTGAGGAGAGCTAAGGAGGCTGGGCACCTGGGCTCTGGTGATACACTTTTTTTCTAGCCAGATGCGAATTCTCAGTAGCACTGGTGAGATTTTTATAAATTGAAACTTTAAGGGCTGCTATGAGGATTCATGTCTATACACATTCAAAACCAGATACCAATTTGGAAAACAGCATAGTCTGTAATGCCTCAGTCCAGTTCTCCTTGTGCATTCATTGGCATTGATGGCACTGTTAGCCATGTTAGAATTGTTTCATCAAGTCAGTCCTGAACACTTACAGGGGCAAAGCACAAGCCTCACCCCTATCTGAATAGCCAAAACAAGATTGTGATGAAAATGGTGTCAAGCCCTTGTGAACGGGAGGTCACTCAGTGCCTCCGTTCAGCTGCAGAATTCCCAAGCTGCCATCACACACAGCTCCTGCTGCTACAGTCTGTCATCAGCTTAGTCAATCATCCATTATTTATTTCCAAATCATATATAAAGCTCTGCATCATAGCCTTTTGTCCATGTACAGGAAAAAGAAGAGACAAAGCTTCTGAAAGACCTAGGAAAACAAAAGCAGAGAAGCCTCTGAAATCCTTTGCTCAGGAGATTGTCTTATGTGGTTATATCCAAGGAAGAGAAATGAAGTCACATGCAACAAAAGGTTGCCACCTTGGTACACATTCCTTTGATCTCTCCATATCATTTGTTGCAGTCAACAGTTCCTTTTTGCACAAGAGATCCTTTGTTTACAAGTATTCATCAAATGCAACCCACTTCACTTAGAGAGCATTGTGCAGGTGTTTTCTTCCTTGGTCTGGGTTGTGTGATCGGTCGGGGCTGCTTGATGCCTGCTGATTGCCTGGTTGAGAATGGTTCATATCAGGACTACAAAGAATTTCCTAGGAATAGTATACAATCGAGGAAGAATAGTCAATAGAAATATCTGCTGGCAAATAAGAGTTTCTCTGTGACAAGCCATTCCTTGGGCATGTATATGAGCAGCATCTTTGCTGCAGAAATGTTTATTGATAAAGAATATTGAGAGGTAGATGGTTAACCAGAAGAGCTGTTGAGAAGTAAAATGACTGTTCCAAACTCTGGTTTTAACATACTGGAATCTTTTTCTGAAAGATGATAACAAATTGTTAAACGAAGAGGCTTAACCATGGAGAAAAAAAGGACCCAGGATGGGTGCAAATCAAACCCATTCATCGTCATCTTTCCCAGTGTTTCTTTTTGCACTTTAATTATAAAGGAGAACCAGTTCTCTGATTTGCAGAATGGTTGCACAGGAAAGGAATGCTGCCAACAAAGTTTGAGAAACACTTTTAATCTCTTAAAATCAGTTGTTGACAGCCTGTCTGCAAGCTGCAGCTACAATCTCTCAAGTGAACCCATGTTCTGGGAAGGCTCTTGCACTTTACTCGGGCTAAACTGACGAGCAGTGAGGTTGATTCCCCTGTTGTGTGCAAAAAGAGTAGATTTGGAAAAAATCCCACTCACATCTATTTTATCAGGTGGGTATTGAGAATGGCAAAGTAGACACTCGTGTATCTTTCAGCCCTCGTTTTTCCTCTATCTTATCTACCAGCATCCAAGGCTGTCCTAATTCTGAAGGCAGATCTACGCCAGGCAAAGGAGCATGGTGTGAGGTTTTTGAGTTAGCAGTGACCTAGATCTGACTTGAGAACAATGCTTTTACTGAGACCCTGAGGAAGCAGACCCTTGCTCCATCGTCCTAGTTACTACTGCCCCAGGGAGACCTGCAGAACTGCTTAATGCTATGCCATAGCAGTATGGGCTCGAGTTGCTGTGCATCAGCTGCTCCACCATGACTGGCAGGGTGCCTGCTCTGATCCTTCAGGATGGTGAAGACACTCATTCCTGTAACGCGGAAAGACTTCATATTGTGCAGCATTGGTGGGGAAAGACTGCATAGAAGGAGCTACTGCAGGGCTGCTTGTGTCTGGCATCCTCTTACAGCCCAGGTAAAGGGCAAGTACTTCATGGTTAGTAAAGATCACTTAAGTCCAAGAGGTGGACCAGGTGACACTTGGCATTCAGGTCTCTACCGGAGTGTGGACTAAGTCACTTGGGATTCAGTGTAATGGACAGTACGTAAGTGTAACTGGAAACTGAATTACTGAACAACATAAAAAGAATCCTAAAATGCACTGACTCCCCATAAATCTTGAACTGCTGGCACTCGGAAGAGAAACGCCATCCAGTGACCACCAGCAGTAAAGCCTGCTCAGGTTTTGTGTCTACATCAGGACTGTTACCTAGTCTTTATGTCATGCTTACACCTTCAGGATCAAGCAGTGACTGCAACTGCACTCCAGGATAAGTGCATATTTATCATTACTTGCCCATTACCTACATAATTAACACCAGCACCCCTGGGTTGAACTCACACATATGGCTGTAACTGTCATTCAGCTGAATGCTTGCATGGTGACATACAGACACACATCAAATGTGTATCTAACTACCCCTCAGCTTGAAAAAAACGTGTGTCTCTCAGTTTTGAGGCTCAATCTCTGTTTATGAGATTAAAAATGAAGCGTGGGAGCAAATGGGAATGCTTGTGCTTCTAATTGCTTGCTTTGTGCGACAGCCAGATAGTGTGAGGCACAGCTATTCCCAACCCTTCTTACAGCTGAACTGCAAGAGGAAAACTGTGAGCACTAATTTTACCGAGCAAGCAGACCTGCTAGAGAAGCGGCTGCCTTTTTAATATCTGTTCCAGTGATGTGTGAATGAGTTAACTTCTCACAACAAGCAGAGTTGGCTGGAAAGTTCCTAGTTTGGCGAGGTCTTTGAAAACCAAGGCTTACATGAATTGTCTCACATGTGGCATCTGTTTTTATTGTTTTATGTCATGGGTCAGACTTTGCTAAGGTGAAGATTCGGTGCCTGTCAACTTTGTTGTGCCAGACGGGTACAAAACCCTGGCCTCTGGGAAGGCTCTTGCCGTGCTAGACGTAGCTGACCAGACTGATGTCAAAGGGAAGGTTTCTACTGTTTTCAAGTCTGGTCTCAAAAGTCCCCATAAGTTGTAGATGGTGATGAGATGAGTGGCCTCCGAGGAGAAACAGGCTATTTCAGGAAGTGTGGCTGATGATGCAATAAATGGTACTCTCCCCTAAGAGAGTACTTAGCCATTCTGTCGGCAGACTGATAGGCCCTGCAGCTCAGTTAGCAATGCTATCTTTGGAAGAGAGGTGAGATGAAGGTGTTTTATGCTCCTGACCTTTAATACGCTTGTGCTGTTATTGAGTTTGAAGTGTAAGCTGCAGGGCCTGGGTCAAATTTCAGTGTAAATGCATTTGCACTTGCTTTTCCAGTTGGATATAGTTATTCTGCTTGCTTTTTTCTCTCTCCTAACAGGCTGAGGGTGCTGCAGTGCATAGCTAAGCAGATGGCTCACTTCATCCAAGAGACAGATCCATTTTTGAGGATGGAGATTCTTGTATCTAAAGAAGTGCTTGAGTGAAACCACTTGAGTGAAAGCTGCAGTGGAAACTGGAGATCTTTAAGGTCATTTACCACATATATGGGTGATCTGCTCACAAAGAAAGCAGTAAAAGGGAAAAAAGCTCTGAAAGGAATCCTTACTGCATCCTCAATATTCATCATCCTGCAATATGTGGAGTTTTCCTGAGGACAAGCAATCTCAGATTTGCTAGAAACAAATTTGTGAGGTCTGGTGAGCATAAAGCCCCAGGCAGCATGGTCACAGGCTTACCTTCCATGAGTGATCCTAGTAGCATCAGGCCTGCAGTTCACATGTGAGGTTCTTGGCTTCCTTCTTTTGTTGCAAAAATGGTTCTGTTCCCTATCTAGGCAGCTTTCCAGGCCAGACCTCATCTCCCAGGACACTGCAGTGATGGAAGGTGGCCAGTACAGTGTGGTATCAGTATAACTCTGTGCATACCGGGAGCTTAAGTGAACCTTAAGTGAGGAAACATCATTGCTTCATTCTGCAAAGAGAAAAGAAATTCTAATGGACCTTGATCTATGAAAGCCTTTCAAACTCATTTAGAGGGCCACGTGATATTGCAAATGTGAGGTCCCAAGTGTGGACATGTAGAGATGAGCACTATCTCTATTTGATCGAAGCTCACAGAGGATTTCACTGCAGAAAATTTATTTAGTGGTTCCTGCAACACACTGTTGTCGCATTGTTATACTCTTTGAAAAGGTATTTCTTTCGCTATAAGCTGTTGTACACAGCTTGAGTCCAAAGAACAGTCTTTATGGCCCTACTTGCCTGCGCACAGCTGTCACAGTAATTTCTTAGCCCTGAGCAGGAGTGTCCTAGCAGCTGAGGAAAGGAAGGCTTCCTGGTGTTGAGGAGATTCTGGCTGCTGTCTTGGCATTTGAGTTTTGTCTAATGTTTCGAGATTTTTTTCCTTGTTGCCACCTGCCTTGGACATTTCCTGTGCCTTTTCTATGATTTCCTAATTCACACTGCATTTTGTGTGACAGTGAAATGTTCCTTGGCCTCGTGGCTTGGCTCCCAAATATCAGTGACAGGTAGTATGTGAAGGCTTTTGATGAAATGTCCTTGGTGAATGCAAAAATGCATGTCCTGCACACGTGTATGTGTACGTGTACTTATACACACAAGAATTAGAGTCCTTACCTAAATCAGCAACAATGGGAATACAATCCAAAGGCACTGATTCTTAAAATAAACGGTTGCCCTTATACAGTATCATTTTCAGCATTACTCTCATGCAGCTCTATTTGGGCTATTTCTAAATTAGGCCATCTAAAATGTGGACAAGCTGTGACATAGGTCAATTTTGGTCTGGAGAAAGTATCTTGTACAAGTTGTGTCCCTCAGGTAATATAAGGTTAAATGAGACAAAGTTTGAAATACTTTGTATATGACTGTTAGGGCAATATAAAATACATTTAATCAGAATACATCAGCTGAAAAAAAGGTAGTTTCAGTACAGTATTTCCAAAGGTCTTAAAACGAGAGCCATTGCAAGCTATATTCATGATCCTCTTTCCCTACCCTGCACTTGCCTTAGAGGATCAGAGTCTGAAACATTGAAAAATATAACACATGTTGTCAGAGTACTATGGGAAATCGGTGCTTTGAGCATCTAAAGCTGGAAATTCCTTTGTTTTGGATGGCAGCTGTGAGCTTCCTGTCTTGATACATCAATAATGTGTTTCCTGCTTCATAATGTCTTATTTAAAAACTTTAGCATATACAATATATAGTATTTACTAAAAGCAGAGATATAGTCCTGATTAATTTTGGATGTGGAGCTGGAAGTAATTTTTTATTCCAATCCAATGTTTCTGTAAAATACTGCGTGGTTTCAAAGCAGATAGCGGATAAATACTAGTTAGGAAAAGGGGAAAATATATTTCTATCAGTGATTTGGAAATGGAGAATCAGTGGCCTAGAGAGCATCAGATGGGTGCTCCAGAGAAGGAGATGAACAGGGACTTTGAAATCAGAGGTAGTAAAAATATGAGAGAACAAAGACAGATTTGAAAGAGGAAAAGATGAACCAAAAAGCATGTTGTGGACGAGGAAGAAAATGGAAAACACTACAATAAAATCAGTATCTTTGCACTTCAGTGAGGAAGCAATGGATGTCTGAAGATGGAGCTTGTGCAGCTTCTTGAAAGATGAGCTGGTGGCTGGAACATCTGTACAAATCAGGATTTGTAGAGCAGGGACACACAGAAGCCACAGCAGCACAGGAGCGAGGAAGCAAAGCTAAATGTCGGTGCTAGTGAAAAATCTGTGTTGAAGCAGAAACAGACAAACTGTGTAAAACCCTTTTATCTGTCATCACCCTACAGGTAGCATTTGCTATCCAGATAACTGTTTCCTGGAGAAGAAAAGTTAATACTAAATTAATTTTTTAAATGGCCAGCCTTTTTTTAGTAATCCCTGTGACAGGAATAGCAAGCAGAATTTGTCTGAGCCCTGACTCACTGTTTTCTTCAGACATATCAGTGAAGTGACATGCATTGATTGTTTTCCAGATTGTACCAGAGGTGGATTGTAGTTGAGACTCCAAAGGTGTGGATCTCTACAAATAAAATAAAGGAGATGCTCTTCCCAAATGAGTAACCAAACTTATGAGATGGGCACAGTGGAGAAACGTGGTTAAGGAGAAAACTAATTTTCTGAACAGGGATAAAAAGTTGTAGGGGCTTGATCTGGTCCAGATAAAGTCAGTAAGACATCTCTTCTACAAAAGATGGACTTGCAAAGTCCCTGTTGCTTAAATTCAGAGGTCTGCGCATATACCAGTGAAGTATGTGGGCATATGGGACAGACTTTCCAAGAGCCTGTCTGCAAACCTGCCTAATCTGCAGTGGATAACAGACTTAGCAGCTCTCTAGGATGTTCTCATGCTGAGATCAGGTGCAGCATATGAAGACTTAATGTGAAACCAGGCTTTTCTTGCCCTCATTATTCTCATAATTTATACTAACCAAATCTACACGGACTGAACAGAAAGAAAATGGACGTGTTTCCTCTAAAGTGAAAATATCTGTATCAATATAGATTTATGAAATTACTCATTGACCATGCCTCTGTTTGCTTCTCTGATTGCATCTCCTGTCAACTACCCACTGACTCCAGTATCCAGATTTCATTTGATTCTTAGTCCATTGGTTTTCAATTAAGGATGGTTTGCTCATGAGGATCAGCCTGGAAATATCTCTCAGTGGGCTGTTGCCTTCCTTTATGGAGTTGCACAGTCATTTGACTGTTCTCATCACAGTGCTAGGCTTAGAAATACCAGTACTGAAAAATGCCGAGCAGTTAGAAGAATAAGCTATGCTTGACCTTATTAGCAAGATCACTCATTTTGTATTGGGAGGCTTTGGGAATGATGGGAATTGGGCCAGTCTGCTGGGAGTATTGGAGTATGTCGCAATTGTCCTCGTGTTGTTTACTTGCTAAGCCACCTGATAAATATATGATGCGTTTTTAGCATTTTCCTAGTGAATGAGGGAATGAAGAGATGACAGGCATGGACAAAATACTTAGAAACTTGCTTCTAAATATTTACTACATTCATTAAGAGTGCTTTAAAATTAGCATGGATGCTCAAATGAGATATTTGAGCTGCATTAAGGATATAGGAATTTATATAATCACTTAGTGTCATGCTCAGGTTACAAATCAGATCATTGTATAACACAGTCTTATATAGATTAAAAGCAAGAAGGTCACTTTTATTGTAGCAAATATTTTATGTAAAGGTTGATTTGTGTAGACAGACTGGATAAGCAGCAACATCTTTGTAGCTTCCTTGATGATTTTTTTCTTCTGTTTGGGAGGTATTATTCTTATGTTACCCTTGCACTCATAAATCCAGTGTTTATCTGCTCAACTGACTGGAGTCTCAGGGTTACAGAAATGAGAAATACGGCTCCTAAAATCAAATAGATTCTGGATGTCATTGAGACAAGCTATTGCATTGAAAACTGGTATGGGAGATGATAGTTATGATCTGGAAAACAAACACTGTATATAATCATCTCCACTCCATCCACAGTGAAAGGCAGTCAGACTTCAGAAACATACTATTCACAAATGGGAAGGTCAATGTCTTCTGACCTGAAGGGCCTGAGATCTTTGGGGTGAAACCCAAGAATTTATAACATTTAATATAGTCTGTATTTTTCCTGTAGACAGACTGAAAGAGATTGTAAAATGTACTGATAAATATGATAAATAGTCATTGCAAAACATAGGTAGCCACATGAATTTTAACAAATGAGACTCACACAAAGAGAAATGTGTGACGAATACAGCTTTCCACGTCCACTTTCATAAATGTTCAAAGACAGGGGAGACATTTGATCTGCCATAAAAGACACTGTGAATGAGAAAGTAGAAAGCCCACAAACAATACAAAATTTACAGCTTCTCTATCCTTGATACTCACCAGAGATACAGTTTGAAGTGATCAGTTATTCTGCCCAGAATGGAGTCAAAGGTTTAATCTCAAATGCTAGTAAGTCATAAGCCATGAAATGTTCATCTCTGCTCACCTTTCCCTTTTAGGAAGGAACAACCACAGTGAATTGCATAGATGGATAATACGGATGAAAAAGATACTCCAGTCAGCCTGGAGCTTAAGTCTGAAGGATATTGGTTTTGCCACAGCTCTGATGACAGTGGATTACAAAGGCAAGGAAACTCATTTAACCCAACCTTCCTTAAATTCAAATCTTTTTATAACTTAGAATTAAAAAATAAATACATTAAAATGGACATGACTGAGAGATTTGGTAAAGTGGCAGAGACTAAACAAGGGTTATTTTTGGATTGGATGAACAAGACCGTGTAGCTTGGTGAGGCTCATGATGTCCTTATTCAGTACAGAGCCCAGGCTGACTATGTAAGGGCATTTTCTGCTGGACAGAAATGCAATTTCTTACAGATGCAATTTTTTACAGATACAATGCTTATATGTTAATGAAACATTTTGCTGCTGATTTGTCCCATACTGGGGATGCCTGTCCTAGAGAAACAGCCCTGTTGATGGAGGATACGCATTGCCTTGCCTTACCTTTTGTTCCCTCAGACAACAGTTTACACTTCATGGCACTGAATCAAGCTATGAAGGTCAGTCGTGTGGTGTATTGCTGATGGTAAATGTTAATTTTTGACAGATTTGTAGGACATATAGCTTGTCTGTATTCATCTCCTGATTTTCTATTGTCATTATTTATCACTGGATCGTGATAGCTTCTGAGTCCCACTGGAACCCTACTGAGCTAAGTACTACAGAAACACATGCCTGGCTTTGCTGTTTTGGCTTCACTCCAGTAGATCAGCTATATTTGTGTATCTCCTGCTTTGCTATTCTGATTTTTTCCTGTTCAACAAAGGGGATATTTAAAACACTGAGGAGAGGGAGGTGGGGGGAAGGATCACATAAGATCTTTTGCTTGTTACTCCGTAAGTGTCCTTACTCCACTCTCCATTGTACTGATAGAAAATCATGACTAGTTCTTTCCTGGGTGTGCAACTATCCTAGCATATTCTGTAAGCTGCCACATACCTATTGACTTCAGTATGATCTGCAAAGCAGAGAGGTGCTGTGGTGCTTTCAATTATACAGATGAAGCTCTGGTATCACTGCAGGTTTGTCACTTGTTTGGAGCACATGCTGAATCTCTATGATGTGAGCTTAATTAATTTGACCTACTCTTTCCTATCTGGTGTAAAATACTCACAGCTGGCCCACTCTTGGCTGACATGGTCAAGAGAATATCCCCAGATGGAGTTTTCTCTCACGTGCAAAATGTATTGGACAGTGTCCTCCTGCTAAGCTAGATTGTTTCCAGCTCTGTGTGTGCATTGTGAGGGCAGAGTCACAAGTACAGCCTCTTTAAGTTTCTGAGAAGTGGCATAGCAAGACTAATCTCAGTCTCTGATGATGGCGAGTGCAGCACCAGCATGATGGGCTGATATTTTTCTGATACCCAGGGGACCAACCTTACTTCTTTGGGACCATACTGAAGCCAAAGATGAGATAATCTGTATTTGGGGAGGAAAGCACATCATTTTTTAATGCAGTCTGTGGTAGGAATTTTGCTACTCCTTCAGGAGAAGGGATGGATACTCTTGAGAATGGGATCCCACTGCAAACTGCAGTCCAGAGCTATCTGAGTAGACTTGTGCTCCTGTATTAGTGCCAAGAGCCCATGCTGAGCACTGATTCACTGGTATTTTCCTAACCCAGAGATGACCTTGTAGTTTAGAGGCTATAGGACAACAAGGTGCAGTCTATAGTGATGCTCTCTGCAGCAGCTTCTGAATGTAAAGGAAGAGGAACCCATACCTTCTCAGCCACACTTGCAGTGACCAATCCCCTCTCTGAAAATAACTTGTTCAGACTAAGGAGCCAAAAGCCCCATGCAGCTGTTGAGCTGGAAGGCCCACATATATTCATGCCACCTCTACCAAACTGGCTTTCCTCTATTCAGAACAGTGTCCAACTGCCTCACAAATGACCTCCAATAATGCAGTATTACCTGACAGAGAAGGAACACTTTGCTATAGCTCATTTTTTACAGGGTCAGCAAATGGGCCAAGTTCCCCACCTTAGGCTAGCTCAGTCCTTAGTGTTAATTCACTCTCTCTCTCTGGGCCCAGGGATGAACAGCCCTGGCTATGCAAAGATATCTAGCCTGGGGTCAACTCTTGGGTGACTTCTCTGCCTCCAACATTGTGGAAGCACAGATGAAGAAGGCACATAGCAGTCAGGATGGACAGAATGGTTTTTTGCCAGTGCCTGTTGAGGGGAACACATGAAATTACTGGGAAGAAAGCAGAGGTTAGGGTTACCAGGCCACCAACACCAGTAAAACATAATGTGAAAGGAGAGTGGGAAAGAAGGCATCCAGTCAAAGACTGCCTGGCCTGTTAGGTACCTGAGGCAGTGATGAAGTGAGCACACTAAGATTTCACAGTAGGTGAGGAAATCTGTTTTAGGTAGGCAGAAGGTGTAGGAAAAAATTGTTTGTGACTAAGTGGACAGAGCAGAGATGAAAATTCTGTACTGAAATGAAATAAACCCCTTTATTTTAAGTATTATAAGGCCTGCAGTTCAAACAGATTTTTAGGGGTTTCATTCATGTTCTGCCATCGACTGCAGCTTTCTCTAATCTTGAAACACTGAAATTAAGCATTTCTTTTCACTTCCTGATCTGGTCAGCCTGTCGACGTTTTGCATCCTCCCACTGGATAGCACAGGGCTCACTGCCAAACCAAAGCCCTGGCTTTTAATAGAAAATCAGTAAACCAGGAAGGCAAATCCTGATTTTGTTCATCAGACTAGAGAGACTATTTTATTAAAACCTTCTTTCAGATCAGCCAAGTGCCTGACCGAGCATAAAGGGCATAAAAATCAAGGACTTCACAATTTGGTTGTATTAGGGTTTATAACACACAATAAAATGATGGCATTCGAGGCTTGCCGAAAGGTATTCTACAAAGGCTAAATCTGTAGTGCAGTCCAAGGATTGGGATTATTAGATTAGCAGGTGTGTGCAATACAGAGGATGCATGGGGAGGCGATTGCTTTGCTTTTCTTCCCTTCCTCTCCAGGGCAAGCCTTAGCTGTAAGGGGTCACTCACTGCCTGCTCGTTGGCAGCGAGCGGGGCCAGTGCTCTGCTCCAGGGCCCTGATCTGCCCTTTGGAAACTGGGTGTAAATAAAACTACAGTTAACTTCCAATCCAGCAAACAAATGCAGATGGGTAGAGCAATGTGGGATGGAGACCATGCTCTGGGGTTACCTGACAGCTCGATCTGCCTCTTCTGGACATTGGTCTGCATCTGACCCATGTGGCTCTTGGGACGTGGGGCAGCTTCTGCTTCTCCCACCAGTGCTCTCTGGGCGATCCAACACCTGCAGACTGGACTTGTGTCCTCCACTGCCATGGGTGTTTGTGTTGATAATACCAATGCAGCTGAAGAGATGGTGAGATCAGAGATGGCTGCCAAAACACAAAAGCCAGCTTTTGGAGCTTCAGTGTGGTTTTAATACATGATCATGTGTGAGGAGACATGGCTGGTGCTTCTTTGCTTGGGAGCTCATTTGCCCTCCTGCCTGCAGTTGTTAGCAGCCATGTAGCATCCTGACATTTCATCTTTATTAACTTCTTGACAGATAGCCTTTGGGGGTTTATTGGGAGATTAATTGTTTTCAGGAAGCTTTTAGACTGTTAGCAAGGTTTTATCTTTTTTTTCCCCATCCCTCTGAGCAGGTCACTCTAAAAAAACTACTTTGAGATGTATTAAAATGCCAGGAGCATCACTCTTCTCACTGTCCCCCAGCTTCTCTACTCTTTGAAGCCCAGAACTGAGAGCAGCAAGGAGGGGACCCAGATTTGAAGAGGGCACCAGCTGCAGCCATCGTTGGAGCCACTTTAGTAAGATCTTCCCCGTGGCATTTTTCCAGGAGGAAAAAAGAGCACACAAGCTTGGCTATTTTTTTCTATAGTCAATGCATGTGATTAGTGGTATTTATAAAAACTGTGCAGAAAACAGCATCTCAGGAAAAGGAAAAGTACAGGCAGATGCACTGAACGAAAGGAGAAATTAACAGACTTCGAAGTCAGCAAAAGTGGCTGATTAAGAATTTAAACACCAGAATTTTGCAATTTGGCCGTTCTATGGGTTTCTTAAGCATGATTCAGTGATGGCTTTTAAGGCCTACTGGAAGCTATTCTGTAAATGACTGCATGTGTAGTACCATCTGAAGATACTAGTAACATTGTCATTGTTTTCAGGGTGGGAAGAAGGAGACTTCACCAGCAAAAATGTTAAAACAAAATAAGGGGGATGAACTCATAGTAACCCACTTGAACCTTCCCTTTTCCCCCTTTAAAACTTTGTGATTTCAGTGTTTTCCTTGCATTGCTTATGATTCTCTATCACTGGTTTGTTAATTTTTTTTATGTCTTTCCCCAAAGCAGAAGATAGACATTTAAAAGAACACTTCCCCATTCCTATTTACTATAAAACCAGTAGCAAATTGCTCATTTCATAAGTAATTCAAGCCCAGCGATTTTGCATTAGCATAGGAATTTAAATCTCCCTTGTGCTTCACTGCAGAACTAGATTTGCCCAGAACACTGAATGGGACTTGGAGCTTTTTACTATTAATCTGTGAGGTCAAACACAGGTTGGCAGAATCCAAAGCGCTGTGATGGTCTCTTTGTTCAGCAGCCTCTAATATGTTTTGGAAACTGCCCAGACTATAACGATGAGGGTACATACACAATACTTTTCACCTGATGGCGTATAGGTAGTTTATTTGTTCCGTCTCTGCGGACAGCCAGAGATGTGCAAGAGGCAGTTTTCCCTCAATTTGTAGAGGCAGTCCTCTCAATTTAGCTGTGTTTATTTGAGACTATAAAGGGAGTCCTTGGTAGCGTCCCCACTGTATCCATAATGTGATTGGAGTGCTCAGCACTACCAATCCTGCATCCAATCCTGCATCCACTGGAGATAATGAACACTGTAAATGAGGGGCAGTGTCTTTCGGTATATGTACATGTATGTGGTGCCTAGCAGAGGGGGGCATAGTAGGATGAGATTCCTCATTATCTCTGATCAGAGACACACATAAAAATAATTCCACTTAGGAAGGAGGATGACACTAAACAACATCCAAACACCAGGGCATGAAAAGGTGCCACTTTCTATCCAGTATTTTATGCATTTTTAAAATACACACATGGAATTAATATGTCTAAATATTCATTGCTTAAGGTGCCTTTCTTTAATATTAAAAACAGTGTGTATAAATTCCTCATTTTGCCTGAAAGCTTTCATTAGCACTCCATCTGTAATCCATACCTCCTGCTAACAAGGACAGAACCGCAATACTCGTTAGGACCCTCCCTTTAGAGGAAGCCGAGTGAAAGAGCCCTAGACTTTTATGGTGCAGTAGAAAGTGAAGATGTTACCAGATGAACAATTCTTTCCAGCAGTGCTTTGGCTAGTCTCACTATGTAATTGGAGATTTATTGTAAGCCATCAAACCCCATTATTTCCCATCCAGGAGTCTTTGATTTTCAGGCCCTCACTCATCTGAAGACATACTTGCTGAGGAGAGGTGTAGAGTCAGCAGGAAAGATGGACAACATGAATAATTAAAATGGAGGTTGAGTTTCCATTTGCAACTGAAGAGAAATAGTTTGCACAAAAATAAAATGAGACAGGGTGTCAGAGATGCTCCAGAAGGGTGGCTGTTTTGTCTGTTGGCATTTCTGCTCTCTGGAGGGATTTGTCATGACAGGGATATTTAAATATTGGGTTTAGAATGGCAACCTATCATAATATTATTTGGAAATACTCTTCTGCATATAATGCTGGAGGTATGTGTTTGGAAAAGGTAGAAACTGCTAACAAGCAGCAGTTAATTAATGAATGGGGATCTGCAGTGGGTGCACATGTGAATTACTCAGTGGACATAATATTGTCTCGGTAACAAAGACAAGAACTCAGAAATGAGAAAATTGAAAAATTAATGTTAGCTTTTATTTTTATGGTAGTTGTACCATTAAAGAGTATCAAGCACCATGTTTTCACAGCTTTCTTCTATATTTAGTGTTAAGGATGGACAGTGGTCATCTGTTCAGTACTTTATTTTCTTCCACTGTTCAATCTTTTTTACTTATTTCTTGCACATTAAGTAAATCCTTTTTTGAAGAGGGGATTATTAATTCCTTATGACACTAACCACCCCAGCATCATCATATTTTACAGACATTATTAAATTTATTTTTATAAACCACTCAGAGCTAAGGGACTTATTATCACCCCCGTTTGAGAGATACAGTCTTGAGGCATGGAGATTACAAAAATCTTATTTTGAGTGCTTAAACTGAGAGAGATTTCAGAGAATTTGACTTCTCAGAGTGGAGAGAATTATAAAACACACAAAGCATGACCACTGTAACTTTATTTGCAATAAGGGCTCAGCACACCTATAAATTGGATCACTGGTGTTGGTCTGCAACAAATGAGGAACTAAATTTACTGGACAACTGTGAAGTGTTAGGTTGCAAAAAACTTCATTAATATAATATATGACTATATCACTGCCAAGAACAGAATGCAGTTCTCCAAATCAACGTTCTTCTGCCTTAACTATTTGATCTTGTCACTTTCTGTAACCTTCACTTGGTACCTTGACACCTTTCAATGTCTGAAACATGTAAATCAAGTGTTCTTCAGGCAGCTCACCTTCACAGAAAATAAACCCAGTATATCTGCAAGTCATACAGTGACTCTAACATATTGAACGAGACAGGAATCCTGGGTTAAATAAAGAAGAGTATGTGGTTATGCAATTAAAGTCTGTCTCCTAATGCATTGGTAAAAGAGGACTGAATAAAGAGCAAATAAGCAGCATCAGCTCTGGTTTGTCCTAACTTTTTGATTGCTCTCATATAATAATAATATCCCTTTCTTGTACGTTATACACACTGTACATGTTTCTAACAGAAGGGGAAGAAATTTTATCACCAGTTACCACCCTGACATGCCATCAGCAAGGTGATAACCTCCAGCCTCACTCCACAGACCCTGCTGCTCCCAGTGAGGGAATGGCTGATCTCAGCAGCTCTCTGTAGAGGCTTGGGCGAGACGGGTGCATGGAGCTACCCTAGAGGGAAGCAGGGGTATTGGGTGCTCTGTACAGCAGATTGGTAGATTGTGGTTTGCCAGTCTAGATAAAAAGCTTGTTAATCTTCAGTGTATGTATATTCTTCCACCCACTGAATGTTGTGCTTCACCCTATAAATGACTGGCGATATCACTTAAGGGTCAAAATGCTAAGAACCAAACCGCAGGGCAGGAACCATGAAGTGTTCTGACGGTGTGAGCTCCAACATTCCACAATATTCCCACATGGCAATCTAAATCGGGGCAAGCCCAGCCAACTAGACCAGGATGGGTGCGATGCTCAGCAGAAACCTGCAGCCCACACCTCTTTCACTTTGAAAGGGACTGGCCACTACCAGAGGGCCAAGATAAGGTGAAAATGATTGTAAAACGTCTGTATCTCTGTTTTTGAACAAATAGCTCATAATTAGCCTCTAAAATGCATTCAGATTTCGTCACTAATGCCATCGTTCTGGTTATGCATCATTCACGGGTGAAGAGCAGCTCACCTCGGGGTTGTGGCGGGAGGCTGGGGCAGCACAACCCTTCCCTTCTCGCTTGTTTCCTCAGCCAGCGACTGCGTGCTGGTATAAGGGACGTTGTGTCATGTAATGTCATCCCATCCCATCCCACCCCACCCCAATCCCGCTCCCCGCCCAGCGCGGCA
>NW_020799101.1:37997872-38021326 GCF_003259725.1 Athene cunicularia | reverse complement strand
GGGCGGAGGTTGGTGTAATGGCACCGTCCTGGCTGGCTGGGGGTTGCCGTGCTCGTAGTATTCACTCCAAGGAGGGGTCTAGTTACTGCACGTCGAGGTGTGGCCAGAGGTGTGAGGATAATAGAGCCACTTCCTTTAGTAGTGCCCTGCAGGGGCCACGGAGCGGCTGAGTTTGTACATCTTTGAAGACCATGCGCAAGAGTTTAGTAGTGTTGCTGATGCCTCGATGTCATGAGAATGAACTGGGAGGAAAAACTGTCCAGAAAGCAATTTTCTTGGCTCTGAGGCAGTCTGGGAAGGTGTGTTGAGGGGCACCTGGCAAAACCAGGCCTCCCGTCTGGTACACTTCTGCCTTTTTGGGTGGAATAAGGAGGTCCTGGGGTGAGATGGTGATACAGGGGAGCTATAAAAAGAGAGTTATAGCTCTGAGATGTGGAGGAAAGTGCAAAATGCTGGCACATGTGGGACTTGCATGAGACCAAAGCAGTGAGTTAGGCAGGTCATCTTAGCAGCACTTCGAGTGGATATGATGAAGCAGGCCAGCTGTTAGAAAAGCCAGAAAGAAAAGTGAAGTAACTGAGAGCATGAAAGGTTTGGGTGACAATCCAGGCTTATGACTAAAAAGAGGGGTTTTAAAAAAGAAGGGCTAGTGTTTGAATGATGTATTACAGAAGGTTTACATTGTAGACCAAGTACAGGTTAAATGACTGTGAAGGATTTGAAATTTGAGAGAGGAAGAGGGGGCTGGGGCAGTGTGAGAAAGAAAATAATTTTTCTCTATAAGGGTGTCTGAATGGAATCACACCAAAAGCCTGTGTGTGGAGTCACAGAGCATGACCAAAAGCAGATATTTAGGGAAAGCTTGTGAGGGTTTAATGTTGATAATGCCACAGAGGTTTTATCCTTTTTTTTTATTTCAGCCTTACATTTTCTGGCTGCCTTGTTTCAAATTGCAGCAAGGAGCTACGTGGATGATTAATGGAGGAATGCTGTATTAAGTTATTAGCTGTTGTGAGAACCTTCTGTTTTAATCCAGATCATTTAAACTCCCTCAAAGTCTTTTATCTAATTTGATTCAATGCATTGAGTAGATTTTGAGGCATACTTCTGGTTTTTAAGCTAACAAACTATTTTTCTGTCCTGCTCAGATTGTCAAAGCCTAGTGTTGGGCTGTCCAGCCAGCAAGGCCAGGTACCACACATTGTGTGACTCAGTCTCTTATTTTTTGTCATGGTTTGCTGGCTTGTTTCCCAAATTGTCTTGACATTCACAGCAGATTGGCAGTATTGTCACAAACACTTTACTTTTACATCTGTGATGCAAATTCCACCAAAAATGCTTTGAACAA
Source organism: Athene cunicularia (assembly GCF_003259725.1). Taxonomy (NCBI): domain Eukaryota; kingdom Metazoa; phylum Chordata; class Aves; order Strigiformes; family Strigidae; genus Athene; species Athene cunicularia. The sequence continues at coordinate 38,019,978 of NW_020799101.1, read as the reverse complement.
AATGTCCTGGTTTTGAAAGGAACAGGGAAGCAGAACACCGTCCTTTATCATACCCAAAATAAACAGAAGTACTCCCTTCTTAGCTGGAAGAACAGGCATGTCAGGTTCATAGCTGGTTTCGTTCTTCCTCCCCTTTTTTCCAAGAATAGTTTAAGAGAATAATCTTGCTAGTCATAAGGGCAATTATACATATTGGCACTAAGCAGCTATGGATAACTGAGCCTTAGAGACAATTTATATTCTGTTTTAAGAAACATCAGTCTATATACGGCATTATAGATAGATAGATAGATATGAAGCTTGCCTGACATTCCTCTTGAGAAATGTCATTATTATTAATCATACAAGGAAGAAAAGTATGTATTTGGAATGTAATATGAGAATGTATTATTACAAGAATGCAAGCATTTAAGGTTTTGGTTTGTTGGGAAGGAAAGCTTGTATTTTGATTTTGAAGGGTATTTAGGATAATCGGTGCTACCGCAACTTAAGTGCTTAATAATGGATCTTAGTGCTGTATTTCTGAGATTTCCTTTTTTATAGTGAGAAGAGTCAGTAGTGTATGTGAAATAATTTGACTGCCTCTAGACTTCCCCCCACCTTGTTCTATGAAAGAGTTAGGCTGGCAATTCTAAGATTAAAGAGGCAAAATGATTTATGAGTGACTATTTATACTGCATTTTTCCTGGTTTGCTGGGCAGCTAGTGTTACTTTATTAAGTGTCCTGCAGAGGAGCTGCTAACAGTATATGAGCTGACATTTTTGGAACAGATCCAGTCATCCCTAAGCGTGCACAGTTGTCACAGAAGTAAATTATTCACAGTGGAACGATAAGTGGGAGTTCTGGGTATGTATATAATGTGTGAACATAAGGGAATGGTTCCTACAAGAAGGGAATTTCGGTTCTTCAGTGACTTCTCATCACTTATGTTGTTTAATTCTAAACAATTTATTCCTTTGTTTTGTCTTTGAAATTTTATTTGCTGCTCCAGCAATTTAAAGTGGATGAATTTTAGAGTGCTTTTCAAGGTGTCTCATGGATCTTAAATGTTAGTAGGTTTGTTGACTGTGGAACCAATTGTTGACACTGGTTTCTTTGATCTGCTTGAGGAACATCGTTTTGTTGCAGTGTGATAATAAAATCCAGGGATTTTCATTCAGATGTCCCCAAATCTGTAGGAATTTAACTGGCATATAATGATTTTCAGATTATAGAGTATGTTTCATTCAAAAAGGTTGCTTTTTTGTATAATTGTTAGTACTCTGTAGTTAGATTTCTGTAATATCCACAGACTTAAGGAATAAGTAATTTGCTGCAGGCAGTTGGGCAGATTAATTGTGGAGTTGAGAACAGGCTCTCTTGTTCAAGACTACTGGGAAACATCCACCCAAAGATAGCATCTTTGTGTCTGCTGGTTTGGGTTTTTTTTGTTATAGATTTCACCTGTGTAAAAAATAACAATCTTTGAAACATAACAGTATCAGCTGCTGTGATATCAGTGATATGTATTTTCATAACAGAACATCTTATAAATGTTACCAGTGTCACTATTTTGTTTCAGTCGGTAGTTTTCTCATTGGCTTTAGCAAAAGAAAAGTCTTGGTTTAATAGATGTCTGTAGCGTTTTATCTATTTTTCAGCAGCATGGTTTACAGCTTGGAAACTGTTTTTGTAAGAAATAAACAGTTTTAAATATGGCCAGGCTCAGATTTAGCGTGGAGTGTATCACTCCACCCTGCCCCCAGCCCCATAACTGATTCTAACTTAGTTTAGTAAATTCAATTTACATACCAGAGACCTAGCTTTCAAAAGGAACCATGCTTTGGATTGTCCTTCTACTCAGCTAATGCTGTGGTTCATAAAATAAGCTGTATATAATACTACCAAATAGGTGTATTATGATAATGCTATATACGTTATCAGAGCTTAATAACTGGGGATTAACTCCCCCAACACATCACACACACACGTGCACACAGACCCTCCTCTCATTCTTGAGACATAAAGGTATACCAGCAGCTGGTTGTCATGGAAAGAAAAGTGCAATAACAAAAAAAGTCTGTATTTCTATTGTGTACCTACAACTGCAGAAGGTTAAGGGATATCAATTATTAGTTGAACTCTATGAAACACATTTTTTATTAGAACTGGTTTGTGTGAGGCTGTGTTCCACCTCCTTCCCCAGCTATAATCATTAACCAGTGGCAATTTACTCTTGGAGGTATTTGTAGTGTTTTGGGCTGCTTTGGTACTCAGTGTAGATTTCTCTTCCCAGATAATCTCTTGGGAATTTCCTGGGTTGACAGCTCCTGGATTCCAATATTAAACAATGGGAGCGTGTTGGACTATTTCTCAGAGCGAAGTAACCCATTCTATGACCGAACATGTAACAATGAAGTCGTCAAAATGCAGCGGATGACCTTGGACCATTTGAAGTAAGTTGTAATTTGGAACTGCTTCCTGTGCAGTGTCCTTTGTCCCTCCATCCAGAGGCTTTGGTGGATGAATGGAAGCATGCTGGAAGCCTCCTGTTCTGTGCTTTTTAGTCCCACCACTTGCCAGGGAACTCAGCAGTTTTTGTATTTGGATGTCTTCTATTTCCTCTTATGTCATTTCAAGGAGGTGTTAAGCATGAAGGATTCTATGTATATTCTGAGATTCCAGTAAATCAGTCTTTAGATATTTCTCTGAATTAGAAAAACTGTTTTCTCTCATCCTCCCAGCTCAGCAGAACCTGAATAATGGTAATGCAGTTAAATGTTTTTTCTGTGGTGAATAGGGTTTATGTTAGGGGATACTTTGAGTTCATAAATAGTTTGTGTTTCCGTATCTCACTGGCAATGTGCCATAATTAGTACATAATTCCCCCAAAGAGCTGGCTTTTTAGCATGGATAATAAAAGTAGTGAGTGTTGTAAATAAACTGATCACAGATGGTTGTGTAATGAGATTGCAGCATGCGCAAGTTCACTTTCTTTGCAGTTCCCCATCTGCTACACTGAGCACAAGTGAGATGTTTGAGAACTATTTAAAGACTCCACAGTATGATCGATAGGGAGTGTGCAAGCTGAGCTGAAAGTTCATTGGTAAAGTCACTTGTGCTCAGATGTGGTTGCAGAGAGGCTTTCACATCAGGTACACAGATGGTCACATCATACACTTGTCCTTTGTTTCTGTGTTTAAATGACATCTCTGTGATGATAGATTGTTATCTTTTTTGATATTTATTTGTTTGCTAACATATTCTACTTAGATGTTGTGTCAGGTTGTTGTAACTCCCTTTGTATATGCAGCTGGGTTTTGATAGCTAGCTCAGGAGGTCCTATGCCTTTGTTTATTGCACTTTATATAGAAGAGTTTCTAAAGCATCACAACTTCATCCCTTTACTGCCAGGCCCTTTCACACCCTACAGATTTTACTTTGTGGAAAGTAATTATTCAGGTTGCTTCTTTTTCAGCCAGATGGTTGGAGTAGAGTACATCCTTCTTCATGCTCAAGAGCCCATTCTCTTCATTATCCGAAAGCAGCAAAGGCAATCTCCAACGCAAGGTAAGGTCAATCAGTTCTTGTCACTGCTGAGAAGGCCGATCAGTTAGTTGCTTTTTTCTGTTCCTAATTTGTGTTTAAGCATTCCTGGTTCCCCTCTTCTGTCTTTTATCTTAGATCTAAACAAAAGGGTATGAGGCTTTGTGGTGGGGTGGAGATATTTTGTCTAGCAGTGACCTGTAGTGTGCTAGTGGCAGGGATTGCCATCTTGTGGTGAAATGTGAAGAGTGCAATGAGGAACTGCTCCCATCTGGTATATTTTGCCATGGGAAATTGATAATAGTGTTCGTGCCCTGTTGTATTTATCTGTTAGGCTCTGCAAGAGTTTTCGTTTTATTTGAATGTGAGGCTAATGATATCCTTGCTTGGGGCTGATGAGTTTAGCTTAATTTGAGCTGATCATCTGAAGTGGTTAGTATGTGATTGATTTATTTTGGAGAGATGATTTCTATTAGTTAGGGAGAAGGATCATTCATGCTTCTGTTTGTGTCACATCATGCTCTCATTCTGCACTATTTCCACCTTCAACTGTGAATTGGTTATACTGCTGTGTAGGATCTTGTCAGTAGAAGACAAGGGACCATGTGAAAAATGACCATGAGATACCACAAATGCTTGTTGTTCTGGTTATTCCACTGAGAATGGAGCACTTTGTAATTCTGAGGGAATCTTGTGACAACAGCACTGCTCCTTCTTACAGTGTCACTGATGACCTTCGCAGGTTTTAAATGTAGTACCTTAGCTTTTTCTTCCATTTGTATTCAACTAGCTTCATTATTCCTTTTTAACCTTAAATTTGTTTCTGTGTGCATGATTAATTAAAAAAGTGGTCACATTCCAATAGTTATTGGACTGTCTTCTGTGTTTACTGCATGTATATTTAAAATAATTTAGGTTATTTCAGAACAAGCTTTATGGAAAAGAAAGGCAGGGTTAATGCTGGTTATTTCTTAACCTTTTTTTAGTGACTTAGGCTCTGAAGATACATTTTGGTCTTCTACAGGATTTTGCCTTGTCTATCAAGGCTTCTTATTTATTTCTATCATGTAATGGCCTCTTTATATTGCAGTTCTGTACCGGAAAAGAACATATATGATTCCTTTTTCAGTAGATTTTACGAGTTGTTTCTTTAATAAAGGTTTTGAATTTAGCTTTCAAAAGGTGAGATGGAAGTATCATTCAGCCCTTAATTTCCTCTTTTGCCACTTTTTAGATCAAGAGTAAAGTTGGTGGTTCCACTATATGTGTGTTCAGACTTTTGCAATGCAGATGTGTTTGGTGGAACTTAACTGGGACTTGTTTGATAACATTTTTCCCATTGAGACTGTGCAGTTTATGCTGGGTACCTTGATTGAGTTGCATAGTTCCCTAGATTGAATGTTAGTCATATGTTTCATTTTATCATAGTGATACAGTATACTTCACATTTGCTAGTAGCCATGGTTAATAATTGTGCTAGTAGCTATAGTTACCACATATATGGGGACAATTACAAGGTTTTGAAGCTTTGTTGAGTGAGATTTTGAAGCATGGTCAAGATGACCTTGACTAGCGATCAGAAATTCATAAAGGATTAACTTTCATCTCCAAACTGTAGAAAACAAGCAGAACAAGCTGGACCATAAAGAGAATGTCTGCAGTTGTGTTGAGGATAAGGTATCTGACAACCTGGGAAAGTGACTAGTTAATTAACTTTTCAATGAAACTAACTTTTGAGTGTCCTGAAAGTGAACTACCTTCATTATAATACTGAAAACCACACTCCCAGGTCAAAAAGACCCCTGCCCAGGTTAAGACCCTTCCCCTGGGCATGCATAGTAGTGGAAGCATTATGCAAACTGTATTATAATTGTATGTTAATCACTAACTAATCAGTATCTAATAGGCATGTTTGGAAAAGGACTAACCTCTGATTTTTGTGTGTAAAAGAAGCCCGAAAACCTGCTGTTGGTGTGCTTGTTTTGTGGAAAAGTTCAGTGAGCACCCAGGCCCAAATAAATACAGTATCTCTCCTGAGCATGTCAAGATTGGTTTATTGCATGCTGGGCGTGAATCTGCTTTTGGGATAACAGTAGTACTAATATTGTATTTGAGACATGAGAATGGGGAGGGAAAACTAAAATGAGTTCACAGCTAGTGTTGAGTATTCAGATAGAACTGGTACAGCCCTGTCTTATGACTTTTGTGTGTTTTAATAAAAATATTTTTTAAAAATTCTTTTAAGTGAAGTTTTTGCCTGTTTAAAGTGATTTTTTGGAAAATCTTTAGATCCAATTATTAGGGAGAGTTAGGTGTTGAGGAAAGTAGGCTACTTTGGTACAGAGCTGTGAGGCAGTAAAGCTGCTGCTCTGTGTCTTGCTCTACTTCCACGGAAATGCTCAGAAACCTCTTCCTTTTGAGAAGTGGGTACTGGCTGTAATATGCACCCAGCTGTCTTGGTCTGTTAATTTAGGCAGGTGTCTAAGCTTCATAACATGCAAGTACTGGTTGAATTGGGTCCTGTCAGTAAAAAGGTTCAGACAAGATGTGTTAATACAGATGGAGGAACTGGAATCATTGTGGGTGCAGGTAAGAGCCTTAGGAATGTGAAGCTGATAGCATTGCTATAGTTTCTCCATTGAAGAATGTTTGGCAGAGTGTTACAGAGGCAACTGTGATGTTCCTCTGCACTGCAGCTCTAATAAACAAGAATTTTTGATTGGTCAGTAGAGATTCCAAATCTGATTTAGCAAATGCCTTTGGAAGGTAGTCTTTTTTTGGCAGAATGTTATTGATTTAGAACTGTATGCTCTATGTATGCGTAGCTGCCATTGGGTATGGGAAATCTAGCAAAGAGGGCTGTACAAGTTGGAGAGACCTGAGGCCAGAAGAATGAGATCTTACAGTGTGGGTTTCTACCAGTAGCCTTAAGTGGAGCTACTTCCAGTGCAGTTCACTTGACTCCTCTTGTGTAAGCTCTGAAAACCCCAGTGCTTGTAAGGTCAATTATTTGTTTGCACTAGGACAGGACTTAAAGCTGATGCTTTTCTATCTGTAAAGCAGACCTTCTTTTTCCCCTTATCAGTCTGTGGCTAAGTTGCAGATAAAGCACCTTGAAGGAAGAGGTTGAAAAGAGAAAATTTGGTGATGAGATGAATATTGCAATTTCTGCTGTTACTACTGAAATTCAGCAACAACTACAGAATCTTCAGCCAGAGCTTTAATTTTTTTTTTTTTTTTTTTTTGTCCTCCTCACAGTTATTCCATTGGCCGACTACTATATTATTGCTGGAGTGATTTATCAGGCACCTGACTTGGGGTCTGTCATTAACTCCAGAGTTGTAAGTGTTCTGTGCATTTGATGTATACTGGTTGTATCTGCTTTTATTTTGGTTGTTTCCCAGGCTGTTTAAATACCTCATTCATGGTTCTGAGGAAAAGATATTGTGTAGTATACAGTAACTTAAAGCAAACCCCACTTGTTAATATGGTGTGCATCCCACATGGAAATGAAAGATGCTTGGACAGTACAGTATAGTCCAAAAAGTAGGATACATTGTTTAAGGATGAAGGATCGAAGTAACTGAAGCTCCTCAGCTGTCAGAACAGCATAAGGTTCAAATAATCAAAAGAAAAATTACATGACAAATACATATGAAATAGTAGTTAAATACATATTCTGTGACACGTTCTTTGGAATGTTAATGTTAAGGTAATGTAATATTTCTCTTTAAATGAGGCTTATTTTTTAAAGTTGGTTTGGTATTTCTTTTTAATTGGATGCTCAGGTTTGTTTTGATTTCTTCTGTTATAGTAAACTACTGCTTTTGCAAATTTGTCAGTTTAGAAGAGCATTTCATAAAGGGTTATGTAAGAGCCTGTAAAAGTGATTACATTCTTGGTCCAAAACTAGATGTGCCAAGTTACCTTCCCAGGGCAAATATGAATACAGAATGCTAATTTTAAAATACCTGCTTTCAAAAATTTGTACTGTATTTTCTCCTTAAATTCTGAACACTGGCTTATGTTCTTGTTCTGAAAGCTCACTGCAGTGCATGGAATTCAGTCTGCTTTTGAAGAAGCTATGTCCTACTGTCGCTATCACCCATCCAAAGGCTACTGGTGGCATTTCAAAGATCAAGAAGAACGAGGTATGATTCCTACTTGCTCCTGTGTACTTTGGGAAAAGGGAGGTAATATAAGGAAAAGCTTGAGGCAATGCACAGTGATGGTGTAGAGATGAGGTTAAGTGTCTGTTGGAAGGGTAAGTTAATGCTCCTTTATTAGGTAGAAGGAATCTTACACTTCTGTGCTGGTGGTTGTGAACATTGAGGCATGGGTGGGAGATAAGAATGGTGAGCTGTGTGTCAACAAAGGGCAACTCTTCAACCCGCTGCAGACCAAAGTACATTTTCAGAAGCCAAACCAGTTTGTCAGGAAGTAGGAACTGTCCTTAATCTATCTTCCACAAAAAAACCCCAACCCTGATGTCAGAGGGAAAATATAAATAAAGTTTAGAGGAGAGGTAAATACCACCTTGTCATACAAGAAGACACTGCTAAGAGAACAGGACTTTTAATACAGCTTTCTCTTACATTTCTGTGACTTGCAGAGAAAGCTAAACCAAAAGCCAAGAAGAAAGAAGAACCAAGTTCTATTTTCCAAAGGCAACGGGTAGATGCTTTGCTTTTAGACCTAAGACAGAAGTTTCCACCCAGATTTGTTCAGGTACGATGCTTATAAGCCATAGTATTGCTGTAATTTACTTAGAACTTAAGGCAGTCTGTAAGTACTTGAACAGATGAAACTGAATGGGAATTTTTTGTGCTTTCTGCAATGGTAACATGGATTAGATAATAAATTTGAGATGGAAGGCTCTGCAGTGTAGGATTCCCCTATGTAACTGCAGGAGTCATTAAGACCTTGGCAAAACTAGGAGGGCGAATATACAGAGTCGTTATCTAATCACAGAGGGTCTGTTCTTGTCAGCTATCAGATCTTGCTGCTGCTTCCAGTTTCCTGTTTTGTGAGCTCAGTCAAATCGCCACAGCTATTTTGTTTTAGTTACTCCATTGTTCTGGAGGCTCATTAATTAGCATGGAAATTCTTGGCATTCTGTGAAGTTGTTGTGATTACTTCTGTCTCTAGTAGCCATTTGTTCCACCAGGTCTTCAGTTTGGGAACAAAGGAAATTGTTTACAGCATCTTTAAAACTGTTTACTCCTCAGATGTAGGAAAGACCAGCTAACTGCATGGTTTTTGCTTTAGTGCTTTCCAGTTGTCAGAGGAAAAACTGGATGTTAAAAGATTTGGATTTTGTTTAAAGTGTATTTAGTGATCCCTTCTACCCTCAACTCTTATGTGTAATAGCTCATTGCTTGGTTTATATTCCAGATGAATAGTAGGAAGGGTTAAGAACTGTGCCTTTGCATCCACTGATGTGTTGTTTTGTGTTGTGTTTTGTTTTTTTTTTTTTGTTTTTTGGTTTTTTTGCTTCCTCCCTCACAGCAAAAGCCTGGAGAAAAGCCTATCCCAGGTAAAACTCTAATATTCTCCTAAGACTTAAAAAATAGGCTCTATATAGCAGAATCTTCCAGTTGCCATATAAGGTCCTTGCTGCTGCTACTGAGGTGGTTAGGAGTTCTGGCACTGCCTGATTGTGCAAAGTTCTCTGTGGCAGCCAGAGTGAAAGTGAAAAAATGTGTATTCTACCCTGCCCTTTCTGTCCATAGAACTGTATTGCCTGGAGGTCCAAATTCAGGAAATGGGCTTTGAAAGCAGGAGTTGGGTGAATGAGGGAACAGTTCAGTCAGTCCAGCATCTTAGATATTTTGTATGGTGTTACAAGCTCAAGAAAGCATTTGAAGGCTTTGACTTGACCAGAAGCAACCTCAAAACAGAAAAAAGCATAAACTCTATCTCTTCAATCTATTCCACTTTTTTTTAACAGTATAGGTATGAATTTAGTCCTTAATTATTCTTATACCTTTGAAATTAATTTTGCCCCTTTGACATCAACAATGTTTTCTAAGTACTCTGAACAGTATTTTAGGAATAAAAATTGGAGGTTTAACTTTCTTTTGCTGTTACTTCTTAAGTGGATCAAATCAAGAAGGAACCAGAACCAGCCCCTGAAGCTGTCAAGACAGAGGAAAAAGAGACTGTCAAGAATGCTCAGCAGAGTGCTGGTGCAAAAGGACCACCTGAAAAACGGATGAGACTCCAGTGAAGGGAAAAGTTGTTATGCATCTGGATTAGTACCTGGGAAACAGGAGATTATTGCTCCTCTTTCTTTGTATTTAAGCTCCTTCGCTGAGAATGAAGATTCAGGGACTGAAGTCCCTGTAACAGCTTTTTCTGTAGAAACCTCTCACGCAATATCAGGATGTGAGCTGCCTCAAAGGTGTTTTCAGTCTTCATCTTATTTTGAACGTTGGCTTCTGAGAATGTCCATGTAAAAAACATACTTTGCAGCCTCCTGAAATCTTTACAGACTCTTGCATCTCTTGTGTCGTGGTCTCCTATGTAAAAAAACCCCAAACTTTTATATAGAAAAAATAAATAATCTGAATTCTTGGCAAATAAAACTGGCTGCTGGAATGCCTTTCTTAAATGCTTACTTTGTTAGTAGCAAGTATGCCATATGTGCTGGCAACATTTTTTTTTTTCTTGGATATTGGAATATATTGTGTGCTATTTTGAGGAAGAAAAGTTCTTCTAAAGGATTTAGGCTGCCTGCTATAAATTGCTGTGCTTTTAGTATGCTTGGGATACAGATAAAAGATTTGATAACTGGAGGCTCAAATCCATGTAATTAGATGTCAAACCACTCTCAGTCTCTAAATGTTCTTGGACACTCATTTTACTTAATGGCTAAGCTGGTCTTTTATTATAAAAGCTAGCGTTCTGTGAGAGATTTATGATGACATAAACCAAGCTAAAATGTCTTGCTGTTGCACACTCAGTGAAGCTGTTTATATTCCTCCTTTTTTCATTGTAACTCAAATATATCAATTGTATCTGTTTTGTACTTCTAGCACTTTCTTGATGCATCTGATCACCTTGTTTAGTTGTCTGCCTTTTAGACTTAAGGAGTTAGGGCAGTGGAGGAGAAGCATCACTGACAGCTATACACTTTGCTGCTTAAGCATATTGCTTACACAAATTTTTCCGAAAAATTAGAAGTCATCCATTGCAAAGAAATGACTACTGGTTTGGTTTTGGTTTTTCATTGAAGTAATGGAGCAATCCTTGAAATAGCTTGCTTTTTCACAGCTGTTACCTGCTTTCTTGTAGTAAACTGTAGTAAGCAAGAAAAAGGTCTGTATGTAGCAAACAAAATGTAGATAGGAAGGAAGACTAAGATATGCTTAGACAGCTGTGTCAGATTTAATTTGAGGTTATAAGAGACTGTTTCAGTAACTAATAAACAGCCCTGACCAGGTATCTATTGCAAATGATACAAAGACCTACATATCTTTTGTCCTGTAATCAAGGCTGTAACATTAAATATGTAGATAAGCCAATAGCTGTTTGCTGTTGAGATACAGACAATATATTGTGTACTTAAGGGTCAAGTATGAACAGCTATTTCTCCAGATGTTGATAGAAGTACATAATTAAGTTCGTGTGAGCTCATAAATCAAGCGAAGATATAGAAAACAGTTATTCTGGGATGCTCATAACAAGAGAGAGCTAATTATTCAGCACTGAGTAGTTACAAGATAGTGTGAATACACTTGGAACAAAAGGGTGTTGATTCTTTCTCCTATTAAAGAAATTCCTCTGAAAGCAGTTATACTCCATGCTCAGAATTTGAGCTGATTCAGAGGCGAGGGTGGATCTTGAAGGAGCAGACTGTCCTCACATCTGCATCTCTTAACAGCCTTTTTGTTTTCTGTGGAATATGTCTGGTATTGGCTGATGTCAGAGGGCATTAAAAAGGATGGACTTCTGGTCTAATCCCATCTGAGTTGAAGTGCCATCATCTAGACTATTGAGAGGATAGGAAATGGCTTCCGTGCATGAAACGATGCATTTGAATGTGATAAGCCTTTTCAGGGGAATGATCTTTTCATGAGAGAACTGCATTATAAAGCAGTAAGGGATGTTACCAGTGAGTGTGTTGATTTCTTAGTAGCTGTCCTTCAGTGCTGAAGGCTTGCTATATGAGGAGATGAAGGACTGAAATACCTTCTGGATCTTGTTACTTGCTAACAAGATATTCTAAAATAATTTTATCAGTTAAATGAGCTTTGATACTTAAGTGACATTATTACCAGGTATTACCATTAAACCCCAAGTAATTTACTGGAAAAAAGCTGTTAAGCAGCTACCTCCTAGTCAGTAATGTTTTTCAGTGTATGAGAATCTAGGCCTTTCCTCTCTGGTATTTATACACTTCTCTTGGTTTGGAGCCTGAGCACTGAAGTCCAAAGTCCTACAGAGGACCTTCACTATTTGTAAAGCTTATAGAACTGCTTGCTTGTTCCCTTTCATCTGAAATTTGCCTTATGCGTCACTTAGTTTTGCATAAAGGAGAGATTTGCTTGTACAGGAGAGCTATCTCTACTTTTTGCTCTTAGCTAATAACCATTCAGACTTCAAAAGAGCTTTTCTTGGCCTAAAGCACGGGTAGCAGAAGCTAAAAATGACCTGTAACTCTTAATAAAAACATTCTTCTGAGAGCCTGAAAGTACCTGTAAATGTGTGTATACACACGAACAGATATGCATACGTGTGTGTGTATATATATATATATATGTTTGTCTATATATGTATCTGTGCAAAATTCCAGCCACACTAGGAAGAGAGGCAGTTAGCTACCTGAATTCACTGTGTAAAGCTAATGGTGTCTCAGATGCAGCAGAAATACTGCCTTTTTCAACTTACCACTAAGTTAAGATCTGACCAGGCTACATGTGTTATTCTCGCCTGTTCCTGTTCTCTGCTCTGCCCCTATACTTCGTATTTTGGTTTTCCTCACAAAGAAGGATGCTGTTTGGAGAGTCCGTATGTGTTGTTTGACAAAACAAGCTACACTTGGAGCAAGGCTAGAAAAGTATAGGCAATAGGAGGGCCAAGGCAAAGAGGAGAGATTAGCTTTATTTTGAGACATGGAGGTTCCCTGTGAGAAAAATGGTGTTACACAAATAGGCTGTGGCTTCACTGAACCAGCAGATGGCTTCTGAACAGAAGCTGATGTGATACACTTTTTCTGGGTTTTTTTGATATTTTTATTTAATGGCAAAGCAAGTGATGATAACTAGGCATTCAGGGTTCAAGTTGTTTTTTTCTTTTTTCTTGGAGAGGAAGGTGAACTTTTGATAAAGTGTTGCTTTGGTCCTGTAATCATGCACAGAACAAACAAATGGTCACTTAAGGGACAAGTGTCCTGTAGCCTAATGTAGATCATGGATGGACAGGTGGGTGGGTGGGGAGAAATTTTCCCAGTGGGATGAGTTATGATGTGCTGTTGATCTCTCAGCAGTCAGAAGGCTTCATTTCTTTCTGCCAGGACAGTAGATTTCAACCTGTGGTCAACAAGGCTGCTGGGTTTTTGTGACCTGTTCCTAAAGACTCTACAGAAGGTGAGAAAAGTAAACCTCTTGCTGGTAGGATTCAATTCCATAGGAGCTTGCACCTTTACTGGAAATTTTAGGGGGCTACAAGATTGAAAAAAACGTGAAGAACACTGATGCATCATGAGAAAGCCAGTTACACCTGCCAAACAAATGTTTTTGCAGTTGAAGTAACTATAGATTACTGTGGTATTTTTTCCCTGCTCTGCTGTAAGGTCAGTCATTTTCTCTTCCAACCTGTTCATTGTCATATAATGGGAATCTTTCCTTCTGTCCCCTTTGATCTTTACCTGATCAGAGTACAGGTAACCTGAACACAACAGTGTCATCCCTTTTTATGTAACCTCAGTGGTGAAGGGCTTGCTAGGAGCTCAACGCAGTGTTGCAAACTTATGTTGATACTTCCCTCTAAGTATACCCTGCCATGAGTTCAACAATGGAACCAGAGTACTTTCTAATCCTAACTATATAATTATGTTTATATTAAAAGAGAAAGTAGTAGGCAACTCCTGGGCTGAGGTATGACACGTCTCTAGCAAGTTGGCAGAGCAATTTAGTAGGGCCTTTCTATAACTTAAGGAGTGATCACACAGCAGAAGTATGCATTTAAAAATAGCTCTACAGACACTGCACACAAAGATTATGTAACAGGATTTTTCTATTATAGTTATTGTGGTCTGTGTTATATTTATTGCAAAAGACATAATCTGACGTAGTTTGCAGCCTTGGAATACAAAACTGATAATTGAAAAATGGGACAATTATTCAACAACTAACTGTACATAAAAGACTTCACAGAAAATAGTTTCTGTAATTTTAAAATTCAAACTAATAAGAAAATAAATCTAAGGCTAACAGGTCACAGTTCACTTTTAGGTAAAGCAGTAATAAATTTCAAACAATATACAATTACGGATATTTAGAAGGATCTTTCTACCTGTATATCTAGACAGATCCTAATAGAAGCAGGCTTCCTGTTTTCATTCCTTTAATTTGAGGTACTGTATTACAAGGTGTATGCTACTTATGCTGACCACACCTGCAGTAAATGAGCAAAGTACCAGTTCACAGAATCTCAAGCCCCTTTGGACAACTGTTGGCAACCTCACAGCTGTTGGTTAGGCCTGCCATGTGCCTGCTCCGGTCCCTGGGATGTGAGGCAGCAGAGGGAGCCTCTGAGCACTCTGCCAGCTGATCCCTCTGTTCAGCCTCCTGAGGGGCAGTGTCTGTCTCGGGCAGTTTGAATTGTTGTGTTGCTGCCCATGCCAGGGTGATGATCAGCAACCAGAAGTTAGTGCTGAAAGGCAGGATCCCTGCGATAGAGATGGCATTGTGGGAGGGTGCACCTCCTGCAGCTGAGAAAGGTAAGGGCTATAGCAGGTTGAACTTAATCTTAGACATGCTTTCAGTGCTGAAAAGAAAGTTGTGAAGAGTTCCCAAAAATAACAGCTGTAGCTGTGTTAAATCCCAGCACCGTGTGCCAGAAAATCCAGTGTGCATAGCTGTGCTGCACAGGACATCCTGTCTTACCATAATCCAAATCAGTGTCTTAGAGTTGTGTATTGATGGAGCTGTTCCCTAAAACAGGGATGGCAGCCAAGGTGTACCGGTAAGCGCTCTCTTCCCAGTGCTCTGCAAGCACACACCTTTAGAAAGGCCATGATGTGGGAAAAGGGCTGTTACCTCAGTGATGTCTGTAGTTAAGGCACATTGTTGTAGGTGTGTAGCAGCTGTGGTGTAAACAGGCTTTATGCTTTTATACTTGGTGTCATTAGATTGCCTTTGTATTATTGAACGTAGTGGAAGTGAATTTCTGGTTCTACCTTTTTTCTTGGGAGGGGTGTGCGTAGCTGTAGTTGCTATAGTAAGGCACATGCTATGAAAGGGCACCAAGGAGTGCTGTCTCCTAGCTGGTTACTAGGATTAGTATTTCTGTACTTTTTCATGACAGACCTGAGTTTTTCCAAATATTCTTTTGACGTAAAATAGTCTGTTCCTGATCTCTACTCACAAATTAGCCTTTAATAAAGAAGTGAACAAAGCAAAAGCCAGCCTCTGAGCTATTAAAACAGATTTCCTTCCTTGTGGCCTAACCAGGTGATCCTTTTGCTCAACGTAAACATCTGTGACAAGGACTGTGAAACTGAGCTGGGGCTCCTCCTTACTATGTCTGCTCAGGAGAAACACCCATTAATTTGAAAATGAAGATTATAAAAACATGGGAAAGTGCTTGTGGTAGGCTAACTTATTTGTTCCTCTCCATAAGAGTCTCTGTACCTGCACAAAGAGCAGGGGCTGGATATCTTGAGGCACTCTCCCAACCCTCTGAGATACACCTGCAGGCTGCAGGATGCCGTTTGCCCAGGGGGAAGGTGAAGGTGGTGGCAATGCAGGTGCTCCTCCTCAGCGGTTGGAGGCCCCGGGCTGGTTCCCCCCAGCAGGGCCCTTCCAGGCTCTGTCCCCTCACACATTGGGGCAGGGCAGTGGTGATGGGGGCACTGCTGGTGCGGCTGGGCCTGGCAGGGTGCCCTGCTATCAAGGGGACCTGTCTGGGGAGCTGCTTGTCATTGCCACGTGGGTGATGGTGCCACAGCAGTTGAGCCCCCGTGCTGACACCAGCCCCCTGGCAGTGTCCTACTGGCTGGAGGTGGTCGGGCAGCCGTGAGTGCTGCACCTGCGGCCCAGGAGGGACCTGGTCTCCTGCCCCTTTGCTCTGGTCACCTACGGCAAGGATGGGGCCTGCTGGGAGCAGCACCCCTTTGTGCAGGACAACTGCCTCTACTAGGGAGGCCCTGGCTCCCTTGTGGCCCTCAGCACCTGTGGCAGCAGCCTCCACGGCTTGCTCTGGGTGGAGGATGGCACCTACGAGATCGAGCCCATCCCTGACAATCTGGCCTTTGGGCACATCCTCTACCACAGGGAGGAGGCCAGCAACTCTGTGGGCCCCCCCTGCGGGTTGACCCCAAAGGAGCTGCAGCACCAAAAGGCTTTGCTGCCATGGCTCAAGGCCCCCTGGGTGGTGGAGGAGATGCTGAAGGATTGGTGGACATGTGTCAGGTATGTGAAGATGGTAGTGGTCGTGGACAATGTGCAGTTTGTGAAGTCAGGCAGGAATGAATCTGTAGTCTTGAGGCAAGTCATAGAAATCCACAGCTTTCTGTTCGGCTGTTTCTTGTGGGACTGGACATCTGGACCAAAAGCAAACTTATAAACATTACTAACTCTGCCAACAAGGCACTTGATGACTTTAACAAATGGCGGAGGACAGACCTGTCTCCACGGATGTGCCATGATACTGCTCATTTATTTGCATTTCAGCGCTTTGGAAGGAGCCTGGGATTGGCGATTCTAGGGTCCATGTGTAATAACCAGTGGTCATCAGCAGTTGTTTCCTTCACTGATAGCAAGCTGTCCTCATTCTTCATGTTTTGTTCATGAGCTGGGCCATACTCTTGGGATGTGCTGTGATGAACAGGGCAGTAAATGTAGACGAAAGAAATGCATCATGTACAAAAGTGTTATTGACACTGATGTGTTCAGTGACTGCAGTTATAAAGACTATTTTGACCTGCTTGGGTGAGGCGTTGGCTGCATTTGTCAACTGTCAGCACCTGGCACTTTCTACACCATGAAGCATGAATACTGTGGGAGTAAGATAGTAGAAAGTGGAGGGCAATTTGACTGTGGTTCAGAGTCGAACTGTAGAAAGGATCCTTGTTGTCACCCGAACTGTACATTCACTGCAGGTTTGGTCTGTGCTTCTGGAAAATGCTGCAAAGGCTGCCAGGTCCTTCCAGCAGGAACACTCCACAGAGCAAGTACTGGTGACTGACTTGCCAGAGTATTGCAACGGGACATCCCTGTGGTGCCCACCAGACGTTTATGTACAAGATGGAACCCCTTGCAAAGATAGTGCTTATTGCTATTGAGGAAAATGTTCTTTCCATGCTAAACAGTGCCAGCATCTCCAGCAAACAAGCCAGAGTTGCTCCTTTAGACTGCTTCAAAGCAGGGTGACCGGTTTGGGAATTGTGGTATTTTTAACAATATCCATTATACAAAATGCAGGATTGAGGATATCTTGTGTGGTAGGATCCAGTGTGAGAACATACACAAATTGCCTGCCTTGCAGAACCACGTAACACTAGTCCAAACCCTTGTTGGGGATAAAAAGTGTTGGGCTCTTGACTATCATGTAGGGATACCAAATAGCTGATGTGGGAGCTGTGGCAGATGGCACGCCATGTAGTAGTGATTTGTATCAACGGGACATGTACCAGCATCTCACTGCCGAACTATGACCATAATGTGACAAAGTGTCATGTCAGAGGAGTGTGTAACAATCATAAGAACTGTCACTGCAGGTATGGCTGGGTTCCTCCATATTGTGAATGGGAAGGATTTGGAGGTAGCATTGACAGTGGACCCCCTCCAGCCACGGAGATTTTTTGGAGAGCAAAAGTAGGAGTAGCACCACTTAGGCTTCTCCTTCTCTGTATCTTTGGAGTAACCCTTATCATATTTTGTAAATGTGAAACAGTGGGATGGCTTAGGAGGAAAAAGGCCCAGTTCCTCAGAAAATGATAGTGGTTGTTTCAAATACTGGAAATGCCAGCAATTCCTAAAGGAGAACACCTGCTAGTGAGTCAAAATCCACCACAAAGCACTTGCTGAAGACCAACAAGCAGTAACTTTGTATGCTCCTGGGGAAATCTCCTTTGAGTAGAGCCAGCCGATAACTCATCAAAATAAATCAACATGTTCTGAATAGTTCTAATCTCATGAGATATCATTAAATGCAGAGTAAATGTTATCCTTGTTTAAGTTAATAAATGCAGGCAATACAGCATGCTGTTCTTTGCACCTTGAGCTCTTAAACCAAAGTAGTTAAGTAAACTGTAGGTATGGCGCTTATGCTTCATAGCAATAGTTTACAAATGTAAACTTCTTAAAACAGGTGCAGATAAATTATTTGCTCCAATCTACTCCTTCATCTAAAGTTTTCTCCAGTTCAGGGAGAAAGATGGTAAGTGAACATCTTGCTTGGGTTAGTCATTAATAACCAAAGAGAAAAAATTGCTCTTGCAGTCTCCTTTTAATGCACATCTGTGACACACATGCAGGCAAGAAACAGGTTATTGCAGTGAGATGCAGGTGTTTGTGGCATAAGCCCTTCCAGCTGTTTCTAGGGAGTAGCCCTTCAGATCCCAGGGAACAGAGTCCTTGTTTTGTGAGACAGTAGAGAACTATTACCCAGATCACGCCAGAAAGCATGTCTGAACCATAAGATGTACATCAAAAGTGTAGTGACACCAAACCTGACATTTCAGAAAAACAAATTGTCCTTCTTTTCTGGAAACTTTCCAGTACCTTGACTGCTGAGCTCTTCTGAGGAGTGCAATGTATTTTATTGTCACTAAGAGGAGCTGTCTGTGAGGTTGCATTAGTTCACTGGATTTCTAAAATATCTAGAACTGTTGTGCAACTGTGTCTTGTCGTCCCATCCCTCCCAAATTCCTGCAATATTTGATAGATGTTTTATCTAACTATCGCAGTGGGTTTCTCTTGCCTTACTATGCAATTGCTGCTTAAGCTTTTACTGAACGTGTCCTTGCAGCTCTATAGAGTACCACACAGAAGCACTGCATTTTTCATTTTTTAACATGAGATAAAATGTGTCTAACATGATAAAATACAAGGGATGTGGAAATTCCATTCAATAACTTTTATTATTTATATTATAGCAGTGACTAGGTCTTTCAACCAGATCAGCATAAAGAGGAGTCTAGTGCATATTTACAGTGAAAACTTTTTTTTTAAAGGACTGGTGTTTCTGGATTAAGGGCTATAATACACTTGTCTGCTACCAAAAGAATTATCTGCATTTGAAAAACAAAGACCACATTTTTAGCAAACATTCTATAAAGGTAGGATAAGTACCTCAGTACTTGTAACACTTGGGAAGAAAGCTGTAGGTTGCTCTTCCCAAATGATGATGGTCAACTCTTGCTCTCTCCCAAGTATGACATTTATTTTTTTAGAATACACATTTTCCTGTATGTTTGGGTTTTTTTTAAAAATGATTGTGTTCTGCATTCAGAAAGGGCTGGTTTCATTATTATTGGATGTGAAGTACAAGGGATGTCATTCACGGTTCTTCATGCCTTTTTGTCTAAAGCAAATTAAATTGTTATTAAATTGTTAAATATTTGTCAATTATTTGTCAATAACAATTGTAATTGTTACTAAATTGTTATCTGTATTTATCTGGGGAAATGAGGTAACAGAGTGTTTGTTCAGCAGGCTATGCTTATTGTCTTGGTACAACATGGCTGGTTTTCATTAGATGAAGAAAACTTAATTCTGCATTTTTGTCAAGACAAGATAACTGCCCCTTGACTAACACCCCAAATATATTCCTTATAACCAGAGACGTTTTTTTTGGTGGTGGGGGGAAAGAGTTGTCGTTTGGGTTTTTTTTTCCTCAGAAATAAAAATCTTAATTCAGGTGTGAGAAGCAAGGGACATGTGATAGATAGGGAATGTGGATGAGGTGAAAGATGGAGCTAAAAACTGACATAAACACCACACCCAGCACCTTCCAATTAGCTATGCACAACTGGTAAGTACTGGCAGACTTCTTTTTTTTCCTTTTTAAATACATAAAGATCAGTGGCAGAAGTCTCAGGCTGCCACCGTGATGGCCTGCTGTTGTTGATGGATAGTGTACCGTAAATTGCCAAGATGCTGAGACTGGAGAGACACTTAGTGAGTTCTTACTTACAGACCTGCATACTGAAGAGACAGAGGTGTAAATGAAAGTACAGTTTAGGCTAGAAAGCTTACTTACAAATGAAATTTTGGACGAGACAAAGCAATAAAATGCTGTAGTTTCCATTTTTCTCTGTGTTTAAGGATTGATCTAAAAAGCCATGACTGTAAATTGGGAGGAGGCTTTCAGCAAACTTTGGACAGGAGTATTCCTGTATGCTTTTCTTCCATTTCTGTTTAGACCATATGATAAAGACAAACATACATCCCAAAAAACCTAGTCTATGTTTTTATAAAATGTGTGAGCTCCCTCAGTAAGGTTTTTGCCTTGAAAATATTGTTGTTTCTGATTTCACCATAGCAACGAATAACTAGGTATTTCTGGTGGTTTGTGAAAAATATCCTACTGTGGTTTGAAGGTGCAAGTCCTAATCTTTCTGGCTACCCCCTTTTTTTTCCTCCTAGTTTTAATTGCCTTTTTAAATGGATGTGAGAACTTGGCTAACATGTAAGTCACTTGTACATGGAAAAGGCAGCCTGCAAATACTGCTGCAGCATCTCCCAAGAGATGTGGGTCAGCCTAGTATATTAAATGGTGCTGGAGGGAAGTATCTGACTATGAAGACACATGAAATGGTCTGTGCCAGTGCAGCAAGGTGTTAAGTCTTAGGTATCTGTTAGCATGTGGCAGGCCAGAGGTAGTGGGTGGAGCTGCCTAGGAGTAAGTGACAACAATGATTTACCCATGTTTCTTGTTTGAAATCTTGTCTTGGCTTAACAAGACTTCTAACTGCAGTATTAAGAGGGTTTTTTTAATTTCAGATCAGGATAAAATTGTTTTTGTTCCAAGCCAAGACTGTAATCTCTAAAATACATTAAAACTGCTGCTAAGGAACAGTATGCATCTTCAAGGAGTTTGCCAAGTACTGTATTAGCAGAACCTGAGTTTCGAGGAAAAATAATTGATGGGCATAGTGCAAGTTCTGCTTTCCAGTCATCTTAATCATTGGCCAAAAGTAAGTATAGATATCCAGGACAATGTAACTGTGGGAACTGGATGGAAACAGGTGGGAATCTGAATGCTGTGCTTAACGGTTTAAGAAATCCTCCTGTGATAGACTTTGCTCATCATGGAAGGTGTAATTTGGCCCTGAATGCCTGTCTCCCATCTCTGAGACAGTTGTGCTAAACTGAGTGTTAGAACTAAGCATTAAGGCCTGTGGCACACTCTTCTTCTAATCCAGAGATCCAGCACCCCGAGGCTGCCTCTCCCTGTTAAATTGAGGAATCCAAACATAATCTTTGAATGAATGCAGTCAAAAATACTTATCTGTACTGCAGTACCGGACAGATTGGTAGTGTAACACTGAGGACCAGAGCACTCGGTTCTCATTTTCATCAGAAAAGTTCCTGCAATGAGTAGACGGGGCTGTCCCAGTAGTGCCAAGCAGTTAGGTAATTAAATTGCACCAGGCCTTGGTCACTGTTCCCTGTTGTCATTATCTGTATTGCCATGCTTGCAGCAGGTGCTGAAAAAGATAAGGGTAAAGTTTAATAAGGAAATAAGTAGGGATAAATTTTGCCTTGCTTTTCCCCAATAATATACTGGTTCAAGAACTCCCTGAGGGTACAGGAGTCCCAGGTTCAAGTGGCTCCTCTGTTAGATGGAAAGCTGAACTACTTTGCCTTTCTATTGGTAGGTAATTATCTGTTCTGTAGTTTTGAGAAAAATGTCACAAATCCTCAAACTGAACACTTGCTGTAGAATAGTCAGGTATTGTTCCCAGCAGTGGTGGTCAGCACAGCAGTTCTGTGTGCTTGCTATTTGTGGTTCTGAATCTAAGGCTACCTGTACTGATTCACAGGATAACTGGGAGCTGGTGTGGATGCTCTCTGTAGTGGGCTTTTGCTTCTGCCCATCTCTGTCTGATCTGCTTTTCAGTTGGATGTGTGGCCAGTTAAAGGGGCTGGGAGCAGGTCACCCACACCCCCCCAGCAAACTGCCACCCGCTCCCTAACCCTCAGGAAAAACGTGGGGAGCGGAGTGGGGGCCAGGCAACGCCGCGGGGCAGGGGCAGGGGCAGGGAGGGTGCCTGCGGGCAGGAGGACGCTGTGTTGCCCACTCTGGCGGGCGGGGAGGGCTCCCCAGGGCCCACCCCACCTCGGCGGCGAGAGCCCGGCACGGCGGAGAAGCCCCGTTCCTCAGGCCGCCGCGGCCCCCGGGCCCT
>NW_020799101.1:37959143-37997822 GCF_003259725.1 Athene cunicularia | reverse complement strand
GTAAATTGCCAAGATGCTGAGACTGGAGAGACACTTAGTGAGTTCTTACTTACAGACCTGCATACTGAAGAGACAGAGGTGTAAATGAAAGTACAGTTTAGGCTAGAAAGCTTACTTACAAATGAAATTTTGGACGAGACAAAGCAATAAAATGCTGTAGTTTCCATTTTTCTCTGTGTTTAAGGATTGATCTAAAAAGCCATGACTGTAAATTGGGAGGAGGCTTTCAGCAAACTTTGGACAGGAGTATTCCTGTATGCTTTTCTTCTATTTCTGTTTAGACCATATGATAAAGACAAACATACATCCCAAAAAACCTAGTCTATGTTTTTATAAAATGTGTGAGCTCCCTCAGTAAGGTTTTTGCCTTGAAAATATTGTTGTTTCTGATTTCACCATAGCAACGAATAACTAGGTATTTCTGGTGGTTTGTGAAAAATATCCTACTGTGGTTTGAAGGTGCAAGTCCTAATCTTTCTGGCTACCCCCTTTTTTTTCCTCCTAGTTTTAATTGCCTTTTTAAATGGATGTGAGAACTTGGCTAACATGTAAGTCACTTGTACATGGAAAAGGCAGCCTGCAAATACTGCTGCAGCATCTCCCAAGAGATGTGGGTCAGCCTAGTATATTAAATGGTGCTGGAGGGAAGTATCTGACTATGAAGACACATGAAATGGTCTGTGCCAGTGCAGCAAGGTGTTAAGTCTTAGGTATCTGTTAGCATGTGGCAGGCCAGAGGTAGTGGATGGAGCTGCCTAGGAGTAAGTGACAACAATGATTTACCCATGTTTCTTGTTTGAAATCTTGTCTTGGCTTAACAAGACTTCTAACTGGACAGTCTGCCGCGGGAAGAGCCCGTGACCTGCGTGCGGGAGAGCTGCCTGGGCCAGGCTTTGTCTTCTGTGGGAGCAGCGGCCGGGAGCACCGGCTGCGGCTGGTGTCTCGGGCAGGACAGCTCGCGTCTGGTTTCCCCAGGATTCGCCCTCGCCGGTGCCGCTCCTGTTGCTGTCCCGGCAGGTGCTCAGCACTCGGCCCTCTCGGATACCCAACTTAGGGGGCGTCTTGAAAAACGTTAGTCGCACTGACCGTACCCTGTACTGTCAGGTTTATGTTAACTGCTCGGGCTTCGGGGTGGTGAGGGAGAGGGCACGGGGCAGCCTGTGGGGCGTTTTGGGGGCTTTGCTTTTCCTGTCACAGCAGCGTGTGCGCTCCTGGAGGCCCGCAGATGCCTGTCCACCCTCATATTTTTACAGGATTTATGATGCCGTTCAAATCGCGCTTCGACAAGTGCCCCAAGTTAGAGCCATATGTACGGCTCTGGAGCAAAAGGCTGGCTCCAAAGAACCCCAGGCTCCAGGGGTTTCTGTACTTCGGTGTAGGAAGCCTTCTCTTTAATTAAAACGAGTATGAAAGAAAATGCCCCAGCCCTTCTGTCTGCACAACTGCTAGGTGCAGCTGCTGGTCGGCCTTGGCTCCATGGGTCCCCCAAGGATCCGCAGCACCCGCATCGTTGGCGTATGTGTTGGTTCCCTTTCTCCGGGGTGAAGGTTGTTCCCGTGCAGGGCTGGGGTCTGTCCTGGCCCCCGTGTCAGTGATCACAACCCAAAGGGTGAGCCCAGCAGGCAGCCCTCTGCCTGCCCTGCTTGCCCAAGTGGCCAGTGGTCAGGAACCTGCGTGCACAGCCACAAGCTCAAATTAATGAATCTGTGCTTGTCAGTGAAAATTATTTGCTTAAATGAAACCATTTCTGATGGGAAGGCTGTTTCCATACATTCGGGAACCTGAAATTTTGAGCGAGGTGGAAGGGAATGTTGAAGGGCAGAGTTGAGAGGTCTTGAATGTGGTCACAGCAGTTTAAATCAGATTACCACAAGCGGCATTTGTCCCATCATTAAGATGGTCTGTGTATTTTTAGAGTTAGGTTTCTAACTATGTCACTTGATTTGAAGGTCCTACAGCCCCTGACGACCTTGATTTACCATGTGAATTATTACTCACTTCTGCGGAAGGAACAAAATGCTGTTAACTGTAAAGCACAGTGTAATCCTTTAATCTTTGTAATCAGAGTTTTGACTGCAACTTTTAAAAATAGGTCTGATGCTGAACATCTCTGGTAGAAGTTTGCTGAGAAGGTGAATGTAGTTAGAGTGGCAAAGCAGTGTGTGTATATGTCTCTCTTTTTCAACTGAAATTAGGTGGAAAATCTGGGTTTATGGAAAAGCGAATAACTTAATCGGTTCAATTTGCAATATTATTCAATCTCTCTTTTCCTAATCCTACCAATCATGATTTTTTAAAATGTCTTTTTGAGGGACTTTTTAAGTTTCAGGAGCATAAATGAGGCATACGGAGGGTCAGAAGTTTAGATAAGAGCCTACTCTTAAAGCTCTGCTATTCCACTACTGGTCCCTTGAAGACAAGGGATTTAGTGCCATGTGCTCTTTTCTTCCCTTTGCTCCTTTTCTCCCGGTTGTGTGGTGTTTCTGTGGCTGCATGAACTGGAAGAGGGGAGAACAGCAGAGAACTCCAGGAATGATAGGGAAGATATTTTTAGCCAGAGTGGAAATGCTGGAAAGGAAAGGCACAGTGAAAAAGACCTGTGAATTCTTAACTTGGTCTAGCATGAACTGCTGCTTCTTTTTGTTGCAAAAGCTATGGCTTTTGATTACTTTTCCCATTGTGTGTGAAAACTTGCAAAATGTATACTTTCTAAGTGTGTGTGTGTGTGTGTGTGTATATATATATATATATATATATGGGAGGTTTTGTATGTGTGTGAGAATCAATGTGTTCTGAAACTGGTTCCTTCCTTCTGTCTGTATAATAAGTGTTGATTAAACCTTGTACTTTCTGTAGTATTGATTCCTCCTGTTCCCAGCTTACTGGCTTCATGGAATTTTATTTTTTTTAATTCCCAGTGAAAGGTGTGCACAACTCTTGGAATAGGTATTAGTCTAGCTGAAATGTCAGTATTTCTTCAATCTGCTGCTGCTTCCATTTTCTTCCTCATTTGTCTAAAGCTGCCAGGAAGGGAAGAAAAAAAAAAAAAGAGATGTGGCAAGACTGCTGTTAATATTTCCTTTCTTCGCAGCTGTAGATGCACACTTAAAATAGTATGACTCATCTTTTACATCCTTTGATCTTCTATGACTGATGTAAAATGTTGCTTCCTAGTAGGCACAAGGTGGTTTTACTTTCATTTGCAACTCTCCTTCTCCAAGTTTATAGTCCCAACTTTGATAGAAAGTAAGAAAGAAAGGGAAAATAAATAAATCAGCCTGGACGAAGGTGGGGAGAATCTGCCTTCAGCTGTTCTTGACAATAGATTCTGAATGTCTGGTTTATGTCAGAAAAAAAGAAAGGTTTTGTTTTTCTCTCTTTACTTTGGTAGTATATTTGATTTTTTTTCTACTTCATTGACTTTTCTTTCTTTTTGCATTGCAAGCCCCTTCTTAGGGAATCTTTCCCATCCCATGTCACATATTATTATTTACAGAGAAACTTAGCTGCATGTACAGTGGGGAATATGCTCTCATAATCTCTGGTTTTCCAGATTTTGAATTCAGTCTGTTCCTCTGGATTTCAGTGAAACAAAAAGTCTTAATCTTTAAGTGAACTTTAATTCAGCATCTGATTCTAGCTAGAGATCTGTAAATGAGGCTTACTTTAAAGAACATCACAAAACATAACAAAAATGTGGACATCAGCTTTGTTTAATGTATGTGTACTCCTTTTTGTTTTGCTTTAAATCTGAGAACTTTGTCTTCATTTCCTGTCGTGTTTTGAATTCCTGAAACAGAACAAAGTAATTACACACAATTTGAAGTAGCTGCCTTGAAGTTAATCTTATTCTTGGGGGTGAAGGATGCCAGTTCCAGCTCCTGAGATGTGGAAGGGTAGTCTTCTGAGCTCTAGGTGACCTCCGACTGGTCACCCAGCTCCGCTTGCCTGTTTCCTCATCTGTAGACAGAGTCTAACACTCCTTGCCTTTCCTAACTCTGTTTCCCAGCTCATGAAATGCTCGTTAGGCATGATTTCTTGTTGCTGAAAGGTAATGATTTACTATAGCCTCTTGTGAAATGCAGAATGCTTTCTTTCATGCTGTGCTGAAGAGGCATATTCCTGCTGAGGGCTGAATCGGCATCACAGAAATGATGGCATGTCCCTCAGTATTCCCCAACACCCACCTGAAAACGGCTCATGGATGCTTTATGGAATGAAACATCTTGATCCCCAGGCATTCAGAGTCTCTCTTCTGCTTTCAAGACCAGTTCCATAAGAATAATTTTTCTAGACAGTGATGGTTGGAAAGGGTGGTGCAGGTTTGTGTGCTGTGAGTTGTAGTGAGGTGGAGAAAACAGGACAATGTGGGAGGGTACAGACCCCAGCAACAGCAAGAATGTCTGAAGCTTTGAGCTTTTTCTCATCAGCTTTCTCTTTGGCTTACCTTAGGGCTGGGCTTCAACATTGTTGGTGGGACAGATCAGCAGTACATTTCCAATGACAGCAGCATCTATGTCAGCCGGATCAAAAAGGATGGGGCAGCTTACCTTGATGGCCGGTTACAAGAAGGAGATAAAATTTTAGCGGTAAGCCCTTTCTTCTGTTGCCCCATGTGTTCTTGAAATACAGTGACCGGTGATGTGATATGAGATGCAGGTTTCCTGTTTGCAGTGCATGCAGAGGAGGGATGTGATGAATGGAATTAGATGATGCTGAGCAAACTCCATGGGGGAGCTATCTTGGGGGTACGGGGAGAGCTTTGAGCACTAGGGAGATGAGTGCCTCTAGACATGGGCCCATCTCTTCTGCATTCTTGATTTGTCTCAGAAGCGCTCCTTGGTGCTGCGTTTGTATTTCCTCTGTGACTTGCCTCCCTAAGGTTTTAGAATCCATCAGACCTTCTCTTGCTCGCAATTGACAGTCATTTACACAATGTAAATAAAGGTCTTCCACCTATTAAATTTCCATTTTTTTTGACTGGTAGTCCATGAGTACTGATCCTTTTGCTCAGGGGGATTTTTTGGCTATAAAACTTCTAGGCCACAAAACTTTTAATTTCAGTTCACCAGGAATAATACAGGCAGTTTCTCCTTTTAGAAGAATGTTTTAAAGTGACTGAGGTTCAGTCCCACTGGTTCTTCAGACAGTTGGCAATCATACAAGACAATACGCTTTACAAAGTGATAAGTGAAGAAGTAACCTCTCCTAGTGTGATGCATGATCTTTTAATACACCTTTATTTTATACTTGCTTATTATGTTCCACATGTAATCTTGTTAGCCTCTATAGAGTGCCTTGCACTAGTTGTAGCCTATTATTGATCCAGAAAATGATAGTAAGTTAAACAGAGAATATTATCCTCTCTTTTCTTGACAGTTTAATATTTATGTATTTGTGTTGGAGCAATCTAAGTATCAAGAGAAGGGAGGCACTGGATGTGATCTCAGGGGATACAGTTAGGGGTAGTGGGAATGAAAAAGAAAGATTAGGATGGATATCATCAGTTAGCGAATGAAATCAAGTAGGTTGTTAAGCCTTCTGCCATGAGATATTATTTTAAATTAAGAAAAATTCTAACACTTTTAAGTGGATGCCAGTATGTATGTAAGTATCATTTTTTTTGTTTTGGTACAGGAGTATGCTTTTAAACATATGTTTACAACACTCTTTCAGACAGAAAAGTTTCAAAGGTGGACCAGTAGAGGGAACAGTGTGGGAAAGACTCATAATAATAATTTTGCTGTAGCTGCACTTTTGTTTTCATTAGCTGTCAGAATTACACCTTTGATTTGTTTCCAGTAAAGCAACAACATAAGAAGCTGCTATTGAAAACAACTGTTGTCTTATATTCTGATTTTGCTTCTAGGTAGTTTTTTTCAGTACCTCTGTGTTTTGGCTTGGAGTTTCTCATATTATGTCTCAACATATAAAAATACATCTATAATATGAATAGATGAGTATGGATCTTGCTGATGATAATATCATGCCCCAAATGCAGAATTTTGTGAAAGAGGAAGATTTTTATCTCCTAGCTTTCCTATTAGCCTCCATCATTAAAAATTTGCTTTTTGCCCTTCAGCAACTGGTTCTTCTTTTCCCTTTTTGCTAGGTCAATGGCAGAGACTTGAAGGATTTGCAGCACAAGGATGCTGTGGAA
The DNA here is from genome assembly GCF_003259725.1 of Athene cunicularia. NCBI lineage: Eukaryota > Metazoa > Chordata > Aves > Strigiformes > Strigidae > Athene > Athene cunicularia. The sequence goes on along the minus strand of NW_020799101.1, from coordinate 37,991,662 downwards.
CTGTTCAGGAATGCAGGCTGTGACGTGTCTCTGAAGATTCAGCGCAGGGTATGTCTTACCTGTTTCTTAGTGTTACTTCTAGCTCAGTTTAGACTGATTTCTCTGGTGGATAGCTCTCTGCTTCATGAGGCATAAAAATATTGTGTCCAGGTGGTCACTGTCAATTATGCATATTTTATTTGAACTACAGCCTCCTCTAGTTGACCACGGCTGTAATTATTTGTGCATTACTTGTATGTAACAGTATTAGTGAAGAGGTGAGCTTGGAGACGTTCCCAGGTCTTTGTTTTGCCTGGAGTATGGGTTTTCTCACAGATCTCCTTTCTCAGAGGCAAAGGTTTGCCTGTGGAGGCAGAATCATGTTCTCCAGTTTTGTTTCATAAGCCAAAATCTTATAAAACTCCCCTTTTGTTTCAGAGGTCATCACTCACAGTAGTGTTGAGATGTGTGTGCACACCACTACTACAAGAACACATGGTGCTTGAGCATGTCCAGAGAAGGGCAACAAAGCTGGTGAAGGGTCTAGAGCACAAGTCTTACAAGGAGCAGCTGAGGGCACTGGGCTTGTTTAGGCTGGAGAAAAGAAGGACCAGGGGAGACCTTACTGCTCTCTACAACTACCTGAGAGGAGGTTGTAGTGAGGGGGGTGTGGGTCTCTTTTCCCATGTAAGAAGTGATAGGACAACAGAAATGGCCTCAAGTCGCACCAGGGGAGGTTTAGATTGGATATTAGGAAAAATGTCTTCATTGAAAGGATTGTCAAGCATTGGACCAGGCTGCCCAGGGAAGTGGTTGAGTCACCATTCCTGGAGGTATTTAAAACATGTGTAAATGTGGTGCTTAGGGTCATGGTTTAGTGGTGGACTGGGCAGTGTTTGTTAACAATTGGACTCAATGATCTTAAGGGTCTTTTCCAACCTAAATGATTTTATGATTCTATGAAATGTGGGCTACTAATTAAAAAATACTAGCACCATTTTGAATACAGAAAGAGAGAAATCCTTAATCCACTGTTGTAATTTGAACATTCCTGGCTAGCATTGAAGTTGACAAAGGAAATACTGATCAGCCTGCTGGTAGGGAGAGGTGAGTTGAGGCCGCATTCCTACTCCCTTAGTAAAGGAGTAAATTTTCTGGACCAGTGTACATAGGGCAGGTAAGAAAAGCAGAGAGAACTTGTGATGCACTTTTCCTGGTAAACACACCAAGAAATTGTGTGGTTGGGTGTGCATCAAGGGATGACTGGGTGTGTATGTGTCATTGCTTCTGCTGTATGAGACATACACAGTGCCAGCTGTTAGTCCTAGCTTACAAAGTGGCAGAGAAACATGAAGGTGCCTGGTGATGACTGGGTACTTTGCAGTAAAAGCTCAGTCCATCCAAAGCCATTCTAATTCTCCCATATGTGGAGTGTATAGGTGCCTGGGGAAACCATCTTGCACATCCTTACAGAGCCACCTTGTCCCGACACAGAACTAGGGGTCTGCTATGATGGCTCTGACACAAATACTTTTCTTTTTCATTGTAGTTGCAGCCACAAAATGGCCCTGTGGGTCATCGGAGCGATGGAGAATCAGGTGGGCTTCCTCTAGCAGCCATTCTTGTGCCAGGCCTGGCGCTTGCTGCAGCAGCAGTCTGGATCTTGCTGAGGTATCGACAGAGGATGTGAAGAGTTCACGTTTCGGATATCACTGCGTATTTTACACAGCGATTATGTAATTTAAAGATAGAGAATCAACGATCTTATCACAGACTGATGTCAGAAAGGATCATTGCCTATCATAAAGCTGCTGCTGATGTTCTTTATATATTGATTTTGTTGCAGGGTGGATGGAAGCAGAGAGGAAAAGGGGAAGGGCGGTGACTGTGTTTATGTATAGAGTGGGATAGCTGGTTTTTTGACTAATCTGAGGAGGTTTTGCCATCCTCCTCTGTTTTGCACCATGAACTTTGAAACACTCATCTATACCATGTTTTAAGATGTGACTTTTGGTTAAAGGGAGTAGGGGTTGGGGTGGTTTTAAATCAAAAATATTTACTACAGGCTTTGCCTTGTTTCCACTGAATTTTTCTTGAAACTAATGATCCCTGTCTGAACCATGAATAAAAAGAAGCAATGCAGAGGGTATATTATTTTTTCCATTGAATTTTTGTTGGTTGTTGCTAATTAAATGCCTTAAGAAAAATGTCTAAAACATAATCTGTGGTTTCACAGGTAAAGTCATCAGTGTAGCTGCTGATTTAACAGTAGTATACACAGTGTTGGTGAGTTATTCTACCAGTTCTGGAAAGACAAAAGATAGCCTGCTGCTAGAAAAAGACTTTGTCAGAATGATTGCTCATTCTTGGGTCAGAGTTGTAAAAGAAAGCTTTCCACAATATGCTAGCATACTTGGAGAGAGACAGGCAGACAACTGAATCACAAGGATGAGCACTGGCAAGAGATCTGGGCATGCTAAGGCTACAGAAGAGTCTTTAAATTAGTAATGAAGCAATAATCCCTCCAGTCATCAAGTGGGTTGAAGTCTGCATCTCTCAGGTTAAAGGTCTGTTTTGGGGGTTATTTTTTTGTGTGAGGACTATTTTAGATACAAGTTTTCTGTAGCAGCTAACTTGCTGTCTGCAGTCACAAAATCTTAGGATGATTGAAAGGGAGAAGCCGAGAGCAGGCTGGGATTGTCCTGGCTTGTTCTTGTTTGTGAAGACTGATGTGATGTTCAGGAGACAGGCTGGCAGGTGTAAGGCAGGGTGTAAGGCTTAGTGTGTAAAACCAAAGGGAGAGACCCTGGCTCTGGAAAGCATGTTGCAGAATTTACCTGCAGGGTCTCATCTCCTCACTGTGATTTGAATGGTTTTAAATGCCTCAGCTGACATGAGCTCTGTGGGGTAAAACCTCCTTCTCTTGTCTCCAAGAAATCAATGTGTTTTGTTGTTTTTGTAAAAGAAAAGCAAAATGCATAGTCTGTTCTGTATGATGCCAAAAAAATCACATATGCAATATATATATTCAAACAAAGAAAAACTGGTGTCTCAGTGCTTTACTTATCTCTTGTTATTTATTTTTCTAGTCAAACATTGCTGATGTGTTTGAAATTGTTGTGTGTTTGCTCAGGGCTGTATTCCTGCCGTCTGCTGGAGATAGAAATGGTAGGGTGTTATACATGATGTTCCTAAATCACAGTGGTGTTTTGAAGCACTCAGACCACATGAAATCTTGCTTTGGCTTATATGCTGCTCTAGTGTAAGGGGAAATGGTAGGAGTTTTGCTCAGTGTCCTTAGGGGACTTTGGGAACAGACTTGAGGTTTGGTGAACGTATATTGGTGTTGGATGGCCTGGGCTGATGTATGTGGTGACTTGCCTTGGCCTGCAAGCCAGTTCTGCCTGCTAGCAGAAGGGCTGCTGTTTGGACAGAGCTTTGCAGATGCAGCACAAACCAGTTTGCTTGTCTGTGACCTCCTCTGAATATCTGGATGTGGTGTCCATGTGGAGTGTATTAATGTGGATGATTAGATGTTGGTGCTGTTGTACCACAGCCATCAGAATAAAGATGTGGATAGTAAGTAAAAGGTCTGTCTGGGACAAACCTCTTGTTAGTCCCTGCCCGACTTGAGTTTCTGTGAGAGGGAGTATGTGGAACAGGCTAGGAGGATGAGGATTTGTGGAAGTGATTATTCATTTCCCATTGGAGTAAGCAGAGAAAGCAAAGCCTTTGCGTTTTTTTTCATTGTTTGGTTTTTTTCATCTTTGAGCTTTGGGATTTTGATACTGTTCAGACATGATTGCCATCTGTGTTTCCGGCATTTTATTATGGGGGGAGGGTTGTATCCAATGCCCAGATAATTGATGTGGCTTACGGATCAAGAAAAGGCCCTTCTGGTGCATAGTGTTCCTCTTGGATTTCTTTTCACAATTACTGAATAATTTTAATACCACAGCATTAACCCCTGTGGCTTTTTCAGAAGTTTGAAGAGTAGTTTTTATTAAGAATTTAAACCATCTGGTCTAGAACACCTTTCTGTGCCTACTGCCTTCAAACTAGTGCCTGAGGAGTGCCACGCAATCCCTTTTCCAATCCCCAAATCCTTGTGGAAAATACACCTTGACCCCAAAGTCTCCTGTGAGCTGTGGCTCATACTACCTTCTCACAGCAGCTGGACTGTCTCACCTAAATTTTGTGTGTTTTCCAAAGTCTTTTTCACTGTGAGATTTCTGTAGCCTTGAGTTTCATCTTTACACTGAATGCTGCATGTATGTTTTCTGTCATTGCGGAAGAAGTGAATTAAAAGAACATCTAATGAGGACAGCTTGTAAATGCAAGCAATCAGAGAAAGTTTTAGCGTTTGTTACAACTTAAATCTCTGGGTTTTGAAAAAAAGATAAGTTGAAATCTTGAAGACAAACGAAAAAAGCATCCTAATTTGTAAGTTTGGGGTTTTTTTTTAAGAACTCAGTCACCATTAGTACTGAGGGTAGCTGAAACTCTTAAATCCCCATGTTTCTTTCTCATTCTCATCTGTTCCCTCACCTTATTGTGAATTTAGTGACCTGCTGAAGCCTGGATTTTCATATCCATAGTTTAGGGACAAATCAATCTATTTTGACTTTCTGTATATTCTAGGCATTTGAGTGTCTTGAATTGCATGTGCTAATAACATGGATTTGATTTAGGCGTAACAGTGAGAAAGAGCCGCCAGACTTGATCTGAAGATAGGAAGATGCACTACTTCTGGCATTTTTTAATTAAAACATACTAGAAAGGAGCGTGTGGGAGGGAAAGATGCCTTGCTTTCAGTTTGCCTTTAGGTTCCAGCAACTGGTTTGTTAGGTTGTTCTGTGCTAGATTAAAGAGGCCTCTAATAACTGATAGTCCCTCCCTGTGAGAGGATTTCTGTGTTGTAATTGCCTGCCTTCTCACATTATTTTTAAGAAATGAAGCCAGCTGTGCCCTTTAAGTTTCTCAGTGTAAGATACTTTTTCTCTTGAAGTAGTTTCTCTGCCTTTCTGCACCCTTTAGAGTGTTTCTGTACTGCTTTGTAAAATCCAGACACCCCAACCACGTGCAGAATCTTACTGCTGAGCATGTCAATGCCATATAGTAGGAGTTTTCCATATCATTTTTACCTGCAAACCCTTAACTTTTTTTGGTGAAGGTGCAGACATGTGCAAAGCAAATTTAAGCCAATTTCTAAGGGCTGGATTTTCTTAAATAGCTTTTACAAATCTCTTAGAAGTGGTATACAGCTTTCCCCTTCTTCATTTGCTTTCTCAAGTGCCCTAAGAATCTGTGAACCACAGAGTAAACACCATTGCCACATGAAAGGTAAATTCTCTTAATTCCAGTTTGTAGATCAAAAGAGTAATCCCTTTTGGTCATAGTGTTACACTAGAAATGGGTGTTAAGTGCCTGTATATTCTGATTTCTAAATCCTTGTCCATACCCGATGTGACCTGCATGGTGTGGGTGAGGGTGTCTGAGTTTGCATGTTGTCGAATGACTGCATCTCCTGTTTGTATTAGCTGTGAGCACTGACAGGCCCAGATTACTCTCTCTCTGCCTTGTCTGCTGTGTTATCTACTGGTCCACTGTCTTTACTAGTACTGGTTTTGTCTACTGCCGGATCATCGGTGAAAATACTGAATGGAGTTTGGTGCAGACGCAATTTCCCCCTATGGTTATGATTTTTCAGTAACTGTTGGTATCTCCTGATTATTGCATGCTTTGTCTAACAGGTGCATTTTTATAGTGGATAGCATTGATTTTTTATTTTTTTTTAAAATACATATATCAGCATGCTGCATAGTACTAAGTAGATTACATCTGAGTGTTCAGTAAACTTCATCTACTGTCTTGCTGGCAGAAGCAGATACAAGGGTAATAATCAGGTCAGGTGAGCTTTATGAGCCAGTCTTCCTCCCATCCTCTTTCTTAATTTATTGATGCGGGTTTTACCTGTGGAAGTTGTTTTCCTCTACTCGAGCTGAAGGAAAGAGCAGGTAACTTACTGGTAAGACAGTGTCCTACAGGCGGGGGGGGCCCAAGGGAAGGGTTACGTGAAGTGTGAAGGAGGGCCTTACCTATACCCTTGTCTTAAGGGTTTTCTTCATGACTAGCTTTAGGCAGATGCATGCTGCATCTGTGCTGCTGTGCTTGGTATGTGTGTCCTCTTTGAAGCTCTGCTCTGTCTCTCCCCATGTGCAGCTGAGGGCGACTCCAGGCCTTTCAAAGCTTCCTCAAAGAAGGATCCACATACAGTGAGAACGTACACTTATTGAAATGATGAAGAATGCTGTGCAGACTCAAAATGGCTTTACTTGTCAAATTTAAAAGCTTTGGTCCTTGCTGCTGCAGCTGTAACTGACCACAGACAAGCTTTACTGTAGAGTGAGCTGTGTGTCTCTTACCTGACTGCCCAAACCAACTTTCCTAGGCTGGCACTCTTTGTAAGTGTGTGTGTGAAGTATGCAGGGTAATTATTCAGAGTGGCATGTGAATGACTGGAGATCATTCATCAAGCTTTCAAGCTTGTGTTTGTGTCCAAGTATTCCAGCCATGTTTACCTTTGAAGTTCTCTTTCCTCTCATCTCATCTCTCTTCACCACCTCTCAGCAGCCTGGTGTTTGTGCCTGGCTTGCATTTTTTGCCATGACACAAAAGCAAGTGTCAGAAAAATTGCTGCTTTTGCTCTGTGTCAGCAGGCACTGATACTTGTTAGCTCAACTGTGTCCCCTTAGTTGCTCTGAACTAGCTATCAGACTGGGTGTTACTCCTTTTCTCTTCCCTTTGGAAATGAACGTTGGCACTTAGTTCTGTGACAGCCCTCATTCTGGCTGGCTTTTCAGGTGTTGGAGGGCACATCACCAGAACACCAAGCACAAGCCTGTTCTCTGAGGTAGTGGAGGCTCTACAGTTAGGGCAGTAAGAAGCTTTGATCAGCTCTGAACTGAGCCCAGAAAGCCCCAAGACCTTTACTCTGTGTTTATGTGGACACGAGAAGCTCTTGCTGAGTATCAGTATTTCAAGCAGGATGGTCCACTCTCTAGAGCAGTAGGGGATGGATTCCAGTTTTGGGAACACCTCTGAAGATCTGTGTGGATGTCATGGCAACTCCCAGCTCCAGGCCTGCCCTTTTTGCCCTTAATGTGTGTCTGATGTGACAGTCCACACTAGACCTGTAACCCATGTCCTGCTGTGGGTTGGATGGGCAGGATAGGCAGATTTTAGGGCTCACCACCTAGATGACTATGTATCCACAACTTCGGAAAGTGCAGCAGAAGTGCAGTTTATGCTAAGCATGTCATTGTTCTGCTGTGACAGAGCATTCCCAGAGAAAGAAGAGAGAAAGAGAGAAAGTTTAGCAAAGGCAGAGTTTTGGAAAGAGCTGTACTTGGGCATGAGAGCAGGGTTGTCTGTATATCCATGGCTAACAACATCTCTGGGAAGAGTTTTTGGAAGAGATTTAGAGTGGATGAGAAAAGAAAGACTGAAGAAAACCTTTGTTCTTATTCATAGTGTGTGTGTGTGTGAGAAGTGTGCTCCTAAAAAAAAAAAAAGGGAAATAATATTTAAAAGAAATGTTGTCTGAACCTGGTTCAGTAGGACTGCTTGGGCTGGGGAGAGGGAGGGAGAAGGTCGGCGCACACAGCTGGGACTGGCCAATTTAAACACAGGGGTTTTGGGAATGGAGAAGTAGCAGTGTGAGGTATAAACCATGCTGTTTTTTCATCTTTGACACCAGCCACCTGCTTCAGCTACTTTAGTTTAACTAGTAATAAGCACTTCATGAACCATTAGAGCACTCTGGATGTTAATAACATTCATGTAAATAGACTAGAAGCTCTGTTTCCCTGAATCGCATAAAATTTAGAGTTCATAGGTAGTTGTCAAGGTAGATTGCTGACATTAATTGAAAGACATCAAGCTTTTAAATGGGAAGTAGTCTAAGTTAGATGGTTTTGTGGTTATTTAACATTTGCTAGTGCAGGAAAATGCTTGTGTTCTTACAGGTGTTTTTTAAATCTGGAATGATTGCAATACTGGCAATCTGGTGTTAGAAGTTGATAGCATGGAGCTTTACAGGTGGAATGGGAGACAGTATAAGAGAAACTATTGCTTAAGTAGTGAAATATTTGCTGTCTCACTTAAGTACATAGGCTCTATGGGAGTCCAAATGCAACATATAAAATAGTGGGTTTGCAGTTATCCCAAATGGTCTTTTGCATTTAGTGCTCCTCAACATGTTTTAGTAAACTTCTGAATCACGGAAACAATAAAACATGGAAGGAAAGGGGATAAAAGAATTGTAATATTTCACTTCTTTCACTGCCTTTCTAAACATAGCAAGAATAGTACAAAGTTTGGGAATATACTTCAGAAATTAAATTTTAAAAGGTGAGTAATAATCCATGATTGTGTGGATTTTTTTTTCTTCTTTCATTGTGTAAATAATACTCTTCAGACGGGTTTCTAGTGAATTGAGAGAAGACTTTAGGCAGCTCTGCTTATGCTCCTCCACAGGCTGTTGTCAGATGCACAAAAAGGCATGCTGGGCATGCACTCTAATGGCAAAATAATACCTTTGGCTGTAAAGTGCTCTTAGACAAGGAAAGTATTAATGTATTCTTGGCTTTGCCTTGGTGGGGTCGCATAGGAAGGAAGTGGAAATCAGGTAGGAAGTGAAGCCAGAAAAGGCACAGAGGTCTTGCAGGAGCAGGGTGGGTGTCAGTGGGACACATGGTAGAGATGTGCTCTGCCTGGCACAGCCATCCTCCTCTGCTTTTGAGAGCTTCCCTGCAGAAACCGAGCTCCTTGGCCCTTTCCCCCAAGTCCCTGCAGCAGTGTGGGGCTTCTGAGTCCCAGCTGAGCTGTCACATGCCACGTGGCTGAATTGCAGCAAGAGTGCTGCAAAAAGCCAGATTGTCTGCCAGCCTGGCACTTGAAGATCACAGTTCAGCAAAAAAATTTCAGTCTTAAGTCCTTTTTCTTAAATTGCTTGAATTTTTTTCCTAGCAGTGGCACCAGCTTTGCCAGGTAACTAAACCACTGAGGAAGTGTTGCATAGACATTGTCAAGGAATCTGATCAAACTGTTAACTTTCTTCAAATGGTAATTAAAAGGGTGTGTTTGAATCTACACCAAAATTATACGGCACAGTGGTTTATGGGCTCCACTGCATTTTGCTCAGAGGTTGAGACAGGACTTCAGATGTTTTTGTGTGAATATTTAAACATGCTGGGGTGAGGAGGAAAAAGCTTTCCCCATTCTGTATTCAAGTTCTCCCTGCTTGGCAAGCTTTAATTAGTCTTTCCTTGCACTGCTGGTATGTCCCATTGTAGCTACTGAATTTGTTTGTAACGCATAAAGACAAAAATCCTAAATGGAGGATGTAAAATCACTGATCTGCTGAATGAGAACACGTGGTTCTGAAGCTGTGGTATGAAGCTGTAAAATAAAATCAAACACAATCCAGCACATGGACTTCTGTGGCTTTGGTTAAAAAAAAAAAAAGGTAGTCAAAATGCTGTTTCAGGGAAACCTCTGTATTCTGCTACTGCTGTCTCTTAAGTGCTATTTTAAGGTGAACACTGCAGTAGGGAGATGTGGGCTGGATGTGAAAGGCACCGATTATAGAAGATTAGCTGGAGAGGGAGAAAGATTTGGATAACCCTGAGGTCTCAACAGCTGTCACTAAAGGACGAAGTTTGAGCCAACTTGTGGCACTCTTTTGTGTGTGCCTCTGTCAATGTCATGAGTATCTGTGCTGATTCTCCGAGAAGCAGGTCCTACTTTCCCAAAATGCAAGCTTAGTTTTTGCATAAAGCCAACATGCCCTTGATTTTAAAGTGGTTAAAGGGATCTGCTCTTCATGGCTTCCAGTGACTGAAATAAGTTCTGACAGTTGTGATATTTAACATTTTAGAGGTGAGATTGTAGGCTGCCCTTTAATAGGGGCAAACTTTTCTGATTCAGAGCTTAACAAAAGGGGATACAGAGGATAAACATCTTGCTTTGAGGAAAGAAAAGCAATGTTAGGCTGGTGTTCTCGCCACACTCCTCCTGGCAGTGGGGGCAGGTGGGAGGAGGAGGATGGCAGAGAATTGTCTCTCTTCCTTGTCAAATGTTGATCTGTTTTAAGAGCACCAAACTAGAAACTGTTCTCTAAAACTTTACTTTGCTACGGCCTTCTAGTGATTTTTTTTTCAGTGCCTGAAATATATTGCTTTATTGCTGGGTTGTCAGCAAAATATGTGACCTTTCTCCACCTAATTCTGAAAGCTTTCTGCCTGCCACTAGCTCCTCCATGCACTGGAGGGACACAAGAGCTTTTTCAAGCCTGAAATCGAAACCACAAACTTTGAGGCTAAATACAGGCCAATGCACTTTCTCTGGATTTTTTATTATGTTAATCAGACAGATAACTTGAGAGAGAGAAAAGTGTTTTTCCCCGTGGAGAAGAGATTTCTATATGCCCTTAACTGAAAGGCAGAGAGGTAATTATCACCTGTGGAACAGGGATGGGTTAGCAGGAGGGAAATCCTAGTGTGCCCCAAAGCTGTCCTCTTGAGATTCTGATTCAGAGATGAGAATTCAAATTACTTGACTTGACTTTTAAAGGTATTCTGTACATCTCCCATATAGATTCAGTCTAAGGTGTTGAAAGTAGGATGGCGTATTTCTGTCATTTAACAATTGCCCTGGTAAATTCTTTCTGATGCACAGTATTTGTGTGGTTTAGCCCCCAAGATACTCCTGAGGACACTTGATAAACTTTCTCTTTCCAAACATATTTTTAAGTGTGTAGTAGAGTAGGGATGAAAAAAAAAATGAAGCAATACTGTGTACACACAGAAATGATCCATCTCTACAGTCTCTGCCTGAATAATCACTGAGCATTAGTGATTCATTAGCAATTCTCAATTCATCAGTTCCCAAGATGGCAATATCAAATCAGTGCAGTGTTTTTGGTTCTGATCAGTGGCTCATCTAAATACACGTGTTGATGGTTGTTGTTTTATGGGGAAGGGTCAGACAAATGTTGCTGCAAGTTGGGAAGCATGAATGCTAAGGAGAATGTGGAGCAAGGAAGATGAGGGATTAATGCAAATGACATGTTGTCACAGATGGTGAAAGAGATGAGTCAGACTTGGATGTGCTAATAGCTGTTATTGATGAAGGAACTCTTTCTCAAACAGTTGTTAGTATAGTTTAAGCTTATCATTTGGGGGCCTCTGTGTTTATCCCCAGGCTTTAACAACACAGACTGTTCAAGAGCTGACGCTCATAGTCACTTGTTCACAGCTGCTCGCACACATGGCAGCATGGAGAGGGTCTCCAGCAAGATGATCTCTGCCAGAATCAGTGACTGTCTGTATTGTGTTCCCTTGGCTAAGAGGATATGTGTTGATTATTGAAATAATCTTAAAAGAGCAAGAAGAGGGCAGAAGAATCAAGAGCTTTAATATTTCACCCAGCATATCTTCAGCTTTGAAAACCAGCAAAGTGGCACATTAGAGGTGTCTAGTTATAAATGCTAGGATGAAAATCTGCCCATCAGTGGAGTTGAAGAGAGGGGCTGCTCTTCTTGCCTTTCACTTCTTTCACTAAGCTGCAGTTCTCCCCTTTCAGAAGAGGCTGCATCGATTGTGCTTCTTTCAGGATGGTGATAATGAACTTTTCCACAGGAGGGACAACTCCAGACTAGGGAACTGGGTCCAAACATCAAATGAATTCAAATAGGCATAGCTGCACCAAGTGTTTGTTTAGAGTGGAGACTGAAAAGCTTATTTAAGTAGACAGTGCCACAGCTCTCTAAGTAGTAGTTCATACACACCGACTATATTCTAGAACTCTGGTCTTTATCCAGATCCCTGCTGGTTTTTGATTTGCAGAGCTTCTGTTGAAGTCCTGCCCTGTCTCTGAACGGAAGGGACTTTCACACAGATAACTTCCCTCTGGTCAGCTGTTGCAAAAGCTGCCTCAGATGCATACAGGAGCTCATGGCAAGACACAACTGCCCTGCAGAAGTGAAGACCTGCTCTCAAGTGCAAAGAGATTTGGCTGTGTCCCTTAGCATATGCATCTGGCCACAAATCCTGCTACAGTAGTACCCCTAGAATACTGAATTCATGGAAGTCATGAATATGGAGTATATTTAGGTGGTCTTTTGCCCATTGGTAGAATGAGCTATAAAAACACACCATGAAGGTATAGACCTTTTGATTTCTTCTGAAGCCAAATTCTTGCCTACAAGACAAACTCTTATCTTAGTACCCCTTTCATGAAGCTGTAATTTTCTGGCTGTAGAGGAGTAAATTTTTGTCTGGAATGGAAACAAAGTTTAGCTACTAGCTTTCCTACCAAGGAAATGCATCAGGAAGAAGTGTAGTTGGCTTCCCAAACAGTTCTTGATTACAACACTTGCTATTAACAATACAAAGCTGGTTTTGAGCTTTCTGGAAGTTAAGGAGAAAGCTAGATCAAATCTCTTGGATATCTGAACAACAGTTTCTCAGCAGGGAGAGCTAGTTGTCAAACTAGCTAAGTGATACTTTTTACTAGACTAGAGGCTTAGTGGAAGGGAAAATTAGGCTGCTAACTAGAAAACCTGCTAAGTGATTTTTATATTTTAAGCTTGTATTCAGTATGAGCTGAGTATATTTTTAAGTCCCAATTATCACTTCTTGCTGTGCTTTTACCTGTGCTGAATTTAAAGTTAACTGGTTGCTTAATAAATAAATGAACTGAATTTCTAAGCTGTGGGAATTCATCTTGCGGGTGAGGTGTGTCAGCACATACTGTGTCTTTCTACTAAGGTGTGGGTGCCTGAACCCTCCTGAACCCTGAATACTTGTCCTGTTACTGACAAAAGAAATGTAGTAGTGGAGGCATATGGGTAAAATCATCTTTTTATAAGGTGATACTAAAAAAGTTTATCTTAGAAGAAGAGTCAGTGATGATTTAAGTAGAGTGTGTATCATGAGAGTAATAGGGATAGAAGCACTGCTTCTCTGGAACAGTTCAGAGATCCTTCCAGTTCAGGCCTGATTCAAGTTCCAGTCTCTGTCTGGGACCAGTACTGACCATTTCAGATGAAGATGCAATGGACCCCACAGGAGACATTGAGGAGATGGTCTTTTTTATAAACCTCTGTAATTAGTCATTACCTTATGTTCTGTAGCATTAAGGTCCCTCTGAAAATCTTCCTCCTAAATACTTTTGCTGGTAGCACTGTTACAAGCATCTTTATCTACAGATACAGATATGGCAACGTACATGAGAAGATGTTATCCTTTGATCAGCTAGTAGAATTGAAAACAAGCAGGTTGTTGCTGGCTGTTTTCTACCAGTTCTATCCATTAGTCAAATGAAAGGTATCATCTCCCTGTATAAAACTGGCTTTTCTATATAATGGTATTACTTCAAAATACCGTTATTGTATTGCTTGTCTTCCAGTTATGTTGGGTTTGTGTGTCTGGCAGGGTTTTGGTTAGTGGGAGAGGGGCTACAGCAGCGGCCCCTGTGAGAAGCTTCTCGAAGCTCCTCCGGCTCCAAGTCAGACCCACCTTTGGCCAAGGCCGAGCCAGTTAGTGATGGTTGCTGCGCCTCTGGGATAACACATTTAAGGAACCAGGGAGGCTGGAGTTGTGAGGAGTTGTTGCGAGGAGGACACCTATGTGAACAGTGAGGAAGGGGCGGTTGTGCCGGTGCACCCCCCCGCAGCCTGTGGTGAGATGGCAGGTCTGTCCCCTGCCACCACGGAGATCACCGGTGGAGCAGATGCCAGCCTGCGGAGGACCCCGTGCTGGAGCAGGTGGCTGTGCCTGAAGGAGGCTGGGAAGAAGCAGCCTTCGCTTCCCAGTTTGGTGCTGGCAGGACTGCAACACGCAGGGGGAACCCGCGCTGGGGCAGCGAGGGAAATGCTGCGGCCCGTGGAGGTGACTCACATCAGAGCTGGTTTGTGGAGGACTGTCTCCTGTGAGAGGGGAACCACACTGGAGCAGGAGAAGAGCATGAGGAGTTCCCCATCCTGAGGAGGAAGAAGTGGCAGGTCCGACTGCACGCCCCATTCCCTGTGGCACTGCTGGGGGGGAGGAGGTGGAGGAATCGGGAGCAAAGCTGAGCCTGGAAAGAAGGAAGGGGGTGGGGGGAGGTGTTTTTAAGATGTGGTAATGCTTCTCACTGTCCTACCCTGTCTGTTAAGTGGTGGTGGTGTTAGTATCTGAATTAAAGTGATGTTCTTTCTTTTCTTCCCCTAATGAATCTGTCTTTTGCCCCTGACCATAATGGGTGAGTATCCCTCCCTCTCCTTGTCTCTATTCCTGTGCCTCTTGCTTTATTTCCTCCTTCCCAGTGCTGGGAGGGAAGGGGGGAGTGAGCGGCTGCGTGGTGCTCAGTTGTATTCTGGGCTCAAACCACGATACCAGTTCACTAGCATGTATTTTAAACAAAATACATCCAGATGTTGACAGTTGATGGCTCCTACTGTTGACCTTCTGTAATTGAGGAAAATTGATCATTTATTCCCATTTTTCTGCCCTCAATTGTGGATCAGAATGGTCAAATTATACTTCTTGCAGCCCAAACAATACTTATTTATTACTGTACCATGAGGAGCTTTGCTAGATGCCTTCCAAAAATAGGAGTTGGTCGCTAGTCTCTCCTGCTGTTTTATTGATAGAATCAAAGAATTACAATAGAGGCTGCTTTTTCTTTGCACTGTAACCCTGCAGAGGTGTGTTTAGGATTCTGCTTTCTAGGAGCTATTCAGCTGATTCAGTAGGTGGCGAACAAGGTCTAACTTGCCCAGATTACTATCTGAGCCTTTTAAAATCAGGTAAAATAAACTTCTTTTCCAGTTCTCTGGAAGAGATGGTGGTCTTAATAAGGCTGCCTGGTTTTACTGTTGTATCTAGTCACCTGAATGTTCAACATCTAGGCCTCATCCTTTGCTGCTCACAGTCCAAATCCCTCTGGGTTGTTTATACTAAAGAAATTAATGATAGAATTATGAATCTTTGATGTTGCCTTTCAATTTACAAAATTATTGAAGGTCCTTTTCCTCATCCACTACAGCAGGGTAGTGTCTGTGCTCTCTCCTTGTGTCTTTCAAGGAGATCACCAGATCTGACCCAAAGCTCCCTTACTGAATTGTTTTCAAAGCCATGTTCTGCTTGTTCAGACCTTTTGCTTTCTTCTATTCTGTTCTGGTTCCTGTGGTGTTTCTCCTGACTCCTCCCTCACTCTCCCACAACTGTGTACATGTAGCACTCCTCCAAAAGCAATGCACACCTTAGCCCCTTCCCTAGAGTCCCTGGGCAGCCCCAGAAACACCATTGTTCTGGGCAGTGGTATGTGCTCGTGTTTGGAGTGGAGACTGCTAAACGCTCTCAGATAGCATCTTAAATAATAAGTCCTAGTTTTTCTCCTAGTTTCAGTATGTATTATGTTGATTATGATAGGTTCTTGCCTTTATTATCAAGCTTCAAGTCAGCTAAATTTCCACACATGGAGATACTCTTCAGGGTGTTGATGTGGCTGGCAGTGTGTCATTGAACACAAAGGTTGTTCCAAAGAGAGAGCTCTGGTCCCTCCTCCTGCAGGTGAGCTCTGGGTAAAGACTCTTAGTGGCTTCACTCCTCCATGAACTTCAATTTTCCATCTTCTCTCACCACTCAAATTTACCAGGAAGAAAAGTAAG
Source organism: Athene cunicularia (assembly GCF_003259725.1). Taxonomy (NCBI): domain Eukaryota; kingdom Metazoa; phylum Chordata; class Aves; order Strigiformes; family Strigidae; genus Athene; species Athene cunicularia. The sequence continues at coordinate 37,975,965 of NW_020799101.1, read as the reverse complement.
ACTTTCTGCTTACAGTCCTCCAGATTCCTCCCAGTGCCTTTTTGGAACATCACACAGTGTTTTTTATGCTCCTGTCTTCTGGAACAGAAGCTGATCTTAAGACATAGTATGATTTTTGGCTGAGATGCCAAAGGAAAGCTGCACTAACTCTCTAATGTTGTTGCTGATGTTTTGCAGGTCAGAAAAGCGCCAACCCAAAAGACTCCCTCTGGAAGGCTATGTTTCTTTTTAAGTAACTCTGCTGGGTAGCTGTCAGTGCTCAGTTTATCAGAATGTCACTGGCTGGGTTTTTGTGACTCCCAAAAGCTCTGAAACTGTATAGCAGTCAAAGCCAACCCTTTACAGATGGCAGCACCCAGACAGATTCAGGAAGGAGTGATCTAATAATACTGCAGTGAAGCAAGTGGGAGAGCTCCCAACAGGTAGTGCTTTGTCTTCTGGGACAATTGAATAAAGCTATAGCAACCTGGTAGTGTTGGGGGCGTAATACATGCATTCCTTAGAGGTAGTTATCCTATTTCTGTGGAGATCCAAGTAATTAGTGGTGTTTTATCAGCTTATTTCCATTTCCAAGTTGTTCTACTCTTGTATCTTGTTCTGAATTGGAGATCACTTAAGAATATTGGCAGATAAGGTTCTTTTATCCACAAAATGCCCTCTCCTTTCCTTGTCTTTATCTTTCCCTCTTTCAAACATCAACAGTTAAGGCAACAGGAAGGTTAGAGGCAAATAAGCAGCTGGCAGTCTTCCTAACAGGCAGAAACACAGGCTGGAGTCTCTGCTGAATTCAGTAGCGCAGTGGTAGAATGGCAGTAGCATTGCTAACAGTGGCACAGAGTGCATTTTGAGCTTGCAGGGTAGCTGGATTTAATGAGGTGAGATACTGCTCATGCTAAACCTTGTACCAGAGCTGCACAACGTGATGCATACAAATGCAGAAAATGTGGTCTACGGTTTTAAAATGGCTTTCCTTATTTATTTATTTTCCAGAACAAAATGGTAAAAGCCTGGGTTGCAAAACTAGGACTGAAGGACCTGCTTCGTGGCTGATTCTGGATTACTTCAAGAAGTAAAAGACATCATGGTTGCCTTTCTTACCCAGCTTTAATGCAATATCCTTCTTTTAGCCTAGCAGCTTTTCCACAAGTGAGAGTGGGAAAAAAAGTAAGTTTTATAACTATGGAGTTAGATACTAGTGTTCCAGGGTTTGATTTCCAATATACTTGTATCTTATCCCCTCCTGCTGTTGGTGTCTTTTAATTGGACACTTACTCTGCAGACTCTTTTTCTGACAGATCTATATTATGCTTCAGTCTAATCTTTTTTTTTGTCCGCAGAGTTTGCTTCCTTCAGACTGTTCCCTGTTATAGGATTAAAAAAAGATACTTTACAATAGGTGTGCCAATTAGGTGAATATGTTTGGTAATTGTTACCTTCATTTGGCCCCAGATTTAAATTGTGCAGATTCACCAGGTCTAAGGGGACAGATTCATTCTTGATGTGATTGAAAGGCACGGAAAGGCTGAATATGTCCTTACTTATCTGTGAATGGAGGTGAATGCTCCAAATTTCAGATCTCAGTCCCGTTCTCCTGAACTTTAAAGAAGTTTTGATTGGAGTTTAAATCCATATTCCATTGCTTGGCTTTATCTGCCTACTGGTTTGAAATGAATCCGGAGTTGCAACACCCTCCACGCTGCAGAGTGGTTCAAATTTTAATTTCAAGGATGGAGAGGATCAGGAGGGAGGGAGGAGGGAAGCTAGTGGGGTTTCCTAATTACTAGTAATGTTTTAATTAAGCAGAACAGACCTACATGAGTTTGATAATCTTGAGTTCCTCTTTGAATATTGCTGTCTATTAGGAGATACCTGCACTGGAAGTTTCTAGCACCACAGTTGAGACCTATTTTATCCTGTCATTTTTAATGAAAGTTAAACCAGGGGTGATAGCATTTGAGGGTTGTCACTTCTGGCTGACAACTACTTCATCTCCATTTCGTGCACTCAGCTTTATGTTTATAAGCGTCCCCTGTGAAGGTACAGTGTAAATATACGGACTCTGCATGCCTCCACTATAGATGGACTACCTTCAAAATCCATTTGTCTGAGAACTATTTGAAAGTCAATGTTTAGATGTGCAAGGTTTGAGAGTGTGTGCCTGTGTCTGTGTTTGGTGACAGACTTTGGCTTTAACCCTAAAATACCTCCCAGGTTGCAGCTATAAACATAATTGTTGTAAGCAGTAGTGGGTAAGACCAGCTCAGCATGTGTCAAGTTGTATGGTGGCATGTGTCAACAAAACAGCACTTCTACAGTCACAACCATTTTTAGTGCTGGGGCATCCCAGAATACTGCAGCTGCTGCTGCCTGCACTGAGATGCCAAAGGCTTTACTTTGGCTGCTGTTAGCTTCTGCTCCTGGGATCTCTTACTCCTCCCCTGTGATGGAATGGCCATGTAATGCCAGTCCTGTGGGTCACACCTGGTGCTCCTGGGTTTTGGTACCCAGTCATCTAGAAACAGAGCAGAAGTAATCGGAGCACTTGCAGTGTTCTGGGGTTGGAAAGGCAGAGGAAACAGAGGATGGGACACTCTGTGCCAGTGAAATTTTATTGAATGGACTTTCTGTAGTGCTCAGAGCAAGTTGTCACTGTGCTCTAGGTTTTCAGGACATGAAAAGGAATTACAGCCTTTATGAGCTCACGTAAAAGTGGAGGAGTGCTGCTCACTTATAGCCTGTGAGTCAAAGCCTCACAGGAAGCATGTTTGCAGTTTGGAGATCAGTAGAGGCACCAACAGGGATCCCCTCTATGTAGCAGAGCGTGCACGGTGATGCAGTCTGTGTGGCATGACAGAGGGGCTGCTGCCCAGGGCCTGTTCTGTCCTCACTCCAGAATCATGGCCCCATCCAGTCTTTGCTACTGTCTATAAACAGCATGATGAGTTCATCTAGGCTAAGTGGGCATCAGCCAGTGGGCACATGCTGAAAACTGCAAGAAAGCCCAGTGGCAGAGAGAATAGGAACATTCTCTTCTTGTAGTGGGAATAATTTGCAAATCCTTTTTAAGAGTATTATATTACAGGGGCATTTGCTTCAGTGACCAGAGACTTGGCACCACAAGATGTTCTCATCGCTGTCTGAGAGGCCCTCGGCACCTTGCAGCATTGGACTGCACCTCATCACCCACGTTAGACTGGCATATGGGCTCTTCCCTCTTTCCCTACACCTTGTGTTGCTCCTTGAGTGTGGTAGGACACTTCCTCCTTGCCCCATGCCATGATTCCCAGACCTGTGAAATTGCTGTCGTTTCTTAGCACTAAAATCTGGTTTGCTCCCTCCCTCTTTTGGGTCTGCTTTGCTTCTGAATTCATGGGGCTTCTGTCCATAGTTTCACTAAATTAGAAGAGGGACATTGTTTTTAAAAAACACAAGCAGACAACATGAATTCTGAGCAGGAAAGCACTTTTAAGATGTAATTCATTTTATGGCAAAGTGCTTTAGAGTTGTATGTAAAATAAACAAAAATCCTAAAAAAATCCTTCAACTATGCAAATCAAAGCAAACTTGGCACATTAAATAATGTGTTAATAAGCATCTATAAAATAGAAGATGGTTTCAATCTGATTTATTTTTCAGTCCTGCAGAGACAGCTGATGAATCATACATGGTTATGGCACTTGTGAATTGTAAGTCTCCTCACGACTGAAGGTAAATGTCAAAGACAACCATGTGTTTGAACAAGGTATTTTGCTTGGCAGGTATGGCTTATTCAGGAAATAGGCTTCTGTTTTATACATACATGCTCTACATTGCTCAATTGAGTGTATCAGTTCCTTGAGCACCCATCCTGTAGCTGTCTTGTGTGGTTGAATACCTCCTCCTCATTTAGGTAAACAGCAATTTCTTTGGTAGCAGAAAAGGGAGAGAGTATGATCAGTGAATCCTTTCTCTTTGACGCTCTTCTAGTAAGCAATAAGCAGAACACATCTGTCACCTGTGCAGTTCGGAGGCACAACGTGAGCTGGGTTAGAACTGAATTGCCAGAAGGCAAAATGTTTGTGGCCATGTCCTCTGCTCCTGCTGACTTTGACTTACTACCTGAGCAGGAGTGGGTTTCTCCTGTCAGTGCTCAAAGCTCTGGCCTGGCCTTTCTCCAGCAAACAGAAGAGGCTTCAGACATGCAGGCTGAGCAAAGGATATCTGATATAGAGCTTTTATCTCCTGACCTTCCAGGTCTTCTCTGAGAGAGGCAAAGGCTTTCCTAGAGGATCTGGCTCTGAAATGGTTCCCTGGAGAGTTTTCACATCTCCTGGTCTCTAACTGCTGTCAAGACAGAGCTTATTCCAGGTCCAGGGATAAATCCAACCACCTTGGTGCTGAGTTCTGAAAGAGGGGCAGAGAAGTGCCCCCTGCCCCACCTGCCGGCTCCTTTTGAGCAGCAACCGCTGCAGTCTGCAAACTTTGCTCAAAAGTGAGCACTGTTCTTGTTGGGCAGTGTCGGTGTGAATGTGAGCTGGTCAGAGGGGAAATGGGAAGACAGTGGAAAATGGCATCATGCTTGCAGCACTGCTTGTGGATCACCCTCCAGAGAATATGCTGTATCCACCAGAAACACAGCACAGAATGTTTCCTGCTGAGCCTATGAATTTTCTCCCTTCACCTGAGAAACTAGTGCAACTAATGGCATCATGCTTGCAGCACTGCTCATGGATCACCCTCCAGAGAATATGCTGTATCCACCAGAAACAGCACAGAATGTTTCCTGCTGAGCCTATGCATTTTCTGACTTCACCTGAGAAACTAGTGCAACTCAGTGAGATTGGGAAGCTCCAGGTACAGGGACCATCATAACTCTTAACACCTGCATATTGTTGGTGTTTTCCTGGCTCTGTATGAAAGAACAAAGTATGCTTTGGGCCAGGCGCGATGGAAGGACAGGACTGGTATGAATGGGAGTGAAGGTATTTGTTTCCTTATAGCTTGGCCTCAATGAGTCAGACATTGGATAGGGTATGATCCTTGTTGACTACATCTAACGATGAGATTACTGAAGTATTTTGACTTTGTAACTGTTCCAGTAGAATGCACATCAAGGAAAAGTGCACCTTTGAGATGTGTACAAAGATGTACACAAAGATATGTCCTTAGTAGTCCCGAGTGGATGGAGATGCCATTGTGCACACATGAAACGTGCCTCTGATGGTTGCACATTGATTCCTGTAGCTCCATATTCTGTCTCTTTTCTCCTAAATCCTTGCCTCTTGCCTGTCTGCTCTACTTACAGCCATTGATTGCCACTGCTCTGCTGCTGTGTACCACAGGGAGGTGCTTGTCCTGAGCCAGTCTCTGTAACCTTGGGCACTCTGCTGGATGGTGCGTTTGAACTATCCTGCTTTCTTCTTTCTGGATGCTGCCTTCCTCACAGATTCCTACAGCTGTGATAAGACAACACAGGGCAGTTTATAGTGAACTTTTCATATTATATTCTGTGGTGGATTCTTTAGTTCCTATACGAATGATTGGTCCTCTCTTGCATTGTAGTCCCAGGGGAGGTAAACTCATCTTTGCCAGTGATGAGTAGTGGAGTAGGTAGGTACAAGGGAGATGGGGATAGCCCTGATGAAAACCTTGCTGGAATGGAAGGTAGGGTTATTCCTGTGCTGTTACACACCCTATACATATCTAAAAAGACCTCATACATGCAAGTCTCATTACTGCTAGTAGTGAGTTTCACAGATGGAAAATTCAGGTGTTCTGAGTGGTTACTTCTGTGTTGGATGAGTTTAATTGAGTGGCAGGGACAGGGGATGCCACTAAGCAGATTTTAAGAAATTTCCTTTACACCAACATTTTTTTGGAATGTGGCATCTGAATCTCTTCTCATACCATGTAGGAGAGACATGATTAGCAGAGAGATTTCAAAAGCAATGCAGTTCAACATAATGGAAAACACCTGACCTGTATCTGATTCCATTTGGGATCTCAGTAACAGCTGCAAATGAGGCCAAGCTGAATTCCATCAGCATAGAGAGATCTCAAGAGCCCCTTTGGAGTATGCCTGGAATACAAAATACAGCTAACCCCCTTGCATTCATTAGCATGACAGCTCCCTGAGTGGGAGAGAGAGGATGTGTGTGTGTGTGTGTGTGTGACTTGGTGGCTAAAGGTGGAGTTGTGCTGCTTAAATTTCTAAGGATGAATTCGTTGAGGCCTTGATGCTTGATGAAGCTGGGATGCTTTTAAGCTGGAGGAGAAAGGTTGAGCACCTGCTGGGATTCCATTTTGCAAGTGGTTCCTTTCTTTATAATGGCAGGAGTTGTTATGCTGCAATGTGTTTGCAGTAAAAGCTGTCTTTTTAATCCAAAAGGCTAAGGAGTTTCTTTTTTTTTTCTTTTTTTTTTTTTTTGGGGGGGGTGGTGGCGTGGGGTGTTTGTTGTTGTCTTTGTTTTTTTGGTTTTGTTTGGGGGTTTTTTGTTCTTTTTTTTCAGGAAACATTGATTTCCCACTCAGTCTCAGTGTGATTTACCAAAAGGAGAAAATTCCCTTCTCTGTTGTCCATGGAGAGACTCTGGGGAGTAGGTAAAGGGATTTTAGCAAAGTGAGAATAATGGTGCACTGAACTCTTCTCAAAAGTTTTTATTTTATATATATGTGAATCTATGCATGCATATAAATATATATATATATATAATGAAATCTCCTGAATACCTTTGTAGGAAGAATGTCCATGCCAGTATTTTCAGTTTCATCAGTCTTCCCTTTTCAATTCTAATGGGGATGGTCAAAATCTGCACTTGTGACTTTACTCTTCAGCTGGCTTTAGTCAAATTCATTCATTGTCTAGCTCTCCTCTCCCTCATTCTCTGATGATGTTGGGCCTATGGCCTCTGCATCCTTGTGTGCTAAAATTGGTACAGCCTCTGGCATCCCAGAGGGGCCTCCAAAGCGTTGCAGATGGTCATTGGATGGGGCAGGCAAGATGAGGAGGCCTGATGAATTCAAATCATGTGCTTCTCCTTCATTACCCTCCACCCACCCAGTTCAACACAGCAGATCTTCCCATCATATCTTTTAAATGTTTTTCTTTTTTTTTTTTTTTTTTTTTCCCCTGCCTGTTTAGTCTGTACCCTTGGCTTAGTCACTTCACAGTGCTTTCAATGGCAGGAGCATGCCCTTGTGTTACAGCAGAGCCTTGCATGGCTTAGCTCTGCTGCTTTGGCTCTGGGAGAACTGTGTTTGCATTCTCACCCAGGTAGCAACATTTCCCCTTGGTATAAATATATTAATTGCAGTGTTTATTGGTTCCCACTTAGAGTTATGTCCCAGGCACTAGCAGGCTGGTGTGTCTGCAAGCCAGGGTGATCTGCTTGTAGTGCTAAGGCAGCATGCTTCTCATCTGCAACATTTTAGGCAGATTTGCGCCTGTGTGGTACTGCCTGCCAGCCATTTTCATCTGTCTTATTTAGTGGCGAGCACAAAGTGATATAGGACACACCATTTGGGTCTATGTATCCCATTAGGCTTTATTTTCTTGAAGACTACAGGTGGTGTTGCAGCAGTGCTGTAACTGAGCTTTTTAGCTCTTGAAAAGTACCAAATGCAGTTGCCATGTCCACAGCTACTTTGACATGTTTTGCCTTCTAAATCAGCAAGGACCAAGCATTCAACTCAACTGATTTACAACCCAATGGATTTATTTTCCCACCATTTTTTTATCATGTCTAAAAATCAAAAGAAATTCTGCCAGCAGCAAGATCAGTTCCCTACCCTTCATCACATAATAAATAACAAGAACTAACTGGAGTTCTTAGTGGAAATCGAGAGAGGTTGGGAACATAACAGACGCTAAGCCTGGTGTCTTCTAATCTCTGAAAATCTGAGACACAAGTGTGCCAAGACTCTGATAGGATGGCTTCAGAAAGGGTCAGTTTCCAGCCGCCGCCTCCCCCCTTTTCCATCCCCTTCCCCTTTTCTCATCAGCTTCTCTGTAAATCATCTTCCCCTTTTGGCTGTTCCAGGGTTACAGAAGCAGAGGAGCTGCCCTCTGTCCTTGCAAAAGACCTGTTGAGATCTGCCCCAGGACAGCGTGAGCTCCCTGGCCAGGACCTCCTCTTGGGCTCAAAGACAACTTCTATAGCAAGAGGAACCTGGGAGGAAAATGGATAAGACTAGAAAACAGAGGAGCTGAAGGATATTTTCTTGTCATGTTGGTGAGAAAGAATCGTGATGCTGTCTGGGGGGTGAAGGAGATGTGTAGAGGCTATTTTTTGCTGCATGCTTCTTACCTCAGAACTCTGTTACCAGACCCTGTGGGAGCCACATCAACCTGTCTCCTACTCAGCAAATTCTGCCCAAGAAAATAGCTTTGCTTTTCTTCTGCCAGAGCACTGTCACTGTTTTTCTGCTCTTTACCCACATCTGGTGGGTGAGATCAGGAGTTAGAAAGGAAGAGATGTGGTGGTCTGGGCATTCACAGCCCCCTGGTAGGAGAAAGGGAGAGGGCTGAGTGGGGGTTAAGACCCTTCTGCTCCAATAAATCCACAGCCCTGTGAAGTACACGAGTGCAGTCTGGGTATAACTGGTATCACTGGAGCCTTAGCATAAGGACAACCATTTTGTCTCTTGAGTTAAGTGCAATGATGCTAAGGCTTTGTTATATATTCTGGAGTGCTCCTGTCACTGCAACAAAAGTGCATGTGAAGTCGAGGTGGTGTCCTTTAAGGATCATATGGTTATTCTATTGGAGCATATGAAAGAGCAGATGGCATAATTTAAGTCCCCAGGTTCTGTAGACAAGATCTATTAGAGGATGAAAGGTACAATTCTCATATCATTGTAAGGCATTTCATAATCTTACATTTCGATTGTCATGTGTTAAATCTAAGTCATAAAGCATGGAAGAAAAATTACACTATACAAATAAGAATGTCAAATTTGAGAAGCTGGAAGATTTTGCTATCTCAATCTATTGTTGTGCTCCCAAATGCTGCATCTTGTACTCACACTGCCTTTGTTAGAATACTTCTAAGGGTATATTTTGCTTTTCAATAACAAGAAATTTTCTAAGTAATAATCAGGCAAGAGCTTTTATTCTAGAAACTCCTGTCCTTCAAACTAACATCTTCACCCTAATTCAGAGCGGGACACCCTTCCTTGCAGTTATTCTATACATGAGAATTATTGTTGTTACAGAAGGTGACTGCTGTGCAAAGATGCAAGTAAGATCACAGCAGGCACTATCTATTTTTTTCAAGACACGCAGAAAGATAAATTAGATCTCTTTGTGGAATAAAATAACTGGAGACAATAGGGATGATAAGCAGGCAGTAGACTCTAAGATGGGGCCTGAGCAAGGCTAAAGTATGTGGTCTGGGAGTGTTTAAAAATGCAAAGAACCAAAGCTGCACACGCATGTGTGTGTGTGGGGGTACAGGATTGAGAGAGGAGGTGTCAGGAATGATACTGACTGAGCAGGACACAGAGTTCACTGGGAGGAGCAAGCCTGCTATGGGTTTTTGCTTTGCTGAGGGAAACAGGACCTTGTGTATATTTTTGTGAGTCAGCAGAACTGTACCTGCGTAACACCTTTACTGATACAATAATTTTTTTCCTAACAGGAACATAGATAGGCCTTAGATACTGGCATGCTGCTTAGGCAGAGTAGGCAACACAAGAAGAATGATGCTATTTGCCTTTATTTTATTATTATTTTTATTTCAGGGCTTTAACCAGAAAGAAGCAGATATCACTGTCTCTGCTAGGCTTGGTTATGGCTGTAGGTGGGAATGTGTGTGCTTTAGTGTTCATGACACCTACAGTGACGAACTGAAAGAACAGGAAAACTCTGATATAGGTCTGAAGCAATATTGACATTTTTATATACTTAACTCCATTACTTCAAGGAAAGTTATGAGGATGAGCAGTACTTCAGGAAAAGTGGGCTCCTACTGACCATTCATTCCAGGACTGACCTTGCAAAATTATATACTTGGGCCTGTTGCCTTCAATTTCTCAGTGACTGAGGCTTGACGAAATCTATAATAGCCATGGAGCTTGTTGGTAAGATCACCAAATTCACTTAATTAATTCTTACAATAATAAGTTAGTCCATTAGCCTGCAGTGCCACCTAGCCTCCTCATCCTTTGGAGAGCAGGAAGTATGGCGTGAATATTTAGAAAGTTAAAAGTTATTTGGAAAACATTCATGTAATGATCTTTTTCCCTCTTTGTTTAAAGATACAATAATTCAATCTCATCAGAAGATTTTCATCAGCAGTCTGAAAATTGTTGCCCTGGTATTAGCCAATGGGGGGAAAAAACAGGGGAGAAATAGAGATTATTTTTCTTTAGAATGTTAGTTCCTTGTTCGGTGTAAGTATTACTCATAATTTGTAAGGTCTGAGCTTGGTAAGGAAGCAGCCAAGCTGGTGCATGACTATTAAATATTTTAACAGTCTGATTCATCTCAAAGTGATTCAGAGACTATTGATAGTAGTCCCGTCAGGAGTTGCCATCTCTGTGGTGAAGTTGGAGCCGTTAGTGACATACCACTAGTGCTTTGTGGCATTTCACAGCATAAAGTTAAAAGTAGTTCACAGTTAAAAGTATGCAGGGAAATGAAGGCAGCAAAGGGAGTTCTGCTGCGACACCGATGTCAGCATCTCTGCTACCTGATGAAGTCATGCAGAATTGGCCATGGGGGGGTCCCAGACCAGACTGCTAAGGGGAAAAACGGCCCTGGGGAACCAAGGCTCTGCTGGCTACCCTACCCGGCCCATGCATGCTGTTGGGAGCCAGGGCTGTTGCTTTCCCATTCCTCCTCCTTCCCTGATCCTCTGTTGGGTAAGAGGAAGCTGGTGTACTTGGCTTTGGAGAGGAGCTACCACAGGGTAGCTAGCTGTTTGGCTGTGTTTCATGGGGAGACATGATCCTGGAATTGGAGGAGGAGCTTGAGACATTAGCAAGGATGCAGGGTGGGAACAGCATCCCACAATCAGGTTGAATGCAGGAGGAGGTTGAGTAAGAAACACATCCTTACATCCATGGACTCCACCAACTTTGCAAGAGGTCTTTGTGCTTCTCTCTGCCTACCTGCCAGTTGACACTTCTCCCTCACTGTTGCCAGACGGAATTGTTTTTTCCTCACCCTTTGGGTAGCTGGATTCACATTTTTTGCTTGCTGTTCAGATGATGGTCTGACTCCTGTGTTACAGGATTTTTAATAAGTGATGGGGAAAATAAATTCAAATAATCCATTTCTGACCAGTACACTTCCAAGACATGTATGATGGCTTCTGCCTTCCTAAATAACAAATGTATTTAATCTAAAGCTTTAGGTTTCAGTAGCTCTGTAGAAACAACCACATAGCTTTTTGCTTTGGCACCATTAACCAGAATCTACCTGCATTTAGACTTGAAAGAGATTAGCACATAGGTCCTTTGTGAAGGACTGCAAATGGTGACTAAACCTGAGGCCCCTTCCATGGTTCAACAAAAATAGGCAGAAAATGCTCGCTGCCACAGGCTGCCTTTGTGCAGTGGGCTTTTCAATTAGTTTGCCAATTGCCAAGTCCATCCTCAAACTAAGCTCAGTGAATGTGGGTGGGATGGGACACTGTTACTGGTTCTCTTTGGTATGGATTTTAGCTTACATTATAGCAGTATTCAAAAACTTTGGTAGCCAGATTATGCCATGTGTGTCACAGAAGACTTAAGAAAATCTGGGGATCAGAGGACTAAGGGGAAAAAAAATCTACTGAGTACCATCTCCAAATCCTACTAGATTTTCTTCTTTATCAGCAGACCTTCTTTCACTGTTTGATTATCTTTTTACGTATGAGCAATTTTGTTTGAGAAGACACTGCAGTGGGTTTTGGCTTGACTAAAAGAATCATCTGAATAGTGTACATGTGTCTAATGCTTAGCCACAGCCTGTTTGCTCATACAGATTATGTGCGAGGGCCTGTTAGAGCCCTCTGGGTATGTCTTACAGAATGTATTGAGTTAAACAAAACCCATCACTAAGCCTTGTAAAGCTGTAAAATGCTATCGACATTTACAGATCCAATGATTCAACTTAAGGGTCTAACGCTGAAGCCGCACCCTCTTGTTCTGAGGAATGAGCTGCCCACACTCTGTATCTAACCAAGCAAGGGACAAGTGCTCCTGGGGAGTTAGAGAGCCACCATCTTTGCTTAGGCATAGATTGATACGTCATTCTTTAAAATTAACAGAGGTTTTTGTGTGCCTGGGGTTAAAATTAGTAAAAAAAAAATGAACCAACTAAAGCTGGCATGGTGGTACCTATAGGTGGTGCTGGTCGGTAGAGCAGAGTGGTCTTGAACCTATCAGAAGGCACTTGTGGATGCACCTGCTGTCAGGTGTGGTGTTTGCTGTGGTACTCTAGAAGCTGAAAGGTTCCTTGTGTTGTCTGTATGCTGTAATAGCCCCAGAGAATTGCACCATGCTCTTTAATCTGCTAGCTAATCGTCCAATATGAATGGCAAGTAAAATAAGGAAAGGGAATTAAATTTTAATATTCGGAAAAAAAAACCCCAACACAACAGCCAACCACAGTGATTTGTAAAGAAATTAATACAAAGTACAGACAGTGGAGTGCTTGTAGTTGCTAACCACTGTTACCAAGCTGTGAGAACTAGTTTGCAAGTTGCATTTTATCCTACTTTGCACATAAAATCAAAAAACTCAATGGAAAAGTTAAAACTTAGGAGCAGTTTTGAGATTGCTTTCAATATTTTTGTGATTTCTTAATTTCCTTTTTGTTCAGGTTTTACGAAAGGCCTGCAAAGAGGGGCTTAGGTATAGCATAAGGAATACCTGAATTCTGTGAATAAAGTTGTGACGTGTATATGCATTTCTTTAATCAATATCCTGTACCACTAGCTTTGATAACTTTTCTATAATGACTGGAATGCAGCTATGATGCAGCTGCAGAATATGATACTCAGCTTGACTAAAAAAGAGACCTGGACATCTAATGCCTGGACACTAACCAATAGGCAGCTTGAGGGTGCTGGAACGGTGTAGCATAGTAGCTAGGGCACATGTCTAGGAGCAAGTGCCAGAGCTCCCATCTCCTTTTCTGTGGATTGTCTTCATGCAGTGTCAAATACATAAATTGCTTTGGGAATGGAGCCCAAGGCTCTTGCATCCTTTGCTGTGTGGTGAGCAAGAAGGATGTAAGATGCCTACACCAGCTCTGTAATCTGAAGGTTTGGGTGCTCTCCTTGATGGAGTGAGATTTAAATCTGCAAAACTAAAAGAGCCCAGGTTTCCAGTTCCCTGTAATCTAACAGGTGATTATACAAGAAGCAGTCAGTGGGCACAGCAGTGTGTTTTTGAAGAAGCTTGGCCTTTTATTCAGTATTTTGTGTTCAGCTGCCAACATATGGTAGGAGAGATGGGAGCACATCAGGCAGACCGAGTTCTCTGGGTGTATTAAGTGCCACCATGCTGATTTTCTGTGTCTCTGTCAGACTACAAGAGGGGTGAAGAACCACAGTGCCTAGGTCGTGGTAGTTTGGGGCATGCTCTGCAGGGGGACAAAAGTTGTCTTGGTCCAATAGGGAGGCAGCTCAGCCATATTCAGGATTAAGTAGCACCTGGCTTTTTGGATCAGATCTTGTGTCAGTTCTTATCTCCTTTACAAGTGCGCATTTCACCTCACTTCAGTTCTCCTGACCATATGGCAGATTTGCTGTTTGGCTGAAGTCTGGTCACTTTGCTTCCCCATACCTCTGTGACACAGGGTTGATGATGTATCTTTTCTTGCATATAAGCAAGATAAAACTCTTACAATCAAAATACCTCCTCTGACACTCCTGGAGTAAGGCTACACAGCTCCAGTACCTAGCCAGGAGGTGATTTATTGTTGTAGATGGAAGAAGGGCAATGCAACTCTCTTTACATTCTCAAATACCCTTCACCATTCTTAGGGACATGAAAAAATACTGTCTCTAGTTTTTAAAAGGCCATTTTATACTTCCTTTAAAAAGGATTGTCTTGGCTAATGTACTCAGAATGGGATAATAATGACAACTTGACATGGGCAAAAGCACTATATACAATCCAAAATGACAAGTTGTCAAAAAGTATAATGGACAGCCAGGGGTGGTGTACCTGATGTGGAGACAAGAGCATTAAGTGTCTTGAAATTTAAACTGAGCAGGCCTGCTGTGAAATATGCTTGAAAGCTCCATTGTCTACTGTGTTGCTAAGGAGCCTTTGAAGGTACATGAGGGTAAATTAAGGAAAGGTGTTCATTTAAACTAGAAATCCTGAATAGCAACACAAGTAGACAGACCCTCAGATACGACCATCATCTCTAATACATCCATTAGTTCTCTTTTGCACTGCTGTTCTTTTGTTCCTCTCCCCAGTGGAATGTCACAGCACTGTCTACAGTGCTCAGGGCTGCCACTTCTATGACTGGGACCTGGAGGAGGTGGCTGAAGCTCTCAGCTACTGCCTTGGTTAATGTACCAGGTAATTACTGAAGGTTGTACCTGATTCGTGGGTTTCTAATCAATGTTGGATGGTGACATTATTTTCCTTTTAACCCTTTTCACTTATTAATCTAAGAACACATGTAAGACCACACTGTTTGCTTTAGGCAGTGATCCTTGAAGATACACACTTACTTATGCCATGAATAGTAAGGGTGGATGACCGCAATTAAACTCAAATACGTGAATCTCTGTGAAGGAAGTGCCAGGGATGTGACGAATCTGAGAAAATTTGGCCTTGCAATAGGCTGTTTAAAAGTGAATGAAAGTGTTGTCTAGCTTTAGGCATACATATGGGAAAAATGGGAAAAATATGTTTCTGATGTCCTGAAAGTAACGTAAGTGGTTAAAAGACTATCCCAAAGCTCTAGTTCCAGCTGCCCTAACCAGCAATAAGAAGAATCTCCCTTTTCCCCCTGTATTTGCAATTCATTTAAATGTTAATGTTTTTACAGGGCAAGACTTGGACTCCGGTGCCTGTTGGCAGCAGGGCTATCTGCAGGGTTGTATTCACCCACCTGAAATAAACAGTTCAGTTTCTTGACTGGTATCAGCCTGAGCTGTTGATGAAACACTTCAACACAGCCCAAAGCAGACCAAGCCTTGTAAAGAGTTTATGTGTCTGTTAAACAGCTTACATTAATGTTAGAACATTTGTATTCAGACTGATCCCTCCTATGTGGAGTTAGAATAAGACGCCTAGGATAGAAAGGGGTAGGAAAAGGAACTTTCTAGGATCACTGAAACACTGATGAGGCTGTCACCATGTGGAACAACTTCTTTCCGTGAAGGGGAAGAAAGGGAGCCTAGAGCAGTGACATTTGTCATGTAGCTCTCCCAGTTATGTTTCAAGTTAGGGGGAGTGAATCCAGGTCTTAATGTGCAAGTGACATTTACTGTCTCTCCTACAGCAAAAGTTCTTTAAATAACAAATGCACATTTATACTGGCTTTGATCTCTTAAAGTAAGAAAACGAGTTTAAAGACAAGCTTCTGGTTTTAATTTTTTTCCCTCTTCTATCTCTATAATTCAGGAGTGGAATTCTGGTCTTAATTTATTTTTTTTTTTTTTTTTTTTTTTCTCCTAGGTGATTATTTTATAAATGTTTACAGGACAAAATATCTAAGCTTGTGGCTGCCTGTCACCTTTCCTGAATCCTAGGTGTTTAGAGATGTCTGTCCCTGGAATGTGGATCTGGTTTAAGTCTCTTATTTTAGTGAACTCTGGGCACAGCAAACATTGGAGTTAATTTAGTAAGTAAGCATGTGGACAAGTGTGGGAAGAGCTTATGTGCTGCTTTTCTTTTGCAATTACATCCGTCAGTCTAATATCGGCTATTCCCTCCTTTCAAGTCTCCTTAAAACATCACCATCATCAGAGCAGGACACATACCCAAAAGCAACAGTCTCAGAGTATCTTTGACAGACAAGCAGGAGCCCTGTGGGATTCAGTAGGATGTTTTTTTTACAAGTTAGGGCATGAATGATGGTGCTTAGCCCCTTCCTGAGCGAGCTTTTCATTGCTTCATAGTCTTTAAAATGATGATGGGGGCTCAGTCTCTCTTCTAAGCAGTATCTGGACTCTGAGGTGGTAGGGAAGAGGAGAAGACACCGTTTCTCACCTGCACAAACTGCTCCTGTGCTGAGTCAGATGGTTAATGGCCCCTAAGAGGTGGTGGGTAGCTGGGAGGGGGCGCGACGCTTGGGGTGGTGGCCCAGCCCCTATGCCATGTGCGCGGAATTGCCTAGCCACCCACGGAACGCCAAACCTGGGATGAAATTACGATGCTGGAGTCCCTGCCATGCTGCATGCCGTCATGCTCAGGCCCGAGCCGTGGCTTTGCTCTTTGGAGATGCAACTGCATACTGTTAGGGCAAAGCAGTCCTGGGGCTCCTTTGCACTGGCTGGAGGAAAAGTTTTATGTCTGGCTCTGTCGGGCTGGCACTTAGCTATGCAGGATATAGCCTCACTTTCCTTTCGTGCTGCCTGCCTTCACCACAAATCCTTCTGCACGCTGTGTAACAAGGCTTTTAGAAGGCTGCAGCTCTATGGTCTTGTCCTTCCACTCCTGACAAAGGGAGGTGAGCCCTTCTCCCGGACAGGATGATTCCCATGCGCCTGCAGGCGGCATTGGGAAGGGCTGGGGCATGCTGGGCTTTGCTGATGTAACGGGCTTCCTGCAATTTTCATTCAGATCTGGTTGGCTGCGAGCTGGCAGAGAGCCTCAGATACGCCTCCAACTCGGATGAGGTCATCCCTGCTTTTTCTTTTTTTTTTTTTTTTTTTTTTTTTTTTTT
>NW_020799101.1:37934627-37959093 GCF_003259725.1 Athene cunicularia | reverse complement strand
CTCGGGCCGGGGGCTCTGCCCGCCCAGGGGACCCCGGCGCCCGGCTCCGGACCTGCTCCGTGCCTCGGGGCCCCGGTGTCTGGCGTGCTGCTGGCAGCCCTCTGCTGTGGCAGCACGCCGCTCCGCCGAGGACGCCGAGACATCCCCCCCACGCTACCACCCGCCTCTCTCACGGTGCCAGAAGAGGCTTATCTTTGGGCTCAGAGTCTGCTTGTCTTCTGTGGATCGGGATTTACAAGCTTGGACGGTGCCTGGTTACGGTGCTGTATGAGTCTACAGACCCCGAGGTGTGCTACAGAGTTCGAAAGAAACCTCGGATCTGTCGCGCTGTGGAGGGGTAAAATAAACCCTATACAACCAGCAAACCCAGCCTTCCTGCCTCCCTGCAACCAACTTTACACCCCCCAACCGCGAGAATTCCCTCCTTTCCTCCTCCCTCCACGCTCCTTCCTTCAGAGACTGTAGGATGAGGCATTTCCTTCTATCTGGCTCAGGGTAAGAGCATACCCTGGGGGAAGCAGGGCACATCTGGCTGGGACTGAAAGGTTTTAATCCAGCCTCTACTGCAATCAACAATGGCAAATGAACCAGTGATTCTGAATGTGTATGACATGGTGAGTATGAAACAGTACTGCTTTGGGAGGGGGGGCAGTGGGGCCGGGTGGGACTTTGTGCTTGGAAGAGGGTGTCTTATGAAGAGGAGCCAAGCACAGATGCCCAGAGAGGCTGATCCCCACCCCCAACCTCCTCGTCCAAGCAGATCATGTTCTGCCTGTCAGAGATGATGCTGACCCCGGCTTTTTTCTTTGAAACGTTTAGCATACTGGGCCAGATTACAGGTAAAACTCTGCCCGGTTTTCTGCAGGATCTTTCAGGAGCAGCACTGGGTGAGAGAAGGGCTCTTTAATTTCCAGTGTCCCAGTTAAAGAAGGAGATGTGACCACCTCTCTCTTTGTTGCAGATAATTGTCCTTTAATTTTGAGTCAGCAAGCACTGCCAGGCTGTGGGGAAGGGGCCAGGATTTCATCCAGGGAGGAGAAACAACTGTAGAGTTGCAGTAAGGACATCGTTTCTAGGCTAATAATCTGGATCAGTTCCTCATATGCATAAGACTGTAGTTAATAATTTTCTCTGAAGGTTAATTGCAACAATAGGAGTAAGAAATTATCTGAACTGATGAAGTTTCAGCCCAGGGAGGAGCAGAGGGACATGCTGCTTGCTGTGTTTCCTCAAAGTTCACAGTGTAGCAAGTGGCTTTCCTTGCCCTCCTCCTGTAAGGGGGAATGTGAGTGGAAATTATCTGTGCTAACATATCAGAAGATCCAAATCCTAGCCGTGGTGGAAGCCCCCAAGAGAAGAAGACTTGGACCAACCTGTTTGCTTTCTGCTCCAACAGAAGCATCTTCAGATGAGGAACGTTTTGGTGATGATGTAGTTCCCTCCCAGTTTTTGTTTATGAACCTATGATTAAAAAAGAAGTAGTTTTCAGATCTTCCAAAAATTTGGTGAATTTAGCTGGGGAAAATACAAGTTTATGAGGCCCAGCTGCAGACTGAGCTCTAAATATCTAGCTCCAGACCTTTAAGATCATGGTTTACATTTGTTTTTTTTCCATCAAGCAGTGACAACTTTCAACAGGAAGCCCACAGAATAGTGTGGGTTTTCCCTGTTGGGGGAATCCAGAGAATAGACACCAAAGAGATTAGGAGCGGGTTGCTGTAAATGTCAAACCTCTTCTTATTATGAAGATTAAGTGATCTTTTGTTGACTAAAAAAGCTGGGATTTTTTTCTGAGAGAAAAGGGAGTGGTAAGGGCTATTTAGGTAGGACTGTGTCTGTATTGATGGACAGTCTGAAAAGCACAACTACAGTGGCTTGAATCTGCCTCTTCTATAGAGCTATTATTGGTAAAATTGAGGAAGTTGGTGGAAAATCCTTCCCTAGACTTTGGTCCTGAGTGTTTAATGGTCATTTGCTTGGCAGCCTGAACCATGAACTCTCCCAAGCTGTTCTTCAACCAACAGGTCTGGTAGCCCAAGCAGGCGGTAGCTAGTGCTTGCTAACAAGGGACTGGCACTGCAAATGCAAATGCACACACAAGAGTTTCTCATTAATGCTTCGAGGAAGATGAAGGGGTTGTGTTGCCCATTTATTATATCCACTGCCTTTCTTGCAAATTTTTAAGTTTGTTCTGCAGCAGGCTGTGGTCTGAGCTTTCCTCTCTGCAGCCAACTATCTCTGTTGAACTATCCCAAATCAGTGGATATTTTGCTACTGAGCTGAAGAGATCCAAACAGTGGATGGACATGGTCTTTGCTTTTTTTGTGTGTGATTGACACCAAAGATGAAGTGCAAAGGAATTATGGGAGAAGGGGACTTGCTGTTCATGGTCACTGTGTTCTGAGATGGACACCCCGATACAACGAACTGAATTGAGGTCATCAGTTTAATTCAGACTGAGTGATTTTTGCTGCTTAGCAAGCCATGAAAACCTTCGTGTGTGAGTGCTAACTCCATGGGTTAACCACCTTCTACATAGAAACCGTTCTATTTTCATATAGCATCTGTTTGACTACCACTGAGTCACCTCTAGTTCAAGTCCTACATTATGATTATTGAGGCTATATGCTTTTCCATTGCTGCTATGATTTTAACACCATGGAGTTTGGAATGTAGCCATGCAAAATCTGCACTTTGTTACACTGTGGTAGGGAATTGCGGGGGAACTGGGAAATGAGCACATTTGCTTGAATGACTGTTGGAAAACTAGCCTGAATGAAAAAAAAAAAAAAAAAAAAAAAAAAAAAAAAAAAAAAAAAAAGACAGACAGCTGGGGATAACAATTAACTGGATGTAAAGCTCTGCTTTCTTGACGAGGAACATGACCCCTATATGGCATCTGGAAGCACTTAAGCTGCAGGAAAACTTGCCCCTGGGGCAGAAGTTCAATTATGGGCTTTGTGCACCTATGAAATACCCGCTCTGTGTCGTCTTGCATATTCGAAGATTATAGCCATTTATCCTTTTATCCATTGGATATGTAACAGGCTTATTTAGGAAAAAAGTCTTTCTATTTAATGAGTGCTTTCAACACATAGCTGAAGCAGGTAGATCTATTTGTAGACTTATTTTCTTCAAAAGAAAAGAATTGAGCAAAAATCTCTGGGTATTCCGAGTGTTCAGAATGTCATCATCAAAAGCAATTTCCATCTCCCCCAGCATGCAGGGTGATTATATCCTCTTTTATTTGTTGCAATTGTACACACCTGTACAATTGCAAAACAGTCAGGGCAGGAGAACTTTGCGGCTCAACCAGGACATTTTAAAGAGTGAAAATGCAGGGTATGAAACTCTGATTTAAGGTGTATGAACACTGAATAACAACATGGATCAGGGATTTGATCATGGATGAATCTCTTTCCCAATCTGAATCCAGCTTTTGCATGGACTTATTCTAAGCTAACAGCTGTTCATAGACCTGCGTGAAATAACTGGGTCTATAAAATCTATGACAGAGTTTGCTCTGATCAGTCAGTTATCACTTTGCTGTCAGAGGGATAAATCAAATTCCCCTTCATAACTTGTAGCTCTCTTCCCTCTTCTCTGCCTTAATAAGCTGTTTATCGTGGATCAGATCTTGCTTAGATCACAGGGTTGACTTTCTTCAGCCATAATATCATCCTGTTTCCTCATCACTTTAAATCTTTGTAGCTTAGTTCAGAATAGTTGACTTAATCATTGTACATTAATAAATGTTGCCTATTTAAATCAGACAGAAGAGTAACTGCAATTATTGCCTAAATTGAAATCTCTAACAAGCAAGCTAAACACATTCCACTAAAAATAGTTCACTTGGCAGAGATTCAAGTTGGGGGCTCTCATAATATTTTCAGCTTATTGCATAGCAAATTCATGCTATCGAATTAAAAGCAAAGATATTCATATCACTGCTGTCCCTCTTTTATTACAGATATGGTTGTCCTGAATTTCCACTGTCTTTGTAGCTGATAACATACAAACCCGTCATTTTGATCTTCTGGTATTTTTGCTTACTCCTTATGCTGAGGAAAAATGAGCCCCTGAGATGTGCTGCAGAGGAGAACGAGAGCCCTGGTCAGCAGGGAGGCAGGGAGCAATGATGTAGGGTCTGTTTGGAGAAGAGAGGTGAGTCTCTTTCTCAGCCTTGTCCCACTCTTATTCCGTTGATTCCACTGACATTACTGTCGCCATATCTGGAGTGAATGAGAGGGAAACAAGATTCAGCTTGCTGTAGCTGCACTAGCTCTGAGATTTTTCCCTGTGACTTCCAACTTCAGAGAGGCTGCCAAAATGTAATTATTTATAATAATCCTCCCATATTATTTCAGTTCTGTATATAATTTATATAATTTGCCAGCTAAATGGCTGAAGGCCAATGACTGATGGCAAAGGATGGCCCTGTAGGTGACTGATTGGGGTCTCTCTTGCTTCACTGATCAGTGGCTGATTCTGTCACTGATTTGATTTCTCCATCGCACCACTGAGTGGATCATCCAAGTGGCCCTGAGAGAAAACCAAGCACAATAGCATTCTTGTCTCCATGGCGGTGATGAAGGCCCCTGTTTTGTGTTTGTGACATTACAGCAAGCAGCCTGTGTTGAAGTAGGGGTGGAATTTTGGGCTGAGAATGTAAGAGCTTATAGTCACGCATGTAGTTTCTAAGAGTTCCAGGAACATGAATCACTCCTGATTTTTATTGGTGCGGTGGAACAGAGCATCCTGGGAGGCTGCATCTGCACAGAGGGCAGCATTTCTGGGGAGGGAGAGAAGGAGGAAGGTGGTGTTACAAACCATAAAGGTTTGTAATGAGTTTTTCTTCTCCATGGGAGAGAAGAAGTAGTTTCAGCTGTACCACCAGGAAACATTGACCATTCTCTTTGTAGCCAATCAGCTTGTGATCTCCCAGCAGAGGCTGATCACAGCCTGTGAGTGGCTTAGGTGAGTGAAGAGCTCTGATGAGGTTGTTTCCATCTGTCTCTACAAACGTCTGTCATCTTAGAGTTGCTTCTACGTGGAGTTGGGCTCAGGGACTGAGGGCTGGCAGGAGGGTGCTGGTCAAGAAGAAGCTGCAAGAAGTCATCTGGCTTTTCTGTCAGTCCCAGGAGGGAGGTGAGGTCAGTAGGATTTTTGGACAAGCAGTTGTGGTGTGGGACCTGTATGTGGGACTTTGCAGCAGTCTCTGGGATAGGGTAAAAGCTGGGTTTTGCTTATGTGCTCTGAGGAAAGGATTGAGAGAGTTTCTACATGAAGAGGACACATCAGCTATCTGTGAGGAAAGGCATAAGGCTAGAGGGTCTGTACAGCCACAGAATAAACGCATAAAACTTTAGCACTTTATGTCAGCTTTTCTGATACAAAATAGTTTTACAGAGCTGGAAGTTACTTTTTCTTTTACATTTTTCAGCTCTGTCATTTCCAGTATTTTGGTTTAACATCCATTGCTCATGTGTGATTCGGAGGTGATGGCCTGTTTGTACCATTGAAAACCCACACAGACTTACCGTCCTAGCACCCCTATTTTGGCTTCCTATGCAAGTGGAAAAGGGGGAATGAGACTCTCAGCCACTATAATTAAATGCTTTGGGACTGAAGGAATGGAGGTGCTTTGTACCTGTAGCTTCAGTACATAGAGAGCCTGTGAGTCTATTTTAGAAGCAGTAACAGGAGTGCAAGCAGAGCACTTAATTCTTTGAAGTGATTGTTTTAAGCACTGACTAGATCATGGAACACTTTATTGTCTCTCTGGAGGAAAGAATAAGTCTAGTTACTCAGAAAAATGTCAACATTTTTGTGATTACTGTTAGTAGAGGTCTCAGATGCTCTCAGCTGACTTAGAAGAGTGAGAAATCCTATTGCAGGTCGTGGTCCCATCTCTGCACTACTCATCAGTTGTTTATGAGCCGCTATGTGTGGAGAAGTGCAGCATCACCTGACTCTGATTGGTATTCCAGGCAGCCACATGGAAAGCCAGGGGACTTTTTTGTCAAGTAGGTTGATAGCTGCAGAGTTTCTTGCTGTGATGAGCTGGAGAGATGCTCTAAGTCAATAGAGTAACTTGTGGTCTTAAAAGATTAAGTGATGGAGAGACACTAGAATCTCTTCTTTCTTTTTCCTCCTTCATATGTTGGCCAAACTGAATGTATTTAACAAATGGAGAGCAAAATGTGAAATATTGCCTTTGGGAGACTTTAATTAAATTCTGACAACTCCTAATATATATATTTAAAGTTGTTCTGAAACAAACAAACAAAAAAACGCTTTTAAAAACACATTAAATGAAATGTTTTGACTCTTCCTTAAAATATTTGCCAATCATCTCTGGCCAAAGCTGAATCATTTCAGTTCTCCAAAACACACTGTTCGCTCAAAACTTTGCCGTGTTCTTGGAGGGTGTGGTAGGTGTATCATATTCTTATTTATTCTGTGGCCGTTCTCAAAGCTCTTAAGAATTCCCTCTTCCATGAATAAGCCCTGGCTAAGGAAGATCTGGAGTGTTTTATCTTCTTCACAGGCTCATTGTAGGGGTAAGGTCAAAGCTAAATCCTTAAATTCCTGAAGGAAAAGGGGAAGATTTTGGGTTTGGAATTTTACTTTATCACAGACTCTTCATTTATCCAAAGCCTTATTCATTCTTCAAACCATATCAAGTGCAGCGTACAGGATAACAGACTGGTGAGAGCAGGTGCCTGATGTCTAGTAATGGGTTCCCCACAGTGCTGTAACATGTCCTACATATGTGCTAAACTGTCTTTGTTTGTACGAGTAGTTGAACATAGTGCTAGTCACAAGCAGTAGTGTGAGGGATCAGATAGACCTCAGATGCTTTTTTTTTTTTTTGGTACCTTTCTGGAGCTTTTAGTTGGCCTTCTGTGATGGGTTGGTTTTTTTTTGTAGGACTGAGTTTAGACTGTTAAACTATGCTTATGATACATAATAGGTCCAGGGTTCATAATTATTCAGGTAGAGTAATAGTTCCACTGCAAAATCTGTATCAGTAATGTCATACTCTGATACTTGTTATTATGGGCCCAAAAACTCTCTAGGAAGACTCTTGGTTAGATGCCAGAGAGACCGGATAGATCACTGCTGTGAATGAGACAGGAGGCAGAGAAAGCTGCTCCCGCTGGATGTCAGGGCCATCCAGACTGCTTCACTTTCCTTGGATGCATTAGTTCCCAGTGCAAATGCTCTTGACTTTGTGGGGGAGAGGGGGAAGTGTTATGGCAAATCTGATGGCAGTACACTAGAGTTTTCAAATAAATCAGGCTGAGCATCCTGACAGTGTGTGCAAGTGAGGAAAACTAGGCTTTCTGCTTCTCTTTTCCTCCTAGACTGCATCAATTTAATTTGAGTGACAACAGGCTGACCCCAGGCAGGCCAGTCACAGAGTGGGATTGCTGCCCTGCCATGCTTGAACTTGGGAGCAGAGGGAAAAGGAAAGCAGTTTGGAGATGCAGAGCACTGTGTTGTAGTAAGTGCCTGGTTCAAGCCTGTGAGAAAATGATGAAATGCAACAAGATGCCCCTTCTGTCTTATATCTTTGGAGAGAGGAAATCAATGGGAGGAAGAAAAGATAAAAAAGCTAATACACTGAGCTGCAGCTGAGTCCATTCCTTCAAGAAGGAGGAATCCAAACATGGCATCTGGTCTAAACCAATTAAGAAGCCTGAAGAGTAAGTGGCATGGCCTGGGTTAATAAATCCAACGATGAAGTGTGCCCATTTATGCATAATAAATAGACTTTTGTTGTCTTAGCAACAGCCTGGAGATGTGTTATCCATCAGGGGAACAGTCTGTTTTGATGTTGTCAGGGTGACAAGCTGGCTACCTGTCCATGTTACTGCTGATCTTCTCCATCACTGCAGTTCTTTAGCTGTCTCCTCTATGCTCATACACGAGATGTTTTAAGAGCCATCTCTTGACTGTACACAGAGCATTGCTATCTCCAGCTACGGCATTCATCCCATCAGCAAACTCGTTGAACTCTTGCTCTGTTGCTCAGTGGACTGACTTGAACTGACTCATCCAGGGCAACATGGGAGTTCTCACTTCTGTTAGTCCTGTCTCCGCTAGGAACGCTGCTCCACAACATGCTCTCCTTTACATCAGCAAATATAAGAAACCCTTATGAGTAAGGACAACCTAGGAAAGCTAACACAGTGTACAAAGTGTGTGAACTCTGCTTATGGAGCAAAGCTTCATAGGTCCTGTCATTTGTGGAGTTCGCACATCAGTCAGTTCCTGCAGGTGACTATCTGACTTAGTGTCTCTAAAGTACTCATTTCAAGGCAGTTTGAACTCCTGAGGAGTCAGAAGTCTTATAGGCAGGATTTCAGGTGTAATTTCAGGGCCTCAAGGTAAGGTCAGCTCTAACCTAGAGATACAGAAAACTTTTGCTCCTACTAGAAGGTGTCCTTTAACCCCATCTACAGGCTAAGTCACAATCCCCTGGCCTGTCTGTGAGCAACTCAGAGAAACAATTGATTCCTCTTGAAACCATATGGAAGCTGGTTTCCAGTGAATTTTCTTTAGTGCTTTTTGGGGTTTCCCCAAATGGCAAGGCAGACTCCTTTTAGAACATGACACTTCTGTCAGCAAGATTTAGCCTCTGGCTCATCAGGCTGTCAAGGTTCCCAATGTCACTTGGCTATTCTTTAAAACAAACAAACAAAACCTTCTTAGTAATGATGAAAGCTGATGTGTTGACAGTACTGGAGACTGTCACTCTCCTACCAAATGAATTTATACTGGCAGTAGCAAAGCAGACCCTTCTGCCTTTTGCACCTCACCCCTGTTTGTAGGTTGATCTGCTCTAGTGTAATGGCTCACCTGGTCATCCAGCTTCCTACTGCGGCAGCCCACAGGGACCAGTCATACATGTGGTGGGAGCTTCTGCTGGGGACAGCTGAGCATTAGTGACAGAAAGAGCTACTAAGTTGGAACAGCTGTCAGAGCTGTTTCAAAGCGTGGTGATGGGTGGGTATATAGTTGTGCATTAGTGCAATGAAAATTTAAATGGGTGTCCTAGGGCTGAAAGCTACGTTAGTGACCTGGGGTTGCCCTTATTCTAATTTTCTGTTTGTTTCGGTCTCTCTTGTTCCTGTCATTGTGCCATGATGACATAGCTGAAGCTGGGTAGGGAGGCAGTGATCAATCAATACATAAAATCTATATTTCTGCTGGGGAAGAAAAGAAACAAAATTCACAAGTCTGATGATTCTTTCACTAGCAAATGGAATCAAACTGTTAGGAAAGAAAAAAATGTTTGATAATGTTCTAGGTAAACACTAGATGTCTTAAGTATGAAAGATCTAGAGGAGTGAAAGTAGACATCTCCTTACTTCAAAGCTTTATTTAATCAGCACATGAATCTGTGAGACTTCTCATCTCAGAGCAAAATATGAGGCTGTGTCCTAGGAGTGGAAGATTGTTTTAGTTGGTAACTTAGTTTTTCAGCAATGAATCTTAAGGTGTCTGGAAAAGCAATGATAAGGGAAGAAGAAATGCTGTGGGTTACAGATGATCTCTGATAGGTAGGAATGCTTATCTACAGAAGAAAGTGTCAGATGCTGGAAATGCTAAAAGCATTTCAGCCTGTTTAGTAAGTGCCTCCATCATATGGGTTAACATGTGGGTTGAATGCCGTGTGACTACTGATAGATCCATATCTCTGGGAGATGGAGTACCTGGCACAGCACAAGCTCTGTTGATAACGTGGTTTGCTGAACCTTCAACCATGGATTGTTACTGTGCTTTCCATGCAACCTTACTTAAACCCATAGGGAACTATCAACCCCTCTGCCGTTCTCATCGGTATCTTCTGCTGGTGATTGATTTATACTAGATACTGATGCAAGGGAAAAAAGCTTCCTAGATGCTGATTACTGCCTCAATCAGAGGTTTAGAGTGCATGAGGAGTGCAGGGTTGCCTTCTAGAGTGAGTTATAAGCTTTGCCATAGGTTAGCTTTCTCTAGGTACATTATGTTCTTTGAGACATTTGTTCTTGGCTCATCTGTGTGTCTTGCTCTGTTTGGGACTACTTGGAGCAGATGATTTTATAATTGCCCTGTATTTGTCATCTCCCCCAGCTCTGGGTTAGTCTGGTGCATGTGAGAAGTGACAGAAAGAGAGAACCAAGAGGTTAAGCATGGGACTAGTCATTACCTCTGTCCTTAACTTGCACTCTTTGGACAGTACTTGGGGCAAGTACATGAAAGAGGCAGACTGCTTCTAGTTGCTGAAGAAGAGGCCTAAGTTGTAGGTATTTCCAGGTATTTCTTATCACTTATCTAGAAAATGAAAGGCTTCATTCAGCTGCCTAGGCACAGACATCAAGGGCCACTTTAGGATATTCATCTGACCTCTGGCTCCCTCTCAGGAAAGGTCCAGGTCTCTTCCCTCATGGATCCTGTTCTGTAGCTATTAACTTTGCAGAGATGTCTTGAATATTTTAGGGCATTTGAGATGGCATGGCATGCCCAGAGGTTCTGACATGAGCGCTACTTGTGTGCTGGGGGAGGATCAGTAGTAGTTCTGCATTTGACTTCTATCATCTAGTGTGCTGATGCATCTGGAGTGACAGAGACCTGGTTAAAATCCCTGAGGGACTCAAACGCAACTGTCCCTTCATGCAGGTCTGCCATAGAAGCAGACAGCAGGAAACTCTGGATTTGGTTGTTCTGGGTCTCTTATGTCAAAACATTTAGGTTTTGTTTGAAATACTCAGGAGAAGAATTAATGTTTTCAGAGGATCCTAGCTGTTCCAGGAGGGTGTCCAGGCTAGAGTCAGACTATAGTCTATATAGACTATATTACAGTTGTTCTCTGGCCTTGTTCTTGTGTATTTTATATGAAAAGAATCTTTACTTTATATGAAAAAAAACGGCTTCACCATGAAGGATGGTGAAGGCCTGACTCCAGATACACTCACTATGAGAGGGTGACCAGGCTGCTTCCCTCTGAGGCAGGTGGAGAACCAAATCCCCTCTGCAGGCTGAGGTGGTTAGAAAGTTAGTCTGTACCCTCCTGGACGAGCATTTGGACTCCTGGTTATCAGGTACAAGCAGAAAGCACTTATGATTTGTTATGTTATGTTATGATTTGATGCCCTGGTAAGATCTCTTCTGCCTTTTCCTCCTTTATTGGCTACCTAACCTGGAGAGTCAGTTACTTGTGCAGCCTTTTTTCTGAGTCTGTGCCAGCACTAAGAATACACAGGCTAGTACATCTTTAGAGTACCTCTGTGATGGAGGTATTGTGGAAAGGTGTGAAGGCAGTGCTGGAGGTTTCCAAATCTGTGGAGGCCAGAGCTAAATATGCAAAAATGCATGTCCAGAGCTGAAATACACCCACCATCTGTCTCCAGTTCCAACAGTCATTGTTCTTGATTGCAGTGCCATTTGTTGTGCCCTTGTTCGATCTAATTTTTATGGCTGCTTGTTATCCAAGACAGCTGGCTATCTTCTCTTTGGCAGTTCTTTGGGATGTGGCGTAGACCTCTTATTTTCTGCTGCTAGAGCACTGTGCCTTGTGTGCGTGCAACTGTGAGACTATTGGGGACCAGTGCATAAAGGAATGTGTTGTACTGAACTGAAACAGAACAGATTCATGCCAGTGTAAGCCAAGAAGAAACAAGAGCAAACTAAATGAGTCCATTTTGAGCTCAGGTGTTCTTGGGAACAGAAGAAAGAAAGTATTACAAATCCTTTTTTTTCCTATAGGTCTCATAATATAAGCAAAAGAACTGTGACTTCTGCTGAGCAAAAGACTCTGGAAGATTAAACAAGTGCAACCCACATGGATCCATGAAAATTTCAGTTGTTTTTATTGTCCAGGCCAAATTCTTTCTCCTCCTTGGGCAGAGTGCTGCCATCAGGAGATGCTTTGCATCACGGTACCCAGAGGCCTTGAAAAAGCCAGACCAGCAGGCAGGACCTTGGGGGGCAAGAGAGGACAGAAGGACGTTCGTCCCAGCATCCTGTTAATTGGATTGGTCATACATTCCCCTGACCGCTGAGCATACTCTTCTATCCCTTGCATTCAGACAGAGCTAATGGGAGGGAACAATTCATCCAAGAGCTGCACCAGGAGGCAAGAGACTGAATGGGGAGGGAGGTTCCACATACTTTTCTCTTTCACAGCATTCAACCCCACAGGATCAACCAGAACTTGAACTTTTTCAGCACTGTTTAAAACACCCTCTGATTCTAAGAGAAAGGCAAGGAAGCAGGAAGCAAGATGAAGTAAAAGTGACATCCTATCTTCCAAATCCATCTCTGCAGTAAAGTTAGGCTAGCAGGCTCACAGGTCCATCTGTGGCTTTTTAAGTGCTGTTTGTAATATGGCACGTTATTGAAATGCTTCAAGGATTCCCTTTGTAATGTGTAATTACTCTGAGATACGCAGTTCAGTGCCTATTGCAGCTGCTGTTTGTGATAATCTTGATACAGTTAAAGCTGTTGTTAGATCAAACAAATTTATGCAGAAGGAGATTTTAATGTAAAAAACCAATTTAATAGTCTCCAACACACCAGGTGCTTAAAAATCCTGTACTTGGTACCTCTGAACTTGAATTCTACTTCTCATACCTACAGGACTTTGAAGCATGTTTCCAGCTGTCTGTTACCTCTCCTGAGGTCTCAGAGGTGTCTCATTAAAGCTGATGTTAAAGCCTATTAAATACATGAATGTAGCTTCTAATGATGCATCTCATTTTAGGTGAATTGTCACCAGGAATTGGCAGGGATCATTGCTGCTCTGGTCCTCCAGTGGCTAGGATAGTGAAAGCCACCTGGGGAAATGCAGGATAATACCTTCTGTGCTGGGAGATGAAAGGCAAAGTGTCTCAAAGGCTGCTGAGTTCCAGGGGCACACCAACCTTGTCACCTTCTCACCCTACCAGCTCCCCTCCCTCCTGCAAAGTGCAGCCTCAGCTCCCAGAGCTTGCAGATGGGAGGCATCTGTCCTTAGGCTCTCAGCGTCTCCAGCCAGTTAATTATTAATCATCACAATATCCCTTATGTCAAGCATCTGAACTGCCCATGAAGCATGGAGAACTGTTTTGTCAGTTGAGTCAGAAAGGTTTTAGTGCCCTGCCACTCATTGTCTGTAAAATAGTTGTTCTGTCAAAGAACTTAAGCACCCAGGAGTGGTAGTTACCTCATCTGAGCCCCACACAGATGACCTGGAGCTAGCAGGGGCAATAAACGTGTGAAGTGGGAAACCAGAAGACAAAGTTAATCTTGTATCATGGGTCCTGCAGCAGAACTGGTGCTGTACCATTGGACCTGTTTAGAACTGTAATGCTGCTGCAGTATCAGTATATTGCCTGTTATGAGCACCTACTAGGAAAAGCACCTGAGTACTTAGCTCTCTTCAGAGATACCTTGGTGGGCCCTTAAGTCCTGAGGAGCACAACTATTTTCCTGTGACTGTTGGCTGGCTGGCTGTTGTGCCTCTCTTTGGGATGCTGCTGTTTACCACTGCTCTAGAAACAGTGAGACATCCGAGCTCATGTGGGGCTCTAGGACTTGCCTGCTCTCTCTATCCAGTTTGTATGCTACTCTAAAAGAGAGAGACTGAGCAGAGACAGACCAGAAGGTAGGCAAGAAACAAGAAGATCATTCAGCTTGTATCAAGGCACTTACTGTTTTGAGTATTCAGACATGAGAACCTGAGCCCTGGCTCTTTCTAGCTGGGACTATTTTAGTGGAAATGGAATGGCACTGGCACTTTATTTCTGGTTTAGTTTTGATAACATACATTGAAGCACATCTGAAAACAAAACAAAATCCTGGCTACTTTCCACTCTGTAGGGCAGTTTTTACAAGGAATATAGCTGTTTCCTTCTGCTTACCCACAGAAGAAGCATTTTAAATAATGTCATACTCTCAGGATCACCCAAACAAAAAGTTAGGTCCTGAGGTCTCTCTTAGCAATGTGGCACAAGATGCGTTCACTAAACTATCTCTCAAACCCTGCAGCTGGCACTTGGCACTGTGATAGCTCTCACTCAAGACTGTCAGCCTCATGTGCACTTTGTAAAAGTTTTCTGGAGTACTCCGAAGGCTCTCGCCATTAAAAGCATGTTTCTAATAAGTTGCTGAATTGGACAGCTGGAGGCAATATTAAGTTTTTCTGCCACCATTTAAAATCCTGTTTTGGGAAGTCTTGGGTGATGCACGTAAATGAACTCATTAAAATAGGATCATTCACATGACTTAAACTGTGCTCTTTACACGATTAGGTCCTCAGGTGTTTCTGTGTTCTCTTCCACCCTTCCTTCTATCCTAGGAAGCCTTCATGCAAAGAAATTATGGTGGATCTGTCAGGATACTTTTTTGTCTCGGTAAACTGATGATCGTCACTAATTAGCACAGCTAGGGTCAAGCTCACTCATTTCATTCTCTACTAAGATACCTTGGTTGTAGGAGATGAACTCTTATTTACATGTAATAATAGATAGAGATGGTTTCTTCCTCCTTTCAGTTCAAACATAACATTGTGCTCAATGACACCACAATGTTTTGTGAAAAGTACAAGTGCTTTGAACATGTGGGAATCAAAAAGCTCTAAACAGATTGTGTAATGCTGCCAACAAAGCATGTCCTTGGACCCTAGCCAAGAACAACCAAACCTTCATTTTGAGTAAAGCACTGGATGTTGAGAAAAAGAAGTACCAACGCTTTAGTCCTAGTTTCCACCTCAACTGCAGTTCTAGTGAGTCACTTCAATCTCTGCCTTGGGTTGTCTCACCTGTATGAAGGGAAAGAGTACTCTTGTTGGGATGGGAGGAGGTGTTTGGGGAATGCTTGGGAGGTTAAAACCCCACCCGCTTTTTGTCAACTGAGATGTAGCTGCCTGGGTTGATGTGACTCCCATAGGAATGGGAGGCAGCGTCAGGGTTTCTGGGTGGTGGGCTGAGGGGCAGCAGCCCTGCGTCCTGCTGGCAGCTCCCTCCTGACCTGTGCCCAGGTGAGCACGTGCCCTGTTGCGGCTGCACCCCTGCTGCCTCGGCGGCTGTCCCTGGCCCTCCTGTCAGGCAGGAGGTGGTGGTCCCCCTTCCCTTCCACACCGGAGCCTGCATGGGGAGGTTCTGCAAGCAGTCACCCCTGACACCTGCTCCCGGCCTTGGCTTTTACTGCGCTTTAACTGCATATAGCAGATGAAGTATTTAGAGGCAGCTGCTATTTCTGTCATTAGCACCCAGACTTCCTAGGAGAAAACTGCTGGCTTTGTGACAGCTGAAATCTGATTCCAGTGAAGCTTTTTACTTCAGCATGTACAAAAGCAAGGGAAGAGTGAGGTAAAGGGGAGGGAAAGACAGCACTCAATTTGCAATTCATTTAATTCTGTCAGGAAAGCCCAAGCAACTCGAGATGATGGCGTGCAAATTGCAGACATGCATGTTGCAGCACGGTGGATGTTCTTCAAAGGATTGAGGATGAAGAAACAGTGGGTAAGGAAACAACACAGCACAAGGGGGCTGTGGCGCTTTGCTTCTTGCCAGGATACATTAGCTCCTGCTGAGCAGTTCTGTGCCCTGGAGCCTGCTGATGGCACTTGCCAGTTCAAAGCAAATGTGAGCATGTCCGTGTTGTGCTGCCGTTGCAGGCGCTGGAACAGGAGGATATCCAAAAGACCTGCTTAGCCTTCTCCACTCCAGAGCATGATCATTTCTCAGTCTTCTCTAGTGTAATTCCCGGTATTTCTCTGGAGAAGGAAAAGGCTGTTATTCCCACTCTGCAGCTGAGTTGCTGGCGTGCAGAAAGGCTGACTTGTCTGAATCTAGGACGAGAGGCAATGGAATGAAGCTGCATCAGCAAAGCTCAGATTGGACATTAGGAAAAGGTTCTCCACTGAGAACCACTGGTTGATCACTGGAGGAGGCTCCCCAGGGAGGTGGTCATGGCACCAGGCCTGTCAGAGTTCAAGGAGCATCTGGACAACACTCTTGGTCATTATGGTTTAGTTTTAGGTACTGCTGTGGGGAGCACGGACTTGAATTTGATCTTTATGGGTCCCTTCCAACTTGAGATACTCTAGGATTAGGTGCTTTGTTGCTGTACTATCTCTTGGGTTTTGATGTGGAATTATGTTTGTGAGACTGTTTTTCCTATTCTCTAGCCTCGGCTGCTGAATATTTTCTGATTTCATTTTAAGGACTGTGATAGATGTTTTGAAGTAAAGCATTTTATTGAGGCTTTCCAGTTTACCTGTGCTCCCCTCTGGAGTTCAGATAGCTTCCAGCACTGGAGGGAACTGCAGGTCAGAAGCACAATTCCAGTGCTCAGTCTTCTTAAAATGAAAGTGCAGGCTTTCTGTTGCTATTATGATTTACAATTTGAAAGAAAACTCCTAGGATTTCATGTCATACTGTGATGCCAACAGGATCAGAGATGGTTCTTCCCAAACCAATTAATTTACAGAGCAGCTCTGGTAATATAGTTCAAGAGACTTTTTGAAAAGATGTCATTTAGTAAACAGGGGTGAATGAGCTGGAGCATGAAAGATTAATGCCCCCCTTGTTTCCCATGACTCTGTACAAGCCTTGGACTGAGATAGGAAGAGGTAAGAAGAAACAATCAGTCCTAGTTCTGCCCAGTGACTTAATAACAGGATTGCATACGCATTAATCTACCAAAATTTATCCTCTACTTTAGAAATAAAAATGATTGCTCTGGCCCAGCCTGAAGTCTTTATCCTGGCCAGGTCACACAGGTTATCATTGAATTAGATGGCCAATAGATTTGAAAATCTTGTGTTTTACTTGGGGCTTGTCAAAATAAAATGCTACCTAGGATTTGGGGGGGAAAGGAACACAGTTACATTACAGGCTAGGGTTACAGGAGGTGATGTGGTTAAACACTGCATGCACATATGTGCTCTGGGGACAGCTTGACAGACTGTAGGCTTTTGGAAAGAACTAGTATAGCAAAGGAGGGGGGAAAAAAAAGCATCTGTCAGTAAATAGATGGATAAAGATGCTCTGTGCTGCTTTTAAGAAGCAGCAATCATCTTTATAACTTTGACAGGTGGCAATGGGGCAGGAGGGGAGGAAGAGTTTCAGAGAATTGTGTGGGTGGTGAAGAAATTAATCCTAATGAATTGGAAGAGCAAATCCACAGTGGGCAAAAAGCTTTGGATTTCTGCCCTGCTGGATATGGATAAATGCAAGAGAATCCCTTTTGCATGCAAGAGCTAATTGGGCAATTACAATGTAATCTCAAAACCTTTGCTTAAACTGTATCCTGGCTACCAAAGCATGAGGCAGATTCGCCAGTGGTTCGTAAGACTTGCCCAGAGTCATTCAGATGGGTGTTTGAAATAGCTGCCCTCTATCATTCCCTTTCTTCTGGGAAATAAAACCTCTCTGTTACTTTTTTTTTATCACTGTGCTACAATGGGAGAACTCACTTCTGAGGCTCCTTTTGATGTTTTCATTCTTCTTCACACAGAAGAACACATGAACATAAGAATGGCCAAACTGGCTCAGACCAAGGGTCCATCTAGTCCAATGCTGTTCTTTTTAACTCAGTGCCTGCTTGTGGCCACTGCTGGAGACAGCAGCACAAGTATATATGACCTTTCCTTCTAATATTTTCACAGCTTCCAGACATTTTCAGCTCTGCGGCTTCTCTGAGCTTGACCTCGGTCTCTTTACTCATTCTTGATGGCTCTTTCTTCCATTCAGTTCTCCTGAACAAATCTAACCTTTTGTGTCAACATGCCTTGCCAGGGAGTTTGCAGGTCTATTACATAGTGGTGAAAAGCCAAGGTGTTTTGTTTTTGTTTTTTTTTAATAATGGATTCCTTTTTATAGGTTTTATATCATAGAATGGTTTGGGCTGGAAGGGACCTTAGAGATCATCCAGTTCCAACCCCCCTGCCATGGGCAGGGACACCTTCCACTAGCCCAGGTTGCTCAAAGCCCCATCCAACCTGGCCTTGAGCACTGCCAGGGAGGGGGCAGCCACAGCTTCTCTGGGCAGCCTGTGCCAGTGTCTTGACACCCTCACAGTAAAGAATTTCTTCCTTGTATCTAATCTAAAACTACCCTCTTTCAGTTTAAAGCCATCACCCCTCTTCCTATCCCTACACACCCTGATTAGTAGTCCCTCCCCAGCTTTCCTGTAGCTCCCTTTAAGTACTGGAAGGTCTCCCCAGAGCCTTCTCCAGCTGAACACCCCCAACTCTCTCAGCCTGTCCTCATGGGGGAGGTGCTCCAGCCCCTGATCATCTTTGTGGCCTCCTCTGGACCCGCTCGAGCAGGTCCACATCCTCCTTATCTCAGGGGCTCCAGAGCTGGACACAGCACTGCAGGGGGGGTCTCAACGAGAATGGAGTAGAGGGGAAGAATCCTCTCCCTCGACCTGCTGGCCACACTTCTCCTGATGCAGCCCAGGACATGGTTGGCTTTCTGGTCTGTGAGCGCACATTGCTGGCTCATAGTTTTCCATCCACTAATACCCTCTAAGTCCTTCTCCTCAGGGCTGCTCTCAATCCACTCATCGCCCAGCCTGTATTTGTATTTGTGCTTGGCATTGCCCCAACCCATGTGCAGGACCTTACATTTGGCCTTGTTGAACTTCATGCACAAGCCCACCTCTCCAGCCTGTCCAGGTCTCTCTGGATGGCACATCCCTTCCCTCCAGCATGTCGACCGCACCACACAGCTTTGTGTCATCAGCAAACCTGCTGAGGGTGCACTCGATCCCACCGTCTGTGTCACCAGCAAAGATGTTAAACAGCACCAGTCCCAACACCAACCCCCGAGGAATGCCACTTGTCACTGCTCTCCACTCGGACATCGAGCTCTTGACTATAACTCTTGGAGTGCGACCATCCAGCCCATTCCTTATCCACTGAGTGGTCCATCCATCAAACCCATGTCTCTCCAATTTAGAGACAAGGATGTTGTGCAGGACAGTGTCAAAATTATTTGCACAAGTCCAGATAGATGATGTCAGTTGCTCTTCTCTTATCCACCAGTGCCGTAACCCCATTGTAGAAGGTCACCAGATGCAGGCATGATTTGTCTTTAGTGAAGCCATGTTAGGTATCACCAATAATCCCCTGATTTTCCATGTGCCCTAGCATAGTTTCTAGAAGCATCCATTCCATGATCTTGCTGGGCACAGAGGTGAGACTGACTGGCCTGTAGTTCCCTTGGCTTTCTTTTTTTCCCTTTTAAAAATCAGGGTTATATTTCACCTTTTCCAGTCAGTGGGAACTTCAGTTAACTGCTGTGACTTCTCAAAATGATGGATAGTGGCTTAGCAACTTCATCTGCTAGTTCCCTCAGGACCTGCAGATGCATCTCAACAGGTCCCATGGACTTGTGCACCTTCAGGTTCCTTAGATGGAGACTTGCAATTCTCTGACTGTCATGTGGACCTATGTTTGAATATTAGCATTACAGCTGCTACCTTTTGGTGCTCAGATCCCAGAGACATTTTACATGAGAAGCTGCTCACAATCATTAGTAATTCAGCTATTCTGTCCCTGTGGTTCCTCTGTTACTCTTGGGCAAGTGGTGTTCTGCTCCTGGGATCCTCCAGGGCTAATTCTGTCTGTATCGTACAGTCATCCATGTCAACTTTAAACAGAGACTCTTCCTATTTCTTTACTCTTCCGACTCCATTTACAAAAATAAAAGTGGGAGGTTCAGGCATGGTAATCTCACCACTTTTATTTTGGTAGAAACAAGAAAGCTTTGATGCAAAGATTTAATTTATTGTCTCTGCAACAGCAGTGTCAGGTCTGAGTTATCCTTTTACGGCTTTGCTATCATTTGGCCCTACAGACTTTTCTTTTATGAATGTTGGAGAAAGGATTGAAGAAATAACTAAATGTTACTGGAGAGTCTATCCTTATCTTTTTGGGGTCTATCTAGAAGCTAAAAGTGACAATGTTTTCATCTGGTTTTGAAAGCACAGGGTCCTGAGACAATCTGGATGAGGAATGATCAGTAAGAGAGCTCCCTCTCTGCAGTGCTCTCTGCTGGATACCTGGGGGTTTTCCCACCCCTAATTTGTGGGTTCATGTTGTCTAAATCTTTTATGCGACTGCACTTGAACTAAGGTTTGGGTGCTATGATGCCAAGCAGTTCCACACTCCAAAGAAACGAAGCATCTGGCTGCTTCCAAAAGCTTGGGTATTCTTAAGGCTTTAAAACTCAAGACTGATTCCCGTTCACTTCAACCATCTTCCAAAGGCTCACTTGCGACATGAAGCATGCTATTCTCCATACCATCTCTCTGCTGAACCTACCTGGTATTCTTCCTCTTGGAGGGAGTGCTTTTCTTTAGAAAGGCACCAACACAGCAGTTCAGAATCAGGCTGGTCTTGCTCACATCCATTCTGTATTGGCATCTGATCAGATGAAAAAGAGCCTGTGCCTTGCTAGGACTGAATTGGAAGGGAAAGCAAAGAAGGTATGTGCAAGCACAGGTGCACAAACCCCAATGGTATTAGTGTTCAAGTGGGGTAGAAACCATGGCTACACTATTACGCAAAATAGAAATGAAGCTCATGTCACAGTGTGTGGTCTTTTTTTTTTTTTTTTTATAAAGAGAGAGCAAAAAGGTGCATTGATGGCCAGTATCTATCCAGTACTGTTTTCATGACTGGTTACCTGGAAGTTGCTGCTGTTGAAGGGTAGCAAACCAAGCTGTGTATTTCCTCTCACTGTTCACAATGTACAAATGCACCTTGAAGGATAAAGTAAGCTGGGAGAGAGGTAAATTTGCATCTTCTGTAATTTAATTGCTGAAGGAGGCTGTACTCTGAACAGGTAACTATTGCCACAGAAAGCATAGGCATTTCTCGGGATTCAGCAGCACTCCTGTGCAAAGTGACCATGTTCTGGAAGAGGATGGTTAGGAGAAACTTGTTCCCGTAAGGAGACTTGCCAAGGACAAATTTATACTGCTGCACCTTTGGTGCAATGCTGGTCCTGTTTCTAGCCTTGCTGACTAAAATGGCATGTGTGAAAGAAGCTGATTGTCAATCTATCCATGGTTGGCTTTGTACATGCTCTTGGGCATGTTTGCTTACTGCTAGCAGGACACCTTATGTAAACCTGAGAGTTAAAACGTTGTTGTTCTCCAAGACTTCATTGTATACGTACAGACTGTATTTATGTTTGCACATGTGGTGCATGAGCAAATATATCCTATTTGCTTGTGCAAATTTTATCTGTGTTCTCCTGTGGAATGAGGTAATAACGCTCTCCTCCTTACAGCATGCTGATGTTTGCCTTGTCCTGCTGTTAATGAATTATTTGTGATACCAACTATAAGCCCCAGCCATCAACTAGGATTCCGCCATATTTCATGAAGACACTGTATAAACAGAAACAAGGGAGAGAGTTCTGGCTCCAAATTGGTAACAAGCTACTTTTCATCTAGATCTGATAGGATGCATGCAAACAGCGATTGGTTTATTAACTCCATCTGGCAACCCTAACCCCTTCCAAGATGAGATCTCCCACTGATGCAAACATTCCTTTTGTCATAATACCCAGTCAAATACAACTTTGTTCCCTCTATGAAATTTTATACTGCCTTTTTTTTTTTTTTTTTTTTTTTAATTCCTTTTTGGTCTCTTCCAGTAAGAGAGGCTGAGCAAGATTTTTGAGGTGTTAAAGGGAAGCACAGTAAACTGAATTATATAAATGCTACCAAACTCATACTTCATAGAGCAAACAAAAGTTTCACATAAGATGAAATATATCAGGCTGGTCTGCTGATCTTGTTTGTTTGATAAATCTGTTTACCTCTTGCATGCATCCATCTAACTCAGAAGGCAGCAGATATATGGAGTGGGAACTGAATAGTCTCAGACCTATCCATTCATCACTTGCATGATGCATCACTTACATGACTTTCCTTGCTGGAATGTCCAGATACTTCCCTGTTATGAAGGAACGCAAAGCTTTCTTTTCTCTTGGTCTGCAGGATAATTAGCTTAATTTATAGGTTTATGACCATTTGTATTCCTTAGCTTGCATGAGTGAATTTAAAGAAAAACAACCCAGGAGAACTGAGAACCACATCTGTCGTACAATATCCTTCATCTCTTGTGGGAGTTGTGTCCATATTTAAGCTGAGGCTGATTGTATGGAGTTCTGCTCTTGTTCTCCTGCCCTATGGATCACTCTGGAAAGAGTGTGGTGATTTTTTAAAATCTCTGATTCTCTGGAAAGCATTTTTCTTTGTGAATATGGAATATGACTTATGTGTGTAGTGTCATATTCAAAGCACTGCCTCTTATTTTTGTACTAATCAAAATGGGGGTGTGCTCGGAGTGTGCTTCTTCACTCCTAGAAATGAGTTACAATCTGCTTTTGAGAAAGGTGGTGGGCCATTGTCAGCTAGGGCTGAATAAAGCCTTGTTTTCCTACAGTAGATATCTGGGCATATAGCAGGTTCTTAAAAGGGCCAGACTAGGGGGTTAGTTTAATCTGAGAGCAGATGTCTTTGATATTAGATGATGTTGTGAACTAGATGAGACATTTACAGTGCTTACCTCTTTCCCCTACATTAGCCTGGCCACAGTTCAGATTAGATGTCTACTCTGCATGCAGGAGAATTTTTTGGCAGGTGTTCGAGGGATCTGGCAGACAATACCATTTGCATGCCATGGTACAAATATACAGTCATTTCTCTTTTCACTAAAATAAATGGGAGCCAAGATGTAGTTGCAGTATCTAATGTGGGTTTTTTTACAGAAATAAATACAAATGGAGAGGAGAAAAAGGAATAAATATTTTCAGTGCAACCTGCTACATAAGGCAAATTCTTGATCTTTCTGATGTAATTTCCTTATCTTCACTCTTCTCCTTCAATCCCTGATCTCACTGTATGCCTTACATTGCAGATGTGGAGATACTGTAAGATGCATGTCCATGAAGAAACCAGGGTCATTTCAGGTCTGTTCCTAGATGTATGCAACACCCAGCGGACTTGTGCAGAAGATTTGCTTTAGCACAAGTTTAAAAATTATTACTTGCCCAGCAGAATGGAAATATTTAGGGCAGCCAAAATGCTATCAAACATTGGTCCCATACATGCTGTTTTGTTTAGGAGGTGGGGGCAAGGAGAAGAAAGAAAAGATAATTTAGTGTTTTCTAAAGAAGCAGTACTGGTGTGTTTGTGTGACTCTGGGGAGAAGCAAGCACAGAGGCTGTCCCTTTGAAGGGACAAACACCCACATTTTAATGTGAAATGGTTTTCACCCAGAACAGTATCTTTGTAGTACTAGATGCTGATGATTTGTTGCCAGGCACTGCTGCTAACCATCATCTCTGTCTTTCAGCAATGGATGGCTATTAAATGGTCATGCAGGGTTGCATGTCTGGTGCTGCCCATTAAATACAGTGGGAATTCTTGGAAAAAAAAATAATTCCCCATAGCCCCCAGATAAACCAGAGCAGAGCACATTACATTAGCTTTTTAATTTTTTTTCCCAGCCGTCATGGCATGCTGCACACATTAATCATTGTGTTGCATCTTCATATGGGGGTCAAAAGTATCTTAAAGCAGTTTGTCAGCATTTCAAGAGCTAAATGCCAAAAATCAGAAATGATTACTCATTTCCAAAACTATTAGTGGTTAGTATCTTTGGTTATTTTAAACAGTGCTAAAATCACTGGCATAGAAGTCCTTGGGTCAGGGGTTATAAACGAGTTTCTATCTGAACTTCCATTGATCACTGTTTTTGTGTAAGTGTTGTGCTTTGTGGAAGATAATTATCCCAATAACCCGATTTGCCATTTGGCTATGTGATACAGCTACCCCTTCTTGAGGCAGTTCCCTTCTCAACAAAATGTTCCTTGCTGTACTCTTTTTTTTTTTTCCCCCCCCCCCCCTTTCCCCCGCTGGAGAACAGGCAGCACTGTGAGAGAGTTGCAGTTGCTGTGGAGTGGGTTGGGTGGCGAGGGGAACCTGGCTGGCAGTAGCCTGAGGCTATCATAAAAGAAACTGAAACAGGAGTGTTAATGCTTTGGCTGAGTTATGGAGAAATGGTTTTACTGTTCGAAAGGAAACTGTGAGAGTAATACGTCTGGGAGGGTCTGGGGGCACGCTGCACCCCTTTGGGGGCTTGGGAGCAAGTGCGGGCTGGCAGGACGCTTGAGGGCACTGCGGGGGGTATGCAGAGAGATGCAGAACTGCAGATAATTTTGTCTGCGTGCAGGTCTCCAGTCCAACCCCACTGAGTGCTGGCCGCATTGGGCTGCTCGGTGCATGACCTGTCAAGGCCTGAGTATCTCCAAGGATGGAGATCCCACAACCTCTCTGTCCTTGTTCCAGTGTCTGACCACCCTGATGGTGAAAAAAGTTTCTCCTAATGCCCCGTGTCCTCGCTTGTGACCATTATCTCTTGTCCTGTGCACGAGCAGCCTGGCTCTGTCTTCTCTGCACC
>NW_020799101.1:37895493-37934577 GCF_003259725.1 Athene cunicularia | reverse complement strand
TTTTTTTCCCCCCCCCCCCCAATGTGATTCTTTGGTAATTGTGCTGGAACAGCAGAGAGCAAGTGTATGATTATTGCAAAAATACACCCATATCCTTTTTCTTGTAGGAAAAGATAATGCAGAGAGATGAGACACAGTATGAAATTGGTACTGTATTTGAAGAATTTTATTCAAGACAAGACAAAGCACTGTAGGGAAAAAGGACAAGTCACTAGCTGCAGGGATTTGTATTTCCCCGTATTTCTCTAAGCTAAGCTTGTTAGGCACACTGCCAGCCAGGCATGGCCCCTGGAACCTCTCCAGGAAAAAAATCTCAGCTCATGTTGTGAAAGGGTTTCCCCCATCCATGCTGGAGAAGAGACTCCCTTCTTAGAAGCTTAGAGATAAATATTGATTTTTTATTTTTTTTTTTTTTTTCAATAGCAAACGAATGTTAATGGCACGCAGTCAATTTCTGTCAGAGGCGCCATGAGGTATTTTGAACAGGTGGCACCTAAGCCGGCATGGAGTAAAGATTCCTTAGGTGCAAACAGTCCTCACCCTGCTCTTTTCTGACAGTGCCACTGTTGGCTCACAGGGCAGGCATGACTGGTTTTAGCAAGTGGGAATGAGGCAGGGAGTGAGAATTTACATGCCTATATGACATCTAAGTGAGGGACTGGATTTTGGCCTTACATAGCACTTGCATGGAGAGGAGATCTGGGAACGTTACTTTCTTTTCTATTTTCTGTAGGAATCCAGATTCGCTTGTGGATAGGTTTAACCACTGGCTATGAGGTGCAATTGCTGCCATTAGGAACCCCAGGGTGAGGCCTATGTCTGTGGACTTCCAGCAGCAAACAATCAGTGTTGGAAAGGAGAGCTGGGATCCCCACCTCTACTGGGGATTCGCCTTATCTGAGTGTGGAGCCCACCTGTGTTATCTGTAGTTGAGTGAGAAGGTCTCTTCCATTCAGTTTGCTGATACTGATGGTGTTAAATATTTCATGGTAAATGAAAATTTGAAGAAGAATTTGACAGATCACAGTTTTGAATTTGAATGTGGTATTATACTGATGAAATTTTAGTTTTGACCTGGTCCAAAGTAAATCTGTAGTATGTCCATAGCAGAGCAGGGAATATGAAACTCGCAAGTCCTTGTTTGTCATCCTAGCTATGGGACTGTCCTTTGTCAGTTCATCTATGGATGTTCAAACATGCTTCCACCTCCTGTTTGAACCCAAGATTTTTTCTCAGCTTTCTCTGTAATAATTTTCTTTCCTTTAATGTCTGTGTATCTCTCATTTTTATTTTTATTTTTTCCTACTGAAGATGTCAGCTTTTGTATAACAAATGTAAGCCTGCCAGCCTGCAGATTCCTTTGAAGTAGTTTGCTGTCTCCCTTGGGTCTCTGCACAACAGGTTAAAAACAATGTTATTGTGCTCTGCATTAATGGTATGGAACAAAAGGAACTATTTATTCCATTGCCTGTGGTGTTCTTGGTCCTTCTGTGACATCATAAAGGGACTTCTCATCCCTTTGATGGCTATAATTACAATCACTTTGTTGTTACCTCAGTCTTCTCCAAGTAGTTATCCATGTGGGAATTTGGAAGAAGTCAGCAGTTGTTTTAACTAGTTTCTTACACTTTCTTGGTATAAAGAGAGTAGATGTCCCTGCCTTGTGTATCTAGGAAGCAGTTGTCCTTGGTGAAAGCATTAATGGATTGGGGTTGCAATGCAAATATGCATACAGTGTTGTCAATAAGAGGTTTGACCTTTAAGGCTAGTACTCCTCAAGAGATGGTTCAAGCTGAAAAATCACAAGTGAAACTTTTAAAAAGCCTCTTCCAATTTATTGTTATCTAATTCTGTTTGTCAAATATGATGCTAGTTTTTCAGTAAGTGTCTTTGGCAAAGGAAGTCACTGTGATACCCCTTTTCAAGAAGACCTGTGGTGGATCAGTCTTACTCCTTTCCACTTCAGCATACCTTGTGACCATCCCATAGATCACTTATTTTCGGTGAGCAGTATGGAAGTGTTGTTGGATTGTTAACCTCTGAGCCAGGATGTTGAGCTTATCTCTGCTCCTGATTTGCTGTGTCTTCATAGTCATAGCACAAGCTATATGCTTGTATTTTCTTCCTCTACTTCTAAAAGGAAGAGTCTTTCTGCTTGACACAAATGCTGTGAGGCTTAACAATTTAATGCTTGGAAAGTATTTTGAGATCCTAGGAAGAATTGCAAAGCAGAGAAGCAGAGTGTTGTTGAATCCCCTTTGTGTATATTTTTAAATTTATAGAACATGTATACCTCAATAGTTGCCTTCTCTGCCAGGCATAGGAACAACCTTCAGCCTCATGGTTTCCAGAGTAGCAATTCCTGAGCCACTTTCCCCTCTAGTATTACATCAGAGAGGTTTACTTCTCCAGGGATAGGCAAAGAGCCAGATGATGATGAACCTGGTCTCTCTCCCCTTGCTTTTTTAATTTTGTTTTTTAATCCTTTCATCTCTACAGAAATTTCCAGCTCTTGAGTCAAGCTTGATTCGTCATTCTTTTAATTTGGTAGTCATC
The DNA here is from genome assembly GCF_003259725.1 of Athene cunicularia. Taxonomy (NCBI): domain Eukaryota; kingdom Metazoa; phylum Chordata; class Aves; order Strigiformes; family Strigidae; genus Athene; species Athene cunicularia. The sequence goes on along the minus strand of NW_020799101.1, from coordinate 37,932,021 downwards.
TCTGACTGTTTTTCTCCCTGCTCCTGTTCTACCTCAGCACAATACGCTTTCAGATGGCAGCACTTAAGGGAATGTTCCTGCCAAAATAAAGTTGAAAGTGACCTGCATACAGCCAATCAATACTTTCACGTCGTATGTCGAACGATAGAGGCTTTATAGTTAGTTTTTTGCATCCCATTACTTTGTGATGGTCTCACAGCCTGGCACTGGGGAGGTGAGTCTCTCTTCCCCTACTAGTGACTAGATACGGTTTGGAGAAAAGGCAGACTGATCTGGCAGGTAAACAAGCCTTATGATATGAAATGAGGATTGATTATATTTGTCTGGATCACCTGGCAGGTCTCAGTAACTGTCAGAGTATAACTGAAAGAAACATCATTGAGGAAGAAAAGCAGATGCTCCAGTCCACCAAGCCATGGAGATCTGCCCCCTGTTAACAGGATGAGCAGACAGACTTTCTTGGTATCGGTATTAATTTTCTCCCCAAAAGGTTCTGATGGCTGTACCTATGAATTGGATCCTGCTGAGGAATACTTTGTTCCTGAATTACTTATGAATGGAGACATCATAATGGAGAGTGTTTCAAACTACTGTTTCAGACTGTGCCATAGCTTGAAAGACATTAATGTTTTGGATGTTCTCATGAGAAACTTGAGAAGAGGTCCCAAGAAATCTGCCTTAGGTGGCCAGGCATGGACTGTTGGTATGTCTGAGCTAGCACACCAACAAAATACCTACAAAAATAGGTACTTTTGTTTGGCCAGGCAGGAACATTCCAAGAGAAAGCAAGCCAGTGAGGAAGAATCAGTGTCATATTAGCATTTTGCTAAAATGGGAGAAAAATTCAGGAACCTGAGCAGGGACCTAGATGTGCTCTTGGTAGAAAGGTCTTAACTGCCAGTTTATCTGGTGGCATGGATCTCAATCTCTTCTGCTGGAGCTGTTTACATGTGCATGCATCACTGATGGGGAAGCTATAGTTGGTGCTTAGGGTGTTCATCTTGGACGTGAAAGGCTGAACTTCAAATCCCTTCTACCAAGTGATGGTTCGACTGGAAGATCTTCAAGGTCTTTTCCAACTTAGACAGTTCTGTGATTCTGTGAATTTGCCAAAGCAGAGAGATGAACTGTGCTTTTCAACACTTCAGGGACATGGTACAGCTGTTAGGCAATCAGCCAGTCTGTGGAGAGTTTGGGGTGCATGTTGCCAGCAGCCCAACTCTCTTGAATAAAGGCAGATGCTTTGACCTAGGCAAGATTGATATGTAGATTGGAGTGCATTTTCAAATCATGCACTAAATGTCTGGTTTTCCTCTGTAATGCTAAACATTGGGACAGGACTAGTCTCTTATTTGGAGAGAAAGAATGGTAGAGGTCCACAGAAGGCATCAAAGATCCTTACCAGCAAGGAGAAGGAGGTTTCTTGGCCTGAGCAGGGCCTAACCACAGCATTACTCTACATCTGAGGAATCATTATACAGCCCTATTTATTGTTACAGTTCTCAGTTACATCTTTCCTGTGATTTGAAGGGCAGAGCACCCTGAGCCAATATTGCTGACCCTACCAGGCATGTCAGGGCCAAGTTAGTTTCAGAGCCAAAGCATCTACACTGTACTTCAGATACCCTGCACTCTGATTCATCAGGAGATATTCATCTCCCTGTGGTATTTCTTCAAGTCACCTGAATCCTCTTTGACAGGAAGCCTACTTCCTGACATGCTCTGAAAACTGGACTAATGGTTCCCGATGCATGTAGGTGTGCAGGGTCTGAAATAAGCTTAACTGAGATTGTTAATAGCCTCCTAGACTTTAGCAGAGGAAAACATTTTGGGCTGCTCATTACTCTGTCCTGCACAGACACACTAAGGCTTTCTTGATATCTGTCTTTCAGTCATACACATTTTCTTGTTCTTTCTTACTGCCAGAAACCTTCTAAACACTTAGACAAAGTCTCTATTCTTTTTGAGTATGTTACTCCTACTTTAATCCTTTTGTATCGTTCTTAAGAAGTCTTCTACCATAATTCATGTCAGCCCTTCAAATGTTTGCAAATTTGTCATCTGTAGTCATTGCTTTGCCAAACTATTAACTCTTTTGAATTAATTCCCTTATAAGTCAGTCTTGCCATATCCCTGATAATTTTGCTGCTGTTCTTTTTGAGTATCTCTCAATTTGTCATTGTGAATGCATCTAAGGCAAAGGCATTATCACTTTGCTAGGTTTATAACACATCCAAGTTTCTCAAGCACATTCCCTGTGTAAATACGTACACTTCAGTGTAATCCTGAAAATAGATGCTTTTTCTTCTGGCTTCATATATTTGAGATTAAGATTATACATGAAAATTGTCAAAACTAATGAGATGCAGCATGTGAGGTGGTGTGCAATAGCATGGATAGTCCTTTTGCAGAGCTGCTTATGAGACCACTGTCTGGGACACGCTCTTGGCACTTACTCATGCTGCAGCTATCTCCAGCAACTCCCTCTTAGTGATTTCTGTTTGATGCCCCCAGTCCCACCCTGGCCCCTTCAGCTGACTCCTTCAGGCAGAGTCAGGACTGAGGTTAAGTGAAGCAGGTGGAGGTTGGGAAAATGGCATATGGCTTCTCATATGGCACAAACAGTCTACTACAAATACCATGGTGTGTACACAGACACCCAAGCTAAGCCATTAGTGTCATGACTGGTGTGACAAACCCTTGGGCTGGTGGATTAACTTCTGCTGGCTTCTGTGGAACTTGCAAATGGAAGAGACAGGCATGTTCATTCTGCAGGGACAGAAAATAGTTGCTTAATGTAGCCAGCTAATTGCCTTATCTCTCCATTGGTAAGGCAGGTTCCCACTCAAACTCTGAAACATGGGTTGGATGAGTGTTCACTGTCCCCAACATGAGTCAACTGTATTTAATACAGAGCATGTTGGATCAGCTACCTTCTGAACAGTGGGCTACAAGTGTGTGGCTTGAGGCAAAAGATACACAGTGGTAAACTTCCTCCTAGTTGGGCTGCAGGAAGGAAGCTCTGCTCAAGACAAGACCTGCCATCAATGCAACAGGGTAGAAAGTGGAACAGTAATGGAGAAAGCAGAAAATTATAAGAGACTTCAAGTAACACCAGTAGCTTGAGCCAGGATTGTGCCTGCCCTTTTGTAGGATGAGGCTGTAAGTAGAAACACTGAAGGTATCCCATTCTCACAGCTAAATCTTGTTTATGATATTTAAAATATTCTGAATACAGCCAAAAGTTAACTGCTGAAATGCATAGTTTCCTTTCTGCAACATGATAAATATTTTCTTCTGTCCTGCTATGCTACAGTAAAATCTCATTGCGTCACAACATTGAAGCTTAAGTAGATTTCCAGCTCCCTCAGCAGCAGCATCAGTCTTTAATCCAGATATAGCATTTTAGAAGCCACTGAAATAAGCTCTTTATGTTTTCATGATTGCAAAGATTTTAGTGTTGCCTCATGCATCAGGCAATTCAGAAGCATATTATAATGTCTGAAAAGCCACAGCAACCTCCAGAGAAATTCTTCCTGAAGAGACAGCTGAGGAATGCATTTAGCCCAACCTGAGAGGAAGAGATCCATTGCAGAGCAGAACCTGGCTGAAATAGAAGAACTGCTGAGTCGGAGTTGGCTGTCAAAGTCCTACAGAGGCTTGGCCTGTCATTCCTCTCAAAGGTTCAGTTGAACATCTTGCCCTGTGTTTCTTCTCTTAGCATTTGTGAGTGTGCATGAGGGCATGAGGGAATATGTTTAGCAGTATAAGTTGTAAATTTCAGGCTGTTATTTCCCAGGAAATTCCCAGTCTATTAGAGTGTATTAACCTGAAGGGTGGAGAACTGTCCTTGGCAGAAACTCCTTTCATTCAAAATGCGGCAGAGTGGAGTCAGTTGCATGCCAAGGGACACCTTGTCTTTTTCTTCTTTCTGTAATGTGACTCTCCTCCTCAGATGTCTATTCTCCAGCCAGTTCTGTTCTGGTCCAAGTCTGAAGTGTCCCAGTCCAGATCTGAAGTGGGCTCCTTGTATAATGCTGTATCCCTGCTTTATCAGAGCTACATCAAGCTCTCTGGCTGGATTGAGGCTGCAGGTTTCTCAGTACTTGGATGCTCTCCTGGAAGAAAACCTGTAGTTTCTCAAGATTTGATCAGTTCTGCCAGTCGGGTTGTTTGCAAACAGGCCAATGCCCACACTCTGGGGACTGTTTTTCTTGAGACTTGCAAGTTATTGCCTATTGCGACCGGAGGCTTGAGCCTGTTCGTAAAAGAGACCTGCTTACTTCAGTATTTTGTTTCTTTAACACTACCTAGCATTTTAAGTGAAAGTTAGCACATCTGACTAAAGCAGGTGCTTTTGGCTAATTGGATTTGGAGTGACCTGATGGTCTGTTGCACCCTGGTCCATGACTTGCAGATTGATAGATTTTTCCAACAGCGAAGAGGTCCTGACACAGGAGGTGATCTCCCCCTGGGAAGAGGCATGTTCTGTGTGTGCTGGAGTGAGACGCACCCAGATAGCTTTTTCTGTGTCATCGCTCCTTTTCTCAATACTCTGTTAAGATTCTCTTTTAGTTACTGTTCTGCCCACATGCATTTAAATGTTCTCTTGCTTAATCTATATTCACGGTATATTAGGAAAATAGCATTTTAGGCTTCGTGAATGTACAAGCCTTGGACCTCTGGAGAACTGAGTGTAAGAGACACAGGTCACACTGAAATGAGCTCAGGTTTCGTCCAATTGCTAAAGAAAATTTACTAATAGCAGCCATGCTATATAATTTGATGTAATCCCACATGATAGTGGCTTTTATTGCTAGAGCTCCAGGCCAAAAGGGGTGAACAGCCCAAGGACTGAGACATATTGGCGCACCACGTGTCTGTGTGCCTAGGGCTGTGGAACGTAAGCGGGCGCTACTGCAATATGACTGAAGCACTTTGGCAAAGATCTATGGGAAGCCCCCTGTTGTGCATGCCTGTAGTTGAAGTAATGCTTCCTTCATCCCTGCAAGCATCACTCAAGTAATAAAGTCTGCGATCTATTTTGGGCTCTCTCCTTCCACCTCTGTGGGCCTTCAAGATTCTGGATCCTGCTTTAGGAAAATGTATTGGGGGAAACGGAAACTCTTTTTCAAGTTGCTGACTGTATAAGGCTGGGATTTTACTTGCTGGTTTCCTAAAGTGATGTTCTCTAGCTTTCCCTTCTAGTTTTGTCTTTTGTGCTCCCATATTTCACATCTGGATCAATGCATCTCAGAAAATAATGCTGAGATATTATTTTGATGTTCCCTGGCTGGTCTCCTGCATCAATTTGATGTTGCCTTTAATACGGTGTTTTGTGTTGAGCTTTAACATCACAGGGGATTTTCCTGCTGTTTGAGGTATGACCGATTTATTGGTGCATTTATTAGTACACACACTCCTCTGCATGTTTTCATGAGGCTGCCTAGGTAAGTTGACCACAGGGGCCAAGGCTGCTAAGCCCAGGACAAAGTCTCTGGGAAAAGCCTTTACACAGTGTGTAAAGGCAGATGTGTGAAGACATGTCCCTTGCCAGTCTGGCTCCTTTCTGGAGCACACCAGTTAGCAGCCGGAGCCCTGAGTGTCCTCCACTTGGATTTGTCGAGCCACCCAATGAGCTAGCTCCCCCATCCTTCAGAGAAGAAACATCTGTGAAAAAGAGAGCTTGGTACCACAACTGAGTACTCAGAGTTCGCAACTACTGGCTGAAATCAGATTTATTTAGCAACTCCCAGTGGATTTCATACAGATCATAAGTATGTTCATACAGATCATGTGTGTTCATACAGATCATAAGAAAGGATTGGTTAGTGTCTGTTCAGTAGTGGATGGATCTGGTAGAGTGGAATATCCGGTCTGTTCTGGGGTGATAAATGGAAAATTGCTTAGTGTGTTGGCTGCTCAGAGACAGTAATATCTGAGATACTCACAGAGGTGGTCTTGTCTCCAGGCTCTAGGGAGCTGGTTAGTTAAGCTGCTCAGCGTGGTGATGCAGGAAAGATTTTGGTGACACACCATGGAAAATAACAGTCTGAAGTAGGGAGGTAAAGACAAAGTTAGTGACCGAAACATCAGTGTTATAGTAGGATATTAATTGATAGTAGAAATTAATGGATAGGCCTCTTCTCTCTGAAAATCCATGTTTCTGATAGGAGTTCCCAGGAATTCCTGCTCTGAAAAGTCCCAGGATGACAATCTGCTAGTATCACACCATCTGCTTCTCCATCCTAGGCCTACCAGAAGTATTTCAGTATAATCAAACGTTTTAGTTTCTCTCCTTTCTGGAAAGTTAAGGCATGATTCACTGTCCCAATGAGACTTTCACTTCTGCCTCTGTGTGAAAGATGGCTAAATGAAGTGAATAACGCAACTGACTCAGAGTATCTCCCAGAATCTAAACTATTTCATCATCTATTGTGATCTCTGAACCAAACCAACCAGGAAATCGGGGAAGACTTGAATAAAAACTGGAAAATTTCGAATTCTGCTTCATCAGGGACCTGCATTAAAAGCTCTTAACTGATACACTACAAACTTGTAAATGCAGCGAGGTCCCTCTCTGGTTTGAATTTTGAATCCTGAGCTATCTGCAGCTGTTGTGAAGCAGCTACAGTCTGGTTAGCTTTCCTCTCTTGCCTCTCTTTGCTTCTGAGCTGTTCTCTGTCTCTGTTGAAGATGCAAATGAGACAGAATGCTCCAAGTCCCTCTGTAAGGTTTACGGCATGATTTTGCAGGCAGTATGCGATGCAGGCATGAATCACAGCTCCCTGTAAGATATTGCTGTATTCGATTCCCTGGCTTTTTCATCTGACTCTGAACAGGCTGCGGATTTTTGTTTTTAATCTAAGCAATAGCCAATTTACTCCAGATATGAGTATTTGCTGACTGTTGCTGCTGTTCTTATGCTCAGAATTTCAAAACCCTTGGAAAACGAGGCCAGCGTTTGCATGTGTGTACAAACCTGGTTTCAAATCTGGCTTGGATTCTCTCTTCCAGCTCGGCAAGTGACTGACATGTTCACTTTAGCATAGCTTCCTCCCGAGACAAGCCGTAGGCTGTGCCAAGATGCCGTGAGGCGTTCACTCTGTGTTCAGTTGTACACCGGAGGCAGATTCTGCAGCACCCTGGAGACAGGGGTGAGATGAGGACATTAGCAGCCATGATTCAGAACTGGTTTGCGTTTTGGTCTTGCTAATAGATCATACTGAAAATTTTTATTTGCAGTGAACCAAGATGCAAATCAGATTCCAATTCAATTAGTTATTTGAAAGAAAGTACTAAACCAGTATAGCTTCTGTTCAGTTCAAATTCAGGTATGGCTGAAGTTGTTTCAGTTCAGTCCATAATAGTTCATTAAAGGAAATAATACTGAAAAATACACCATTTAAATACAGAAATGCCCATGGGATGGTTGTAATCCTGCAACACCTGGCATCAGCCAGAGAAACACTTCTGCTCGTCTCTCCTTTATCTCTGGTGGAGCCTCCTCATCACTCGTGTTTCCAGAGCTGTCCTACAGCCTGGCTCTCGGCTCCCACAGTCGGGCAGGGTGGGTTTCGGGAGCTGTGGCTGTGTGCTGGGAACAAGAGTGGTTGGGGGACAGGGCAGGCTTGTGATCTGACAGCACTTTGTGCATATGAGGTGATCAGGTCTCCATGCATTATTCTAACATGTTAATCAAGGAGAGGTTTTTGGTTTTTTCCTTCTTGTTCGCTCATTTGTTGTTTGGATCCAACATAAAGTTTAACATGGAAGAAGAAAATGCTGTAGCTGAACATGACTTTCAGTTTAACTTTCATGTTTGAAATACAAAGCCTGATGCAGACCAACCTCTGTAGATAGCCCTGACTTTGATAACTGGGAAGAGCATTTCTAATTTAAAAAGTCTCCCTTAGCAGCCGATGATCTGGGTATGCTTGTATTGTTGCTGTGAGACAATAGCTCAGCCCGAGGGAAGAAGACAAACCTACTTACCATACCCTCTGGGAGTTGTTACACTGGGACTCTAGAAACCAGTGTTTCTCCGAAGCTTACTGAGACTATCTGAGGCTGAGGATTTAACCCATGAGATTTGGGAGATCCAAGAACTGAACTGAAGGCTATGTGTCCATGGGGGACAGGCTTTGGTCTCCTCAGCAGATGTGGCTGGTGTCATGTGGGCTCCCATATGCTGTCTCTACCTCTGTATCTTCCTCCCCAGTCAGAGCATGCATATTCCTGCTGCAGAGCATAGGGCAAGAGCACTGTGGAGAAAGGCAGCAAAAGGCAAGGGCACATCATGTCCCTGAATACCAGGCATGTTGTTCAACAGAGGGTTCACTGCTAACGTGGTGTCTCAGCTGGCAGAGGTTGAGAGATACCTAACCTAACTCCAGTCCAGTGCTCTGATGTATCCTAAAACCAAGAGTATGCATAATTCAAGTGAAGAGGTAAATGGAGGTTATACAAGGTCTGAAGAGAGCAGTGGGCAGGGGTCCAGCTGGGGTCAGGTGGTTTGCTGCCCTCCTGCAGTAATACATCATTTGTGGTATCAAAACTTGCAAAGAACAAGAAGCATTACAGCGTTTTCTGGAAGGAAAGGGAACTGCTGTACTGCCAGAGGCAAGGATTTTGGAGACATGGTTTAAAGGTATGAAAACTGGCCGTACATTGTCAGGCTTGGAACTGTGCTTTTCGTATCACAGCTACTGTGTTTTTCCACAGTAGCAGTGGTCTCAGAAAGCATTTCCAGGTGATTTACAGAGCTACTGCAGTCATGAAAAATACATAAGCAAACAGTGTGAGGAAAGTAGGTGGAGTGTGCCAGACCTCTGCTTACCTGACAGCAGAGGGGTTCTTACTCATACCACGGCAGCTCAGTGACGCCAGACACCAGGGAAAGAGCAGCTTATTCTGGCTCTACCAGAAGCAGCTGCCAGACCCAAAAGAGAATTTTAGCTTAATGAACTTGTCATGTCCTTGTACAGGGACAAGAGAACAAGATTCCATTTCCTTGCAGTGCTTGAGTAAAATAAGAATTTAGTTGCTCTGAGTTACTAGAGATGCATCTTCACTGCACAGTAGCCATAAGTGGACTGGAAATACACCAGGCATGGGCAGTGCCTGAAAACATCATTCCTGCAGCAGCACAGCTCTGCAGCTAGCCTAATAAATACTGGTGTTGAGCAGGGCTAATTATCTCCAATGCAGCACTGCCCTGGCATGGCTGTATGGCTTCCCGCTTCAGAATTAGCTTAGCTGGGACTTGTTTGGGTGTCTGCACTGTCCTTCACGGTATGGTGGAAATGGGCTCTGAGCAGTGCTCGGTGGAGGAGCATTGCATGCGCGCACTGGCCTGCAGTATTGCTCTGCTCTTAATGTGATGGCGAAGTGCCGGACTCCAGAGCAATGAAGTCACTTAACAGCTCCTCTTGAAAATTTGTCTTTGACTTGGGTGAAATTGTGGTCACCTTGGACCTAATTCTGGAGCAGCGAGCCCTTGTCTCTTCTGAAAACAGTGCTTGATCATATATGGTGCCTCTGAACAAATTGTTGACTAGCATGCTCCGAGTTTCTTTTTTTTTTTTTTCTGTAAAGCAGTTTCCAATGTCATTATAGATAATTACCTCCCCTGACCTACAGGGGGAACAGACATCTGTCTCTATGATCTCATTGCCTAAAACTAACTTTATAAAAAGTAGATGTTGGGAGGTGATGTAAAAAGGTGTGTGGAAATTATTTGGAGATTCTTGAACTCAAGATTTGAAGATCAGATATGACAAGTGGATTGGTGAAACTGGCTCAGTGTCAGCTTATTTGTGTGAGAAGATAGATAAATAATCAGACATCCTGCATCAGCTGGGTTTATGCAGCTTCAGGTCCAGTTGTATCTTAATAGAGGCTAATACCTTATGTGGAAAGGATTAGATGAGCATTTTTTGGAGACCTAATCCCAGCCAGCTGTATAAACACAGTGCCCACTTCTGTTGGTCTGTAAGGAGTCTCAATTTGTTTGTCTCAAGATAATTTCAAAATCCCTCTTGTCCTTAAGAAAAGTTACCCTGAGGAAGGGAGATGGGGGATATACCCGAGACCAAGATAGTGTGTTTCTTTTCCACTAATGCTTCCAAATGTGGCTTTTCTCTTACTGTAGTACTGGATAAATGAATACACCTCCACCTTGGGGATTGGTGTCTTCCACTCTGGCATCGAGATCTACGGCAGAGGTATGAAGTATTTCCTTTTCACTACCTGCAGAACATGGGGACAACTATATGGCTAGTCTGATATGGAAAAGCACTGCAATCTCGCAGCTTTTGGCAAGGAATGTTTTGAGGAATGAAAAACACAGCCAGTTTTCTTTTTAGAGGCCGCTGTGGAGCCCAGCAGGAACTTGTGCAGTTCTGTCATGAACCATGTAGCCCTTCTTATTTTCAGCATGTAACTGCAGCCTCTATAGCTTGTGCAGGTGTGTAGCAGGATGGCAGATAGGAGGGACCAGTGTTGGAAAGCCGTTCCACAGTGAAGGGAAAGGGAGAGAGACTGGGACAAATGGGAGAAGGGATAGAGGTGGATCAGTGGTTGTCTTGAGACCTGCATATGCATGTTAGTGCTAATTCCCTGCCAGGGTAAATCTGTTTTGCAGTAACTCTTTAAGAATGCCTCTGGTCTAGAAATCTTGGAATCTGAATTTCCAGATCTTGGAAACTGTTGTTTTGGAAAGCAGAGTTGCAAGGAAAAGAAAATTACTTTTGAAACAGTGTGCATGGGGCTGAAGCTGATTAGAGCACCCACTGTAAAAGGCGCAGTCAAGGGATCTGGGAAAACAGCTGCAGCACAGCGAAGGACAAACTAGCATCACAGACTTTCTGTTTCCTTCTTCAGCATTAAATGGGAATGGCTCGGGTACTCATTCATGGTATTTTAGCCAGTGGCATGCAGTAGACAAACCCCCTGGGGTCTCATGTTCCATCTTGAGCACAGGAACTTTCCCAGGCTGTGTGAGACGGCGTGTGTGATGCCGTGAGGTCCACAGGCTGTGTTTCACAGGCCATGCCAGATGGCCTGTATGACATGGAAGGACCTCTGGCTTGACCTGCGTGCTGAGGCAGCGGCGTGCAAGCAGTTGGCTTTCTGCAAAGAATTCCCACTCACTGCCTGTAAATCCCTCTAGAAGAATTGATTTCTCCCTATTCCAGAAAAGACTTCTTCCAGCTCAGTACCACCACACTACAGAAACTCAGTGTATCTAGATGCCTCCACTGCAGAACTCTGCACTGAGGGGAAGCCACCTGGATGGGCACAGAGACAGACTTGGAGCCCTTTCCTGGTGATGTGAGAAAGAAATAGTGTTAGTATGGAGGGAGGCTCTGAGGGCATCCTCAGCCTGATAGGCAACAGGACAGAGAAAATGGCTTTCAAAGTCTGGTTGAAATGGATTTTGGCAATAGCCTTGCCCCTGATACTGAGCTGTGCAGACAGCTGCCATAGACTTTTTCCTGACATTGCATTCATTCAACTACTCACAGTCTGTTTCTTTTCTTGTCAGAGTTTGCCTATGGAGGGCATCCCTACCCTTTCAGTGGGATTTTCGAGATCACACCTGGCAGTGCGGTAGAACTTGGCGAGACCTTTAAATTCAAGTAAGGGCCCTTTTCTAAGTCTTCCTTTCTGCCCCCCATAGCCATTAGTGTAGAGGGAGCAGGAAAGTCCTGTCCTCTGGGTCCCCCTTTCCCTCTCCTCATAAGCACCTTCACTGCGTCCTTTACATGATTCTGGTTCAAAGGCAGCCCTGCAGGGATTTTGGAGGTAGATAATAGAGCGTGTACACCAAACAGGGAACAGTGCTGAACTGTTTGGCAGGGTTTAAAAGAATAGTTACGAATGAATGCAGTTCGCTTCTCATTTTGTTTTCTGTGCTCCCAGCTTCACCTGTCAGCAAGAATGGAAGTAACTGTGTTACAGAAAATGCACAGGAGAAAAAAACAAAACCTGGTCTTTCTATGAGTATCACCTATTTGTGGATACTGCACAGAGTACCAGAAGTCATCTTCTGTGTTTCTTGCTACTCTGTCACAAGGGATAGACCAGCTGCTAGAGGAGTCTGAGAGGATGCTGCATTGTGTTATTTAAGGTGCTCGGATTGTGGGGCTGTGAGTCAAGGAACTGCCCATGGCAGATGGGACTTGACTTTCCCAAACTGCCAGTTTATGTTGATATTGTTGGAGACTTTTTAGAAGAAAGTTCTGTGGAGTTAATATTGGGAGAAGCAATAGGTTTCTGCATAAAGTTCTCAGTCTGCTCCCTCCTGGCCCACCTCATGGAAACCCTCTCAATCATGAAAAAAGCATCTCCTCTGTCCTGCTGGAAATTTCTATGGTGGGACATTGGGCAGAGTGGGAGCAGACTCCCAGAGATAAGACTTTTCTGGTGGTGAGCATGAAGCTCTCAGGGTTGTTTCCCATGCTGTGACCTGCTCTGTGGATAAGCTGGGGATATTACTGTGCTGTTTTGTTAGTGGGAGTCTCTGATAGGCCCGGATATGCTTCTCCACATTTTAAGCCTGTCCTTCTTGCCAATGTCTGATCATTTCCTTCTCCCTGGGTATGTATCACTCTCTTTACTGTATCTTTCCATGTCTCCTGTTGTGTGTTTTGTTTTTAACTAGAGAATCGATTGCCTTGGGCACCACAGACTTCACAGAAGAGGACGTCGATAAGATTATGGAAGAACTGGGCAAGGAGTACAAAGGAAACGCGTACCACCTGATGCACAAGAACTGTAATCACTTTTCTGCTGCTCTGGCTGAGGTGGGCACAGCTATCTTTTTTGTTTGTTTGTTTTCTGCTTCAGATCTGTAGTAGTGCTCACAGAAAGGGAACTGGGGTCAACACAGCCTGCCAGGCTAGAGCCCATAGTCAAACCTCCTGTCTCTGCCCTTAATATTTTTAGAAGCCCTTTGCTGTTGAAAGGGATGGGATCAGGAGGTGGAGATGTAGCAGGTTTATCACACATTTGGTCTAAACTGTGTGGGAAATTAGGAGTGCCTGCATTTTGGTTCACTGAATAGGCCCTGAGAGGGAATTGGAAGGACAGACCTGGCTAGCATGCAAATGTGCATAATTTTAATAACAATTGGAAATAACCCTACATGATCTGTAGAGGAATAAAAATGGCTTGTCAGTGTTCTGCAAACAAAGATTTGCAGTATTCAGGAAGTGGGTGTCCCTTTTCCTTATTTAATGTGCATCATCCAAAACCCATGAAAAAAAAGTACTGATTTTTCTCATAGAAATCTTTGGTGCTTATTCATTTTAATGTTCACAAAATAACTGTGAATTACACTGTTATTTCTCTTCAAAGAGAATTGTAGCACAGAGAAGCACAAATTTATCCCAACTCTTTGCTAATTTTATATATTTTATTTTTCCATTCCTGAAGGTCTGATTATTCTGGGGGCAAGCTGCCTTCCTCCTCACCCCCCAGATGAGATATTTAAAGCATGTTTCAGTTAAGGTATGAGTATTCAGCACTTGCCCAGGATCTTGACCCAGTGTCAGAAAAAGATAAGTAGAAAATAGAAGTGACCTTCCATAAAAACTTTTTCTGTGCTTCAATAGGTGTTTTATGGCAAACATGAGGAGAGAATATAATTCTTCACAATAGAGTTCAGCTGCTTTAGCTGTGAAACTTTCATTTCTCTTTCTGGAGTCCCCATTCTCGTTCACATCTTTCACCTTTCTTCATCATATGGGGCAGGAGTCCTATGCCAATAACCTCTTCTGTCACAAGTGTCTATTCATGCCCAAACAGGCCCATCACAGATTCTCAGTGAGATGAGATTATATAGAAAAAGTACTGTATGATTTTGTAAGAAAATCCCTAGGGAATTCAAGAACCAGCAATTCATTTACAAGGGACCTGCTTAGGCTCTTAGGAAACCAGTTCTCTATTGGCTTAATCCTTGCTAATTATAGAAAGAGAAAATGACTGAGTCCTTTCTGTAAATATTAGCATATAAAAATAAACAGGAAGGAATTGTATTGATACAAACAGAGAATGAAGTTTCAAACAGTACAGTGATCAAATCAGTGTTAGCCACACTACTGTTTTGGAGTCAAATAATCAAATTACTACAACAAAAATGAAAACTTTAAAAATTATGAAGAAAACCCAAGAGAAAGCTGTGTGATGATCAGCAAAAGCTAAAAAAAAAAAAAGCTTTACCTGCAGCAGTGAAATATGGTCATTGCTTGTTATGTATTTTAATATGTAAAATTTCTGTCTCATGTCCAAGCCATAAGCTCAAAGCTATTCTCCTCGATTCTACTGCTACATATCAGTGAACTCTTCACTGCCTCCTCCTTGTCCAGCCTTCCAAACACAAGTCAAATAAGAGATCTTAATAAAAAACTACTAAGGTATTTTAAATTTTGCTTCCAATATACCTGCAGTGAACATCTTTACAGGAGTGGAATTTATGGTTAAGTTTTCCTGCAAGAGCTTTCTTGGTGGATTCTGTGTGCTCATTCACTGCCTCATAACATGTCCAGATAATAAAACAAAAGCATAAATGGTTAGTTCTGACACTTCTGCTCCCAGGAGCAGAATTGACTCAGGATTTAGGTCAGTTTAAATAAACCCTTTGTAGGCAAGCAGGATTTTTTGTTGATGTTGCTCTTCACATGTGCTTGTGTTTATCATCCCTCTCTAAGGTATTACAGATGGAAAACCAAAGGAGGTGCACTTCAGGCCCAGGAACAGAAGGCCCTGTATAGTCTCTAGCATCAAGATACAGAGAATGGGAGCTGAAATTTTTAAAGAAATAGCTGGTGTTAAGACACTAAGCAAAAGTCAGTGCTGTTCAACATGCCTCAGTCAGCAACATGAGAAATACATGTGGCTGCCTGATGACAGATGTCTCCAATCTTTCTAGTAAACACAGTAATTTGGCAATCACTGTGTTTCAGAGCTGGGTGAGAAGCAGCATATCTTACCTTGGGACACTTATGACCTCTTGGAGGAAAGACTGCTTGAAACCTGTTGGGACAGAAGCTGCCTGAACTGAAAGCAATGAAAGTTGCAATTCTCATTTCCCAGCATCTGAATGCTTGCTTAACATTACAGCCTTGGTGCCCTTTTTTTTTTTTTTTTTTTTTTCTTTTTCCTTGCCGTAGTTCCCATTAAAACTAAACAAAACAAAAGTCACCACATTAGGAAGCTTCACAGGGTCTACCATGTAGTTCTATAAGGTGCAGCCTTATAATGCACAAAACATGCTGGCTGCATGACAAGTGGCTCCCAAGACTGTGTAGATATGTGTCACCATAGAGTGCAGAAAACAGAACTGATGTTTGTGCCCTAAAACCAATTGTCTGTTTAGTGTTTGTACTGCCCTTTCCTTCAGACTCTTCACCTGTGAAGCAGCAATAATGATCATAATTAGCATCTATTTATGCAAAGTCATGTTATGTGGCAGTTAAAGACAGGAAACTGGAAAAGGTTTTCGAAGAATTAAAAGATGTAGAAATTCTGTTCAACAGAATAAAATTGATCACTAGAACTGGGATTTAACTCCAGCCACGCAAAAGGCAGCCAATCATTTTAAGTGAGTGTAAGTTCTTGGTGTCTCTGCTGCTGTAGCCCAGCTGAAAGGTGATGCTATCAGTACTGCAATGCCCTTTTACCACAGAAAGGGATGGGTGTGGAGGCTAATTTTTAGCACGAAAGAAGCAATGGCAAGCTCTGCGCCCCACAGCCCTTTATGCCTTTCTGCCCAGGACCGTAGGCAGTGTGGTTAGTCCTGGGTAATACCAGGCAAATCACATCCCTGTCCTGTGCCCAAGTATCCCTCCTTGTATGCTGGGTTATTTCCTTCCTTCAGGAAGGGCTCTGAAATATTTTGATGACAGGTCTCTTATCTGCCAAGCTGGCTGATTTGTGACTTGTTCTGTATCAGCACACAAAACCAAAGCTAGAGCTTCACAGCTGTGCGGTGATGTGTAAGTTAATGTGTGTTACACAAATCTGTCTGGCAGGCTTTGAGATCTGGCTGTACAGCCATGTGCTAGGTAGCTGTGTTTGCCTGCCTTAATGTTCTCATCTGGCCATGGGCTTGCTAATTAATACCCATAGATGTTGCCTTGGTGGTTGGGCTGTGGGTTGGGAGGTCACCATCTGGTCATGTGGACTGAGGGCAGATGCAGCCACGTGTCCTGCTGGCTGAGGTAATGATTCTGCAGAGGGAATGGGAAGGAGGTATAAGGCTGGCTCTGCCTCCCAGATCAACTTTCTCAGGATCACACCATGAGACAATGGCTGCATGTTCAACTGCCAGGACCTGTAAGGTTCCCCATTCACAGAAGGACTGCTGAAGCCACAGGAGTTGGGCTTTACTTTCAAATTTTTGTTTTCTTGTCCTTTTCCAGTGTTTTTTCAGCAAACAGAACATCCATTCAGAAATCCGCCATCTACATCTGTTTATGAATGAATGATTTTCCTGTCAAATTTCTATTCAATATGATGACGGCTCAGGTCCCACCATGATAACTGGTAACTGATATATTTAACAGTTATATGTAGGCTGACTGTAATGGTTAGGGGCATGTTCAGACTTATGTTCATGACTCTCCATTTGGCTATGCATCTTGAAAAATCCCTGGACAAGTCCAGCACAGGCAGATAAGCTCTACTTAACCACTGGGCATGCCTTAGACCTGATATCTACCTACTTCTGAAAAAACTCACTTTCCAGTGCAATTGCTGCCTAATTGCATGCTGCTGTGGCATTGAGCCTCTCCCTACAATGCCATGTATCTCTTCTAAGTCTTCTGATCTTCCTGCCCACATTCACTTGTAAGTTGCAAGGGGCTTTGTTAATGCCCTCATTGGCACTTATAGCTCTGAATTTTCCTTACTCCCTACTGCAGACTGCCAAGCGTATTCACACTTGCTCAAGACTTAGATCTCTCCCCGCTTTGCCAGTTCCCTATGGACTTCTAACAAGCAGCTACTGGATCAAAAAGGCATGCCTGGGTCTACTCACAAAGCAGCTCCTGTGGGAAGAAAACAGAGAATGCCCTGGTTTCAGCAGCAGCAGTTCAGACTTCATCTTCTCCAATGCTATTTCATGGCAGCCTTCTCAGTAAGTGATTCAGTGGACATGCTGCATGATCAGGAGTCTTTTCCTGTGGATTTCCTGAGAAATTCTTCTTCATTGGTTAACGTGGTGTTATTTAAGAACTGAAGAACTACCAGAGGGCATAAGTCTCTGCCTAGTAAGTGCCTCATACCATCTTAATTAGTTTTGAAGGAATTTCTGATGTAAAGCAGGGCAGAATTTCCTAGTGGGTAGTCATGAGAAAGAAATCAGATGCACTCCCTGTGCATTTGTCCAGCTTCAAGTTAAGGTTGCTGGTACACACACCACTTAATACCCCTTTGTGGTTTCCCTTTACCCTCACAACCCATGTCAGTGTGGAAAGGTGAGGGGAGCTTGATCTCAGCTGTGAAATGCTGGCTAATGAAATGTGGTGCCATGGTACCTATATTTATAAACCACTTAAGAAAATTGTTCGTGGGTTAAAATGAAGAAGTTCATCAAACAGGAATTAGTAATTTGCCTACAACAAACTTACTCCTTTCATATTGCTTCTATTGACAGTCCCCAAAATCCGTATCACTGAAGAAACTGTCCAGAGGGTTGGGGCATCCTTTTTGGGAACTTATGCTTGTCATTTCTGCAAAGAAAAATCAGTTAGGCCATCAGCAGCAGAGCCCAAACTTCCCATCCTGTTCTGAGCTTTTGTGCCTTTCTGCCTGTCAGTATTCCAGGCAGGTAATGCTGCTGGCACACAGCAGGGGTTCCAGCATGCTGATGAGGTTATGCATGTGTGGGTAGTTCAGTTAGGACCGCCTCAATATTGGGGAAAGCCCTTCTGTTTGATCATCTGTTATTAAGCTCCTATGTTCCTAACAATCACCCATGTATACTTAGAGCAATACATTCAGATGGCCCTTCAAGGTATTGCAAAATATTTATGTTCTTTATGAGTTGTCCTGGCTGATGAAAAAGGCTATTTAAACTCTACCAGATGGAAAAAATATTGGCTTTTGAACATTAGAAAAACCTTTCAAAACAAAAAGAAAGGCTAAAATAATTAATTCTTTCTGTAATGTGATTTTTCCTGATTTTTCAGAATAAGATGTGAGATAGTAAAAGGACAGAAGTTACAAATTGCTATAAAGCAGACGTAAAGGGAGAGGAATACATTCTTGCTCTTGGAAAAAGCCAAACTCAAGAGTAATTCCTGGGCTGTAAGTTCCCCCCACTCTGCAGGTTTGAGGTCCTAGCCATGGCGTTGCTTTGCAGGAGCACTTGTCACTGCAGCAGTGGGCAACAAGGAAGTATGCCATGAGGTGCCAAGACAGACATGGAGTTACACGCCGTCACCAAGACTGTTCTTTGGGCACTGATAAGGGTAGGTGTGTGCAGATACAGGGAACTGTGAAGTTGCTGTCAGAGGGCTCTTTTCAATGTGAGAGCATGGCTCATGCTTGCCCTCCAAGTCTACAACACAATTTGGGCTTGTGCAAGGCAGATACTAGGCAAAGCAAAAGCAAACTTGGCTCAGCTTGTACCCCAAAATCTGTGTAAAGGAGAAAGCTTTACTGCCAGGTGTTCAAATATGGGCATAGAAGAGTATGAGCCCTGCCGATGTGTAGGCGTATGGTGAGTGTACAGTGCCTGAGGACATCTTTACAGAAGATAACACTAACTAGAGGATCAAGAGAGAGGATGAAGGTTTTCTGCTTCCAGGTTCTTCAGTTTGGTGATATTCCACAGTATTGAGTGTAATGATCGCACCATGTCACTGCAGCTTAAAGACTCTGAAAAAGCTTTTGCTGCTTAGCCCATTCACAAACAGAAGATGACTCATTTGACTTCCCACCAGCAATTTTCCATGCTTCTGAAGTTGCCTGTCTAAGATAAGCTATGGAGCTATGTTCTTACCAGAGTGATGACAGTTGCTACAGCATATCTCAGAAAAGGGCAAACTACCACAGGAAGGGAGAAAAACACCTTTGAATCAGCACCAGAACTGGAAGATAAGTGGAATGACTCAAGGAAACCACTCTTCCCTTCATCAATATGATTACTGCCAAGCAACTGGAATGATCCCTGTTTAAGGAAACTCTTTAGCACCTTGTTATAGGACACAATTATCAAAGGAGTGTGGCTTCTGAGCAACCAGGGAAGATGGCCTTTTATTCCCCAACAGCCTTACCAGTGGTGAAATAGCAGTAAAATCAGTGGGTCTTACGAGCCCTTTGGATAACATAAGAAGCTGATGCTCATCATAATTAGGAAATTCATTGAGAGGCACTGATTTGATTCACCTTAAAAACTGTTGATGTTGGAACTGTACCTGAGGACAGCAGTGACAGAAGGTTTTATTCTTTTATCATGTCTTTCTTTCCTTTTCTTGAAAGGGGAATGAATCCTTTCTGATTTGTATGTGTAATTTATCTTAAATAGGAGAAAAGGTCAAAAACCCTCTGCATTTTGTAGCAGATTCCCAGCCTGGAGTTATTTACCTGTTTTGCAGCTGCTCTAAAACTACCCTATTTAAAAAAAAAAAAAAAAAAAAAAAGCCGACAGGCCTGAGAAGGCTGTGTTAGTAGGACCCGCTTGTATCTCTAAGAGTATGGTCAGAGAATCTGCAGGAGCCCCCAGGACAAACCTGGCTCAGAAACACCCGAGTGATCTGGTACAAGTTCCCCGACTCAATAAAAGCAGAATTCGGCTGCATGACTGAGGGATGCTGAAGCACAGTTAATCATCCCTATTTGCTTCCTAAATTATCACAACTTTGTCTTATACCCAAAGAAATCTATTAAAAAAGACGAAAACCAACTCGGAAGTTAGTGTGTGTGGTTGACATCCACATGTAATCATTCTTTAGAAGGCTCTTTAGGGTCATTTGGATTTGAAGGATTTAAAACCCTTCAGGAAAACAGATTGGTATCTCATTATCCAGCTTCCTTTTGTACCCACTGTTCTTTTTCACCCGTTTATTCCTTTAAATATTAAAGGATCTGTTCCCTTATTTCTCAGCATTTCTTGATCCAAAGGATTGGATCCAGGGGACAGTGCTCAGAGATGCCTTCTGGGTAAATGGTTAAAATTTGAACTAATTATTAGAGCTGAACTAGGATTTTCAGAGTAAACCAAGTCATCAAAACCAGAGTCTTTTAGAGGGATCTGGCAGTTTTAATAAAACTTTTGCTAGGACGTTTTGTGAATTCAAGCAGAACTAGCTAGTGAGACATACTCATCCTCAAGTAACTGAGAGCTTCCTAGACAGAAAGAAGCTTTCTGGGGGGTGGGAGAGCAAAGTGAACTAACGATTTATTTATTTTTTCTCCTCCATTTCAGTGAAAATTCAACTGAATATCAGCCACAAAATGTTCTGCTGCAGGGAGTCCCTCAGCCTTTCCTGTGGGGACTGTCCTACTTTGATTATTTACATAAATAGAGACATAACACATTTAAGCAGGAGAAGAGAGAGGCCTACATTGGAATTTGTGTGCTTGTGGTTTTGGAAGCTCATTCTGAAGTTGTAGGATTTGAGTTGCAGAAATTTCCAGAGAGAAAAATATTTTGGGGAACTGAGGGTCTTTGCTCTAGGGCTGAGGGGTCTTGGAAAATAGGCCTGAGGGTTAATGAGGTGAGCTTGGCCCATTCTTTGGAGGGAAGGAGGGAAGAGAGTCTCCTAAGCATCTGAGGTGGCTTAGGTCAGCCTTGGAAAATTCTTTAGCATCCTAGATGAGGCTGGCTCCTACAGGGCAGGGATCATGGACCCTGTCACAGTCAAATGCTTTGCAGCCAGAGTTTTAGAGCTGCAGCAGTGCAGTGCTCAATCTGGGAAGTAAATAGTTCCCAGTCTCCTGAAGTCAGTAGGACTCTCTCAAATCAGCCTAAAAGGATGCTCTCCATTAGGAAATACCTTGAAGATTAACAGATGGAGTCTGCAGTGAATCCTACAACCTGATGGTTACAGAGGACTGAAGGAGGCATCTCGCATACCCACTACTGATGCTGACACCACAGTGATATTATTAAACCTGCATGCCAGATTGGATGGAAATACTGGGTGAAGCCACAGTCTGAATTTCCTTGGGAGGCAGGGGATGATCTTGGTGCAGTCAGGCTTGTTTGCATGCAGATCACATCTAGCATGGATGCTAGGGCTTATTTCCCTTTTTCTTTGTATTATTGGTAAAGATTGACAGTATTGACAGTAGCAGAGAGAGGCTTTGTCATTGTGTATCTGAGTGATAGCAGGAAATACACATCTCATAACTGAAGTGCAGTGTAAGATATCTCTGTGCTGGGCTTTAGAGCTATGTCTGACGTATACTTACTTGATGATATGGCTGTCTTGGTTATTTGTCAGTATGGCTGGAGCTTTGGTAGAATAGAGGGATCTTACTTTACTGGTAGAGGGTGTGGAGCTGTACTGAAGTGACAGGGGATGGTAGCTAGTGCATATTCTTTCTGGCTATTCACCTGTCCTTTTCCAGCCAAGGCAAAGGTGACAGCATGTAACAAACTTACATCAGAATCCTGCTTTCCTTAGAGGAGCCTGACTTCCAGTAAATTCTCTGAAGAAAGCATGTTAGCTGAATCAAGGACCAGATGAGGGCACTTTTTAATCATCAGTGAATAATTCAAGCCTAAGTCTTTTCACTTCCATCCCCTGGCACATGTGAGTTCTCATCATAATGTTATTAAAAACTATGGAAGCTCTCCTTAGCCTGAAAGCTATCAGAGAGAAAGGATTAAATACCAGAGAAGGGAGCTTCAGGTGGCATCTAAGTCACAGTTAAAAGTGGCAGAAGTTTTTATAAACCAGTCTTCAGCAGATCCTGAGTAGACAAGTAATATCCGTGTCTTACTTGGTCAACAATTGCTCTTCTGTTGTAGGAGATAAGTGTTATGTTGCGTAAAAGCCTACATGATTCTGTT
The DNA here is from genome assembly GCF_003259725.1 of Athene cunicularia. Lineage (NCBI taxonomy): Eukaryota > Metazoa > Chordata > Aves > Strigiformes > Strigidae > Athene > Athene cunicularia. The sequence goes on along the minus strand of NW_020799101.1, from coordinate 37,909,991 downwards.
ACTGGCAGGGGACACAACGCTCCCAACAGACAGAAGGGAGAGAAGGAAATGAAAAAACACCAACCAACCACAGGGCATGAAAGCATGTTAGGAAAGCTTTATTTCCTGGTGCCTGAGTCAGTCCTCACTGAAGCTGATAGAAAGACTTGCTTCATTGCAGCAGCCTTTGAAGGTTGTTAGCTCTATGGGGAACAGGCTGCGTTAGTTTTCTATTTTTTAACTGCCACATACATTTAGAAGCAGCTTATTAATAAAGACATCCTGCACCCGTGAATTATTCTCATGGTTTCAGATGGATGTCATTTTTCTCTTGTGTCTGCCTGTAGGTACGTACAATTTTGACTGCATGCAGTTAATAAACTGCTGTATTGCATTCCAGAGGTAGCTTCTCTGCTGTGGCAAAATAAGATTTCTAGGGGTGGTTTGTCTATTAGTTAAAATTTGAAGTATTTGGGAAGTTCTTAGAATACAGGCTGCTATAAAAATATAAACATCTTTTTTCCGCCATCAACCTTTCTAGCTATCCTTGCCATCCTGAATGAGTCTTATAGCCCAACAAAAACGATTAGTGGAATAACTCTTACATGGATCTTGCAGCTCTCTCAGTCCATCCTATTTTCTTTATCTATCTACATGTGCAGGGGAATAGTATGAGGTGGCAAGTAATTTGAAACATCCCCCCTGGGGCAAGTTTTTAGCACATCATTTCCATTCTTATAAAATGGTCTGAGTTTGCCACATGTGCCTCTGTAGTTATATTTTAGGTTTTTCCCTTTAAAGTGATCCACCTAGCCAAACAGATTAAATGTGAAGATATTTTAAGAGTGAACTTGAAAAAGACCCCACCCTATCTCAAGCTCTTTGGGGCTGGTGTAATGTGGGTGTTTTGCACCATCTTTTTTATTTTACCTGCTCTTTGCATCTGTCTTCCCAAACCAAAAGCCCCCTTTCTTTACCTGTTATAAATAAGCATAATACCTTGGTGCTAAGTTAGTTTGTACTATCTGGGGAATTAATCTCTAGTCGCACCATTATGGAGCTTTTGAGCCTTTGTGTGTGCAAATGCCTGAGAACAGATGCCTCCTTTCCAGGAATGAAGGTGACAAGGAAACACCCGGTCCTTTTCAGCAGCTGCCTGTTGAGAAATGAAAAGTGTCAGGAGTGTAAATGAACGACTAAGTGTGTTGGATAAGCAAAAGGTTCCAGTCCCTAAAGCCTAGGAGTCCTGCCAACACTGCCAGACAGAAAGTCTCTCCCTGTTCTCATGAGTTCCTGTATTTTCTCTTCAAATTGTTCTCCATCCACAGTAACCTGCTGCTCCCTAATGTTAGGAAACAAGGGTTGAGACTGAAACACAGAATTTCCTTGGTTAGCTATTCAGGAAAAAATAGACGCTCTTGATGTTCGTCCCTCTATGCATCTGAGTTGGCCTGGTCACCTTCAGCATGTCCATAACACTGGAAAGCACAACCCTATTAGGCAACAGCTGTTCTCAGCCACTGGTCTTGAAACAGCATCTGCTAGAAGGCAGTTACTCTTCAGGCCATCACAATAATATGAATGAATTGCAATTGTTCATTAATTTGGTGGTAAAATCATTATTTTAAATGTCACTAACAAGCCCAGGCTTAATTATATTTAGTATTCCCCAAATGGTTATCTGTTATGAGGCCACTTGCTGCCTACCTTGTCATCCTGCAGCTGCTGGATGTACGTGTAAGTGCTGGTTACAAGGAACTTCATGCTCAAGGAGTGTATTGCCATACTGCAGTGTTGGTACATAACTAATCAGTGATGCTGCTCTGAATGCGGTTCATCAAGATAGCACATTTGCAGCCACTGTGCCTCTCCACTGGTGGCCTGGCCAGTGAAGCTGAAATAGTGCTGTGAGTGCTGAGGTGCTATAAGCCAGCTGTCTCGTTTGACCCAGAGCTATACACTCCATCATCTCTCTTCTTGGCATCACTCTGCATGCAGACTCCTGCACAAAGTCAGCTTTGTCCTTCAAGCCACAGGACCACAGAGGTGACTGACACATTCACACCAGCATCACAAGGGGAGCAGCATGGTGGGTATTAGTCTCTCCTTTCAACGTGTCCTTTTCCTCGCTCCTGGCTGGTCTCAGGGAGACAGTTCTCCTTCTGCTTTACACAGGAGAAACACCTGCAGTGCTGGGGAGGACCTGTAGGAGTGACAGTGCCCTGCCTGCTTGGAACAAAACGGATTGCCTAGGAGAATGGGAGCATTGTAGACAGTTGCTGAAATTCATTTAAAAGTTTTTTCCCTTCTTGCCTTTGAATCAGGATGCCACCTCCCAGCCTCATTACTGAGCTTATTCAGCCTCAGCTACAGTTTCTGAGCTCTACCCTTTCCCATGCAAGATGCAAGCCACTCCTGGCTCTGCTGAATGCATGCTGCATACAGCTTCACAGCTCAGTGAAACGGCCCCCCTTCATCTAGTCTGTTGATCCCTACAGGCTAGTTATATTCCCTAGAGTAGAAATTTTTGCTTTTACAGAGTAACTATATGATAAATCTGTTTCAAGCAATTGATCCTAGCATGCCAACTCCACCAAGGTGAGACTGTGCTTTCAGGTGTGTTGCAAGGGCTGTATGTCCATTCTCTTTCAGGAATGTTATTTCCAACGTACACACCATGTGCAGCAGCTGCTCAGGAGTGCAGAGATAGAGGTATGTTCCTCACTGATGCACTCAGGCTCCCTTCTCTCTGCCAGCACTGGGCAGTTATATTACCAGTTCAGTTTTTGCAGGGTGGTAAAAAAGATATCCCTATGCACTGGGTTTATTCCAGGTGTGTCCAAGTACTAATTCATCGCACTGACATGTTTCTCTTTCTACATGCTTTTTTGCTACCCTAGCACAGCCTGCAAGCTTTGTCTGGGCAGATGTGCTGGTTTGTATCTAATGGCCTTATTCTGAAATTCTCATAAGCATCATCTGTGCTTTATTGTCTAGGCCTCATAGGAACCAACTCATGCAAACACTGGAAAGATTCCCCTTGGGCTCCAAAGGCTTTGCTCCTCAAGTGCTCTGGGGTGTGTGTTAGACTCCTTAGGCACCGATAAAAGCCCTTTGCATTCTCTAAGACACACCAAGGGGAATACTGTACAGTAGCTCAAATGGATATATGCCCTGCCTGGATGTCACCTAATTTTCAGCAAGGCTGCTAAGTGGAAGTGGCAGTGGGTGGTTCAGCAGATGTTCAGTGCTGAACTCTCTGAGCCTCAGTCTGAAGACAAGAATTGAAGTAATTAGCATGTATTCTTTGAGGAATGTAATGTTGCCTCTGTTCATCTTGATTTTCATGGGTCAGAACACTACATGGTGCCTTTGGGAAGGCTCATTTAAAAAAAAATTTAAGTGCCTCGAGTTATACTTCTGTGAGTGGCCTGATTTTCCCCAATTGCATCATCAAGCACAGCGCTGTACCTATTGCATTCAAGAGCTTTCTCTTAGGATCTACAGCTAACCTGCCCTTCACTTTATTTTGAAAGGGGCTCAGCCTGTTAGACTATCTAGACCCAAAGCCCTTAGAAAATGCAGCACATTGATAGTGTTGTCCTCTAGAAGGCCAAAGACTCATCTTCCTGTGTGGCCTTTCATTTAAACCCATGTTTCCCAGCTGCTAGGCAGCTCCCCTGCCCAGAGTAAAGCTTTGCAGGGAGCTTTAAGGGCTTGCTGAGCAACAAAGCCTAGTTCTTAGGGCACTTATGGGGAGGGAGGAGTGATGGAGCACAGTCCTAGCTCCCAGAGCAGTTTGTACATTTTAACCAGGGACTTCTTAGTGCAAAATGACACAGCTTAAGATGCTCAGAGGATCTTTTTGCATCCCAAATTAATTGTTTCTTGCTGAGTTGAAATCCTGGTGTGGATTTGACAGCTGCCCAGAAATAGCACCCCAACTGTCATGTCCCATTTCTCCCTCATGTTTGGCTTCAGCCACGGATGTCTGAGCTGCTCTTTGCACTTGACTCTGCAGATGCCAGCTGGGTCGTTCGCAGCTCTCAGGCAGAGTCCCCAGAAGAAGCTGCAGCTGTGGGAGACTTGGCTCTCTATCACGAGGTGCCGCTCAGTGGAAGCTGCAAGTACATGCAGCCTCCGCCGAAGTTTCTGCCTGAAACCGGGACAGGTCTCTTGGTGGGCAATCACAAGCTGCGCTCGCTATCCAAAATGTTACATTTCAGTCTGTGGCAGGGACTGACTGCCTCTGTGGGGTGAGAATAACTCACACCTTCAGGGACCTGACAGTGACAGAAAGATGAGGAAGAGCTATGCCTTGCAGTGATAGCTGGACACTACTCACGGGAGGTTTACAAAGCTTGGGGAAGCCCTACATGGGCTGAGGTGTTCCAAGCTTTGCTGCTAGTAGTCCAGCCTCTCATGTATTCTGCAGGGTTTCCCATCCCAAACACTTTTCTGCCTCAGAGAAGCTGTAAGTAAATCCTGAGCTACCTTTCAGGCTCACATCCCACACAGTCTTAGACCATCTGTAATTCTGTTCCATTTCTTGAAAGTTCCTTCTCCCGTTGGCTTAAGAGGCTCAGCTGCTTTCTTGTCCAGTGTCAAGCTCAGGCTCCACTACAGCTATGTTAAGTTCCTGAAGGGATGGGTAGCAGGACAATATGATACGATGGTCAGGACCAGTGATTTCTAACCCATAACAATTTATCCACTAAGTCTGACAGGACAAGTACGTGACCCATAACAGAGAAGTTTACCTCCTTCAAAAGAGAAAACCTCACTTGTTTGGCAAACAAGAAAAAAACCCCTAAAATCCTAAACTCTAAAAACCTCTCAAAAGGAGTTCTGCTGGTGGAAACAATGGATGAGATCAGTCTTCTGTGAGTTTATTATTCCAGTGTGCGGTTTTCAGTTGAGAATTGCCCTGAAAAGCTGCAATAAGTAGATTTTTCTGTGTCTTCATGCGCAATTGGAAAACACCCACTTCATCTTGCTTGTGCTGTTTTATTTAAACTCAGTTGGCTTAATCCCATTGCAGTCAGGTTTATCTGATGTTTCTCTATTAGCTAAGTACTGCTGGATGCTCCAGCGCAATATGCTTTATGGCAAGGAGTGAAAAACACAGGAGCAGGCTGTAGTTAGTGGCATACCATGCTGTTGCCCTTTTGCTCCTGTTGAGCATTGTGTTTTGCTGTGGAATAGTAACGAGGCTTCACTGACAAGAGGTGAGGACAAGCATGACTGAGGAAAAGGAAACCACTTTGACTTCATCATTATCCTTAAGCTCCGGAAACTGCCCTTTGGTGATTGATGGCCTGATGCCCACAGATCTCTATTCTTTTTCTGGCTCTTCCTTGCATCACTGATTCATTCTGAAGAAGCTCCCATAAACAAAAGACAAACATCTCAGCATTGCTTCCACATCGGGAAGTGCTATTTCAGTTGCTAGGGGATCTGCTCAGCAAAGATAGTCAACTCTTAAAAGAGTATTTCTTTTTCAGGCAGTCTTACCTGTTCTGTTGTTTCAGCTAATTACCCTGCTTTTGTTTTCCTATTAATATCTGGAGGGAAGTCTTTAATAAGATAACTGCTTGAGAACCAAACTCACATGCACGCATACATCACAAGGAACCTAATCTGAGTCACTTTCTACACTAGCAATATGTCGCCTGAACTCCTGGAGAGGAAGAAAGAGAAATGCTACAAAATCTAGAGGCAGTTGTGCTACATTTTTTGGCTTTGGCTCAGGTTCAGTGTTTTAGTAGAACATACTGTATACAATTTTAAAAATTCAGCAGTATTCCTGTGAAAACGATCAGATATGTCTGGTGAGAAAATCAAATGGATCAGCAAATTTTCTATGAATGAATCTTAAAAGCAGGTGAAGAGGTCATCTACTTACAGGCTCAGGCAATAGTTCTAGCAGTGGAAACCAGGGATCTGGATGGAGATAAAGAATTGCTAATAAAGTAATTATCCCCAGATTAAAAAATTTTAAAATACAGATTCATATAGCTGTATCTGAGGTTAAGTAGAATGCAGCACTGGTAAGAACTGAAACAAAAGTCCTTGGGGTGTGTTAAGTAAAGAACAGTCTATGCTTGCAAGTAATTTTAGCAGCTAAATGGCTCTGCTCATTTTCTAATACCTAATGATAATGTCTTCAGTTTCACACATTGATTTTTAAACAATGCATGTCAAAATAAAGTGAGTTCCACAGCCAAATTAGCATGATCATAGGTTTGTCACCTTCTTCACAGTTCAATGGAAACTCCACGGTGTTGGAGCAAGCTAATTCCCTTATCCTCAAGGTGACGGTTGTAGTGGGGCTTAGATTGTTCTGCCCAGGCCATACTCATGAAGGACCAGCTGGTCATCAGCCATAACAGCTATAATGTGGCATGGCCTATCCTCTAGCAACTGCTCCAGTTGTGCTCCCTGAAAATCTCTTGAAACCTCTAAGCATGTCATTTCCATTGTCAATAACAGATATCTCATTAAATAATCTCCTTGATGGATTACAGACACTCTCTTAGTTTTTGCAGTAATTAGTATTAAATTAAGTGTAGTTTTAGACAGAAAGAGGATGGGCGGAAGTGCAAAGGAATTTAGTGCTGGTGGAAGGTGCAGAATGAGCAAACCTGGAACCAGTAATCCACATAGATTGTTGAACAAAACTCTGGGGTGGACTTTCCTCCCTGCTTGTCTTGCTCCATGGGAGACAGTGCTGGAAGATGAATTTGGGTATTGTGACTACTGTACCCACTACAGACTTCAGGCTCTAGTATACTGGTGTAGGGCCACACAAGCAGTATATTTTACTAAAGACACGCTCTTGAGGCACCCCGGCTGATCAGTTCCACGTGCCTCTTTTGTGTCTGGAAAAATGTAAAGGGAAACTTTCCTCATGTGGCCTAAGACAGATACAGCTACTAAAATCTGGCCTCTATGTGTGGTCAAATGCTACAGAATAAAGGAGGTGCCATATGCAGCAGGTTGTTTCATTGTGCTGAATGTGAGATGACCTTGCAAAACAATATCTATGCTAGTAGAGTGTAACGCAAAACAGTGCCAAGGAGCATCTGTGATGAAACACAGGCCTAGTGAGAAGCTAGTATTTTTCTGTTTGTTGCTTGGTTTCTCACATTTAGGAAATACCATATGAGGAGAAATCAAAGGGTGATGTGCTAGGACAGGAAAAGGACTCTCAGATACTGTAACTTGACTGACCTGATGTGTCAGCCCAAGGAAGAAAATTGAGCAGCAAGAACAGCTTTGCAGGCATCTCTGTCCACCTATTCAGGCTCAGCTTCTGGGTTCCTCAAGGTCTGGCCAGCAACAGCCTAAATATTTTTCCAAAATTTTTGAGCTACTTGGAAATTTTGTCTTTGTCGTGGTGGAGAAGCACCAGCAGGCCAGTCCTTTTACCCATGGACTGCCTGGAGTGGCCAGAGCTGTTGAGGACCATGAACTGTTTCCCCCAGTCTCTGCTATGATGCTGGCAAGGGCTGTGGCTGGCAGGGCTCTCTGTGTGTGTCGAGCATTGGGTAGTCATTTGCTTTTATAGCTGTTTTGGGCTGCAGAAGATGCTCCCTACACTTCAAACAGCTCTCTTCTGAGCAACAGGGAACTCACTCCGCTGAGGTGGTGGTGCGGATGGGGATGACATTGCCACCACGCATGTGTTTTAGTACTATTAACCATGGTCCTTTTCGGTTTGCTCCACAGATACTATGTGGGAAAGAGATCCCCCGCTGGGTGAATCGCCTGGCCTACTTCAGCTCGTGTATCCCCTTCCTCCAGAGCTGCCTCCCCAAGGAGTGGTTGACCCCAGCAGCCCTGCAGAGCCACATCAGCCTCGGCCTCCACAAGGAGGAGCAGGGGGACACAACGGATGAGGAGGCCCCCTCCACCTCTGCAGCCCCCTCAGCCTCAGGCACATCGCGAACCTGTAGACATACCCGGGTCTAGACTGTGCCAGTATACCCTCAAATAACATCCCTCTCCCTCTTGTTCTATTTTTTTCTCACACCTTGTTTTTTCTCTTCTCTTCTTCAATGGACAACACAGGAGAGGGAAGACCCTTTCTACTAAGAAGGTGAAGCTTCAGCCCCTTTTCCAAGGGCTGCCACTACAGTTGCTTGGCAAAATGACTGTGAACCCCAGTGCTGAACTGAGGAGTGTGGCAACTAAACTGGATTCTCCTTCCAGGGCCCCCATGCTCCTCGATCCATGGAGAACTGCTGGCTCTCTCGGGCATGAGAGCATGCGTAGGGGCAGGGGGGCACCATACTGTGATGTTCCTTCTCTGGAACTGTTTTATCTTTTTATCTCTTCCCCCCTCATGTGAGCCCAGCAGCTTCCTCTCTATTTTGGCTGGGTTTGCCATTTCCATTCCCCTATCGCAAATCTCCTGCCCACACCCAGTGAAGGAAGCAGAGCCAGAACGCAACCTTCTCATCTCTTAGACCAGCAACAAGCTCCACTCAGCCCCATCCCTTTTGTAATTATCAGGTTTCTAACTCATGTGAAGGACAAATGAAAGGTGCTGCTGTTCTACAACCACCAGTTTTCAGTACTCAAATTTAAGAGCTCAAATGACTGTCCTGCTCTTAAAAATAATAACAAAGAACCTAGAAAATGAATGTGTTACCGTGGCTTTTCTTTGGGGTCAAAAAGAGGATGGGGCTAGTGTTCAGAGGCAGCTACTAAGTAGGTGCAGAGATCACTGTTGACCATATTGGTGCTTTTTGGCACAGACCCCTCTCAGTTCCCCTAATTCTAGGCAGCATACCTGGTTTCCTTTATTCCCCAGATTCCCTGGGGAATCTCCCTCCTAGCTGAAATTTGCTGGCTGTCTTTGGGGGAACAGCCCTCCTGAGCACAAGGATAAGAGGATTTATTGGGAAGGTTGGTATTTCCTTCTGCTTTTCCTCCTGCACTCATAGACCTAAAACGTGTCTCCAGAGCCACCGTTCCCCAGCCTGTTTTTGAGCCAACTCAAGGTAAAAAGGTGGTGAATCCAAAGCATGTCAACCTGTTTCCTTCTCTCTTTTTGGAGGTGGAGGGGGAAACTTAGGGCCACATCTGGAAAGCATGGATGACCCTTCCAAGGCATGGGCCACCATCGTGTCTTCCATTGTGTGCACTATTTCAGTGGCATGAAAAATAGGCACATCTGGCTCACTGGCCTCTCCAGGCTGGCTCTTGACAAGAATCTGGTCCTTGATGTATTTATGCTCATTCTGAAAGCTGACGAGAAAGCAGAGGAGGAGGAAAGGACAAGTACACCAACTCTTCCATTCAATTACCTCACTAGGAGTTCTAGTCAAAAGATGTAGGAGAGAATCAAAGGGGAAATCCAGGCCCCTTGCAACTCCTCTTGGCTACACAAAGGAGGATGAAAAAAGGAACAGGCACAGTGTTGAGAGGGGATTGCCATTTTAGAAATGCTGTTCTCAACAGCTACTACTAAGTCAGGACTTCCACCCCCCACCCAGAAAGAACTACAAGCCCTTAAAATGCGTGGCTGTTTCCTTTTATTGGTCGCAATAGCATGCTGAGTCCAACCAACTGTTTCTTTAGCTCAGGTATACAGAAGTGTGTGCTTTCAGGGCTGAAGGTCTTGGCTATGATGTACATCTTGTCTACACAGACAGCGCTTAATGGTTTGTTAACGTATGCACGCTCTTAGTGAAGCAGGAGGCTTTGGGGAGGTCTGTTGGATGGAAATATAACTCACAGGATGGCCTCACTCCACTACCTCCTGAAGTGATGCATGTTTGGGCAACAAAACCTTTGCAACACGCCTCTCATTTTCAGCCTCTGAACAAATTGCTGCAAGTTCTATACTGAACTGAAGTCATATTCCTTATTAACCTTGGCTACTCGCAGCCAATACCACATTGTGAGCAATTTTGCAGCTCCTGGTATCCAGTCCAGCACCAATTTTGATCACTCCAGCTTGTCCAGGGATGTTTAATAAGATTTCCATCCTGTCCTCCATCCCGCTGCCCAGAAACCACGTTACACAATGTACTGTTGCACTCTATGCCCCTGCAGTCATTGCAGCCTAAACCAGCAGCGCAAGCTTCATTTGTCTGAAGTTCCCAGGGTGCCTGCCAATAGCCATCAGCACATTATGTGCAGTGAATTTTAAAATCTCTTTTTAGATCCTTCTCTGGAAGAAAGTGAGAAGAGGCTTTCCTAGAGCTTTTTTCTAGGCCAGGGAAACTGCAGTCAGAAACACCTAGTTCCTGATGTGACAAAAGCCAGCCAGCCATCACCCTCCTGTTTCTGCTCTGCACCTGAGCTCCAGATAAAGCACCATGTATACATCTAGGAGAGAATTAGGGCTCCAGAGGCACATTTCACACAGAAAAACCTCTCACAGTATTTCACAAAGTAAAAAATGCTTAACTGGCTGTATGGTAATCTGGACAAGAAAGCTGCACTCGGCCTCCTTGGGGACGTGAATATGTGCTTGAAGTATCGGGAACAACACTTGGGGTGAGCTGTCAATGTCATAAAAGAGATGTTTGTTTATCTACTTTTATGTTTGTCTGTTTATGGCAGTAGGGGTCACATCAAGGAGGCATCAAACCTCTATCGTAAATCAAAACCAGAATATATTCCAATCTTCAAAAGTGTTTGTTTCTCCCTACCACTTTCTGTTCAAGGTGACCAACCAACAATGACAAGAACAAAGGGACACTGTGGAAATAAAATATATATTGATGATAGCTTTACCTCTGTAATTTAACAGCATTTTAGATTATTAAACATGAAGACATTTTAAAAGTCTAATTTACTGATCATCTCTGGCACAGCCTGTTTGTTTTTAGGTACTTTTCTTGTCCTTCCAATTATTACCAAATTGTTGTTGTTACGATATCGTATTTGTATCAAGTTACACATTTGCTTTCTCTTGCTGTTTTAGAGTATAACACCATTGGAAAATTTTAGATACCAACAGTTATCAATGAAAACAAAAGAGCAGCTTCTGAATCTTAACAAGAGCACCCCATGGCACTGGCATAAGAACCCTTTTTCCTACTGCCAGGACTTTTGGTGCCCTTTTAGAAGTTGGAATGACAGGGCACCAACTCTGCACCTGAGCATCAGCAGCTGTGGGTTACTTCCAGCAATTCCTTGATGTGATTAATGGAGAAGACCAAAGGAAGTAATCATCAATGTTTCATTTTCAGGTGGTTTTAAATTACTCTTTGAATTGAGGCAGCAGGTGTCCTGTTCCACTTTGTCCCTGCTATGCTCGCCATCAGGCACTGATTTGGGTTGTGGAAAAGCTGTGTAGTGACTTAGGAAGTATTTAAAAGAGGAGCTTTCATTCTCCCAGCTGCACTCTGAGTTGCCATAGGCTACCAGAATATGGAAGAGCCTTTGGCTACAGTAATATGTGAAAACATCACAGCATATGCCTGGAGAATATGTGCTAATGTGTCAGCACTCCACCATTGTGCATGTGGCTGTAGCTGAGAGGCATCTGAGTGGATGGCATGGCACATTTAATTACTAGCATGAAGGAATGACTAATGGCTCTAAATCTCAGAGTAAGACTGTTCCATTACCACTGTTTTAGACAGCTTTGTTTTGAAAAGGCTATAAAAGTTTTGGGGAGTCAAGTATGATTGGGATAAGGGATAACAATGCAGGAAAAAAACTCAGCATGATCATGGCAATCTTCTTTCCTTGGGAAACAAGGCTACAGAATGAAAGGCATAGCTAGTGGCCAGGGCTTCACAATTGCTTTTAATCAACAAGCTCAAAGTTCAAAATTAGGGAAGGTGACCCTCAGTAAAGATGTGCATCCACCTACAAAAGCTAGTGGGAACTACACGTGCAGCTTAACATTGCTGAGCTGGCTTGTCTCTTGTTGCAAGTAAAGATTCAGCTGTCTAAGTTCTGGCCATCCACAGAGTTAATACACACAGCCTTCAGCTCTCACTGGAGACAGAAGAGTATGTCTCTGTCCAGTGGTGCCCTCCATGTCTACCAATCCTGAGTGGCAATGTTTCCTGCTATTTCAGCCCCGCTCTCCCACCCTGCCAAGGCATCCCAGGTACAAGCTTTAGAAGCTTTTAGTCTGTCTGTGCCACTTGCTTTCCTGAAATGTTCCTGATCTCAGGTCTGCAGGCTGGCTTTTCCCACATGTGGAGGGAGGTGAAATCCCTAGCTCTGTTGAGATTTGGTGAAGTAATCATTTGAACCGGTCATTATTTGATCATGATTTTGCAAAGTGACAGATTTTTGCCTTTGAGGTCCACTTTACCCAAGCCAAGTTCTTTTACCAAATACCACACGGAAGCACAAAAGGAAGTTCAGAACACAGAAAAATGTCAGGAGTCTGAGTCAAGTCCTCTCACTTGAAAGTCTTTGTACATGTTCAACACAAAACAGATAGGTAGGCTCAGGGACACTAGTACCCCTACATCTGTGAAATACATCTCTATTGCTGGAAGTCCTTAAAAAGTAGGTATATGCAGTGCTAAATCTTCTCTAGCCTCCAGACTGCCTTGCTCCTCATGCAAGAAAAGGCAATCCTCGCCTTGCTGACAGGTGAAAGACCACTCTCTTCACTGCTGGGAATGCTGTGGCAGCTATTGATGTTCACATGGATTTTTCTTCATTATGCAGAGCATGAACCTTCATTTCTTACCAAACTACTCACTGCAGGCATTTTCTCTGTCTGCTGGAATGGATTGATCCAGAGAAACATATTCTTCTTTAACCTTCGAGGTTCTTGAAGGGAACATCTCCTGAGGGACTTCCTGTGGCAAACCACCCAGCCATGTGGTAGCACCGAGCTCCATCAGTCTCAGGGTTATCTTGAGAGTCTTCTGCCCTGCAGTTTTTTGTTGTTTTCTCATTTCTGTGACTTCAGTGGTGGCTTCACTGAAGGTGAATTCCTATTCCCCTTCCCCACACACATCTAAAGGGAATTTTATCTTAGCAGGAGAATTCAGGGTCAGGCCTGGGTTACTGCAGTTTTGTGGACGGTGCTTTCATCTCACCATTAGGGACTATGCTGCAGTAACTAACTTTGAATTTTCAGTCCCATAATACAGGCAGACTAAACTGCCACTCATGCTTGTAATTGCCTTAATATAATAATAGCACAATATGTTGAGTACAATGCTTTGTGATATTAGTAAATGGGCATTCAGAGGTACCAGAAGTAATGAGCAGTAAGAGTAACAGCATAATGTGCAGCAGCCCTAAGCCAAAAATGAGAATGCCACTATGCTAGGTGTGGTACAAACACCTAACAAAGCTAGCATGTTTGCACAAAAAGCTTCAAGGAGGAATAACCAGTGAGGAGATTTCATTCCACATGCCATAGATGGCAGATGAAAAAAAACAAACAGGGGCAGAAACTTCAGAGGGGCTTCAGGACATTTTAAGCCTCGATCCCCCTGTCAGCACACATGTGGTGTTACTGGCATCTCCTGGCCTTAGATCCCAGCTGTGTATTCATGCAGGTGACAGCATGGCTCCAGCCCCATCCTTTTCGTCCCATACAGTGGAAGCTCTGTCCGTGTGTGTCTGTGTGTGTGTGTACACACAATCTTGAAGTACCCTGTGGCCTTACAACTGGTAACTTGGCCACAGCAGCCAAAGCACCTGACTCGCTGCGTGAGTCTGACCGTGCTATTTCATGTGGATTATTTCCATGACTGACAAGCTGTTTGTCACCAAAATTAGGAAGGAACCTCTTAATATCAACGTAGCATTAAGAAGCGGGCATTTCTTTATTTGGTGCCAGATGCATGGGGGATCATTCCTCCTAAAATGCACAGTCTAAACCAAAAAGCCCATCCTTTATATCCCTTAAAGAAATGAATATTCATACATTTTCCAAGAAGTCTCTGCCTTTCCGCCTATCTATTAAACATTTACATAATGCTGACGTTGCAAAACTACACTACGCACGTGTGAGGGTCTCGGGTGGTCGTTTTGGGGAGTTAGCCCCTACTCCTTTTTCCCTTTTATGGTTGTGAGTCTTTTGAGGGCAATTTCTTTTCCTTGCATGTTTCCCAACTTTGTGGTTCGGCCAAGCTGTTCTTTCGTATCTGTCTTGTTTGACCGATTCTGCCAGCATGTATCTATTCTCCGGGTTAGGGTATCTGCTCTGTACCCTTTAATCACTTGTTAAATCCAAAGTGTTTTGTTCGGCAAAAGAACTTCTCAACATTTCCCCCCTTCGAGACTTCCAAAGTAAGATCTCTTGAGGAGCTTCACCCAGATCGCGTAATTCTCACAGTACTGTCGACTTCCAGGTATAGACAACTGGGTACAACATGACCATATAAGGCATAATGGGATGCTTCTCTTGTCAGTAATTCTTACAGGCCTCAACTTGCAGGCACCAGCTGCTAGCAGGTACCGCTACGGCTGCAGAAAGGCGGGTGGCACCTGGCGGGGCCCGGCCGGCTGCCTGCCGAGGCCGCTCCGCCCAAGCCGCCTCCTTCCGCCAAACGCGCCAATTGGTTTAGAAA
>NW_020799101.1:37819972-37895443 GCF_003259725.1 Athene cunicularia | reverse complement strand
GGGGTCCGGCTCCACGAGGCGCGGCCCAGGGGCTCCCTCCCGCCGTGCGCGGGGCCGGCGGCTCCTGTCGCCCGGTGGACGGTGCTTGTGTCGCCCGGTGGACGGTGCTCGTGTCGCCCGGGCGTGTTAGCGCCGGTAGGGGACTGGCGTGTGCCCGGAGAGGAGGAGGCGGCGGGCGGCGCGTGTCCCGCTCTGCCTGCAGCTGCAGTGGCGGCCTCTGGGGGCAGGGGGAGGGCTCGGAAGCATGCTCTTCAAGATACTCCTAACGGCAAGGTGAGGAAAATAATGCATCTCGGTGTTTCTTTAAAGCCCTGCTTATGTGCTTGTCTAACTTTCTTTAGCTTTTCAGCGGATTTTAAACTACAGCACCAGCGTCGGACTGATGATCTGTACGTCTAAATAAACGGAAAGAATTTGAGTTAAATGAGCTGATAGGTTAACACAATTCTGCTCAAAGGGAGAACTATTCGGAATAGTCAAGACTAGAAAAGATCAATAAAGTCAAAGGAATACAATTTCTAGGACACACAGTTTAATAGATTGCACTTGCCTATCCTGAGTACCTGTGCACACTAGAGGAAAAATTAAACAACTCAGACACACTTACGGATAAAAACTCGGGAAGAAAGACGCAAGCAGTAGCCAGGAGAGCATGGTTCGTGTTCATGCCTGATTTTTCCATATATACAATTGGTTTAGAAAAAGTAAGCTAATTTCTAGGTGGATAAAGAGTTGGGCAAAGGATCATTCCAACGTTTTTATAATACTACTGAAGAAATTAGTGTAATCCTCCTCATATCTTCAGCAGGATGCCTCAGAAAAATGGAGAGGTCCAAAAAGGACAGTGACACTTGTCAGAGGTAAAAAAGTTTTAAGGCCATTTATTTTGACGTGACAATATGGAGGTTCTGGACTTTAAGTGTAAATATTAATTCAGTTGAATACACTGAAGTATTTTTTATCAAAATACTGATGAAGACTTTTGTAAGAAATTAAAACATTTAAAAAACCCCAAACCAGCAAACTAATATGATAATACAACTGTATGAATCATTTGCATCAGCAACCTTACTCCCTGATACTGAAGACAATCTCTTTGTGTAGCACCTTGTATAAAGTGATAGAGTTTAGCGTTAACAGCTGTTTAGAACTTTGGTGCTTTCATGCCTAGACAGAATTTATTTTGCTCTTTACTTTTTAATGTCATTTTATGAGTGCTCTGACATTATTCTTTAGTTTAATAACACTTTTTTTTTTAGATGTTTAAGGTTGCATATAGTTTTTGGTCACATTCCTATTGTTTATGTAATTACTTGAGGTTTGCAACTTCTCTTTCAAAATGAGGGGCCCAGTCAGTTTTCTACACTCCAGCTCAGTTTTAATTCCATAAAAGGTTTGGGGAAAATGCTATGTGATTAAATTGTAGATATTTACAGGTGGTGACCTGTAGAGAAAAAAGTCACCACAGCTTTTCAGCAATAAATATGTCAGATTATTTGATAGGTTAACTGGTATAGTAGGTGAGGAGATGATATTGATACACAAGATCTTGACTGTGGTAAAGCTTCCTCCATTACCTTCGCAGTGAGAACTGCACATTATAGAACGCACAACAGATACGCTTCTTATAATTTGTGTTCTCAAAGGATTGAGGAAATACTAGAAAATGTAGTTATCAGATGCCTTCCAAACTGAAAGGTATCTTAGGTGGGTGGGTCCTGCAAGACACAGAAACTTTTCAAAAGTAAAGTAAAACATGGAATAGGACTCTTCCAGTCTACTCAGAGTCCTCAGCTGGAGTAATTTTTCAGCTTTGTGATGCCATTGTAGAGATGATGCAGAAAAACTGTAAAGTCTAGAGGAGAACAACATAAAAGATACAGCAGACATTTCACTGTTGAAGATTACTTGAAGGAATTGACTTAGTTTATTTTAGAAAAGTGTGAAAAGTTCTGTACATCATATATTGAGAGTGGCAATTACTTTTCATAGCTTGGGAAAGAAGTACCAAAATAAATTGAGCTTTAGATCAGATGTTAGGAAAATACTAATCTTTGTAAGGATGGAGCACTCGTGATACATCCTTAGGGTTTTTAAGGAGAGGTTAAACAACCATCTGGCAGCAATAGTATAGATTTTCTAAGTTCTGCTTCCTCAGTTGTGGAGGTAGGGCTTTGGCTTCCCAGGCCAAGATAGACCTGTGGTTGTCCTTTTGGCCCTCTGAGTGTTTTTGCCAC
Source organism: Athene cunicularia (assembly GCF_003259725.1). Lineage (NCBI taxonomy): Eukaryota > Metazoa > Chordata > Aves > Strigiformes > Strigidae > Athene > Athene cunicularia. The sequence continues at coordinate 37,893,206 of NW_020799101.1, read as the reverse complement.
ATGTCATAGCAGAAATTTTTGAGACTGGTTTCTTTGACTTTGAACTGCATGATTTCATTCCATTTCTGTTACTGCAGAGCTCTTTCCTCCAGAGACAATATTATATAGAGAAATATTTTATTATATTTTTTTCCAGGGTTTCATGTCTCCCTGACTAAAATTATTATCTCCTGTGAATACTTTAGAAAGTTTCTGTGTTGCTGCCCAAAGTCTTCCCAAGGAATTAAAAAAAAAGTCATGCAATTCTTGTCAGTTCCCCAGCTGTCTATTGAACTCTGAAAGCATCTCTGAAGCTGAACAAAATTGTGCTAAGAGATCAATTGCAGCAGAAAAGACAGTGAATCTATGCACAGAATCAGGAGCATGCCTTCGTAACCCTTTAAATTCTTCTGAATTTGTTGATAATACTGAAACCAAAGGCTTCTGTTAGATTCTTGCATCCTGTACATCATATTTTTCACTAGACAGGTACAGGACTTTATTATTCAGTACTGCTGGATTTTTTCAGTACCATATTTGCTTTTTTTACAGGAAAAAAAAAATCAAACTCTTTCATATCTTCCCTTCTTACACTGCATATTTGAATGAAAAATCCCTGTGCCACTTTTTCTAAAGGCTCCAAGGTTAAAGATAATATAATTCAAAGGAAGGTGCGTGTCTCATTATACACATGCATGCACAAATGTATATAAAATTTCTTTTTAGTGTAAATTATCTTGATCCTTTGTTCTTTTCAGTTGGGGGCTGTTAGAATATTTCAGTGCAGAAGGAATTTTCTTGGCTGCTCTTTTAACCTCAAACAGACAACAGCTTCCAGAGTAAGATGTGTAAATCACAGTTTTCAGTCATACTTTCTCAGAAGATAATGTTTCTTTGTGAGCACCAAAAAAACTGTAGGAGGTAGGAATTAAACCTGCAGGAAACCTTGATTTGTGAATGTTTCCTTTAACTCTAAACTTTGCAGATAAGAGATCTCTGCATGGCATAAAATAGTAAGCATGCAGGAGAGAGTGGTGTAGCCTGGCATGGAATATTTTAACAGCTTGAGCGCTACAGGGTGAATAGTCCTAAAGCACTGATAAAAATGGTAACATCTGTGTAGATTGGGGTAAGCTCCAGCACCCTTACAGATTTTGCTGTTACAATGGAGGGCTGTGCCACCTCTGTGGTAACTTAAACATCTTTGTCAGCTATGTTGACATCTCTGTTTCCTGTCATGATAATGGGAACTCTTATCACAGGAAGCTTAACTTACGATTCTTCAGGATATTCAGTTCTGTTGCAGAAGAGCTTCAGTCACTGCTGCTTTACATTCCAAATTCAACTTTACCTGACCAAAAGAGATGGGTCTGTCTATGTGTTCTATTGCTGCTGTGACGCTTCTGTAAGACCTTGAGAGAACAAGGTTCTCAGTGTTACAGCTGGTGGATCCAGTGTCATACCTTTCTTATGAGACACTGAACATGTAAGGTTACTTCTTTAGTGCAGTCAGAATGTTTGAAGGTTGCTGGAAGTTATTTTTTCCAGACAAGTATGAATGGTGATTCTAGATCATGGAGGAAACATGTTTGGATTTAAAGACTGCAAAGCAGCAATAGTTTTAAAATACATGTTAAAAAAAATATTTCATTTCACCACTTTCTAAAACTTGCATTTGTCATTCTGTTTCTCCTATTTTAGACAAGGATCTAAGTTGCAAAATGAATGTATAGATGCATTTCCAGTTCTGCTGTCAACGTGTTACAAGGGAAGAATTAAGTTCTGAGGATCTGAAGTAGCATCTTAGCAGACAGAAAATATAGCCTGTGGCTCATTTGATGATTTTTATTGCATACCTAAAATAAGTATATTGCACTATACATGTAGTGCTGCAAGTTTCAAATCTGCAGCGTGTTGCAACATTCTCTGTATCTACAGTTGTAGATCCTGACTTATTTTCATTTTTCTGTGTTTTTTCCTCATGCTGTAATGACTGTACAAGGTCCTTGCTTCTCCTTCTAGATCTTGTCTTTGGTGTTTTATGTGCTGTGCCTAGTTTTGCCAAAAGAGAGGATGTGGGTAGTTTGGAAGACTAAAAGTTTTTTCTGTGATTAAACATGATTCTAAAATATATTTCCATCAGTGTTTATGCACACAGACTGTACTACAATGCCATCTACATTGCTGCCTTGAACAGTGCAAGTTTACTCTGATAAACACTTCATCAAGAGACACCAAGAATACATGTTATGTACAGGACAAGAAGAAAGATGAGCTTAGAGAGAGTCCCTAACAATGCTGCAGCAATGTGGTCTGTTCTTTCAGGCACCCTTGGAGAGGGTCAGTGACATCTTAGGGCCTTGTTAATGAACCAGTTGTCTGTCAACCTTTTTAACAGACAACTTTTCCCAGACATCAGGACATGAAATTACACGTCTGTGGATTAGTTTTGTTCACTGGTGAAGTCAGGGTTGTCTGGACTGACGCTTGGAAATGTTTTGCAAACATTGTGAAGTGGTATTTTATTGTGCTGTGAGTCACTGAAAGTTTTACAGGGTTAATGAGTAGGGAAACTTTTTTTACCGTTTAAATAACTTAAGTTTCCAAAGATTTTTTTAAATACAGTTTCATAAAAAGCTCCTAAATTCTGTGTCCTGAGGTATGGAGGATCTGTCCATGAAAGATAAGAATGCTGAGAAATATGGAAAATGCTGTTCCAATGGACTAATCTGGCACTTGGGAGCTGAGGTTCTGTGTTGAGCCTCAGAACAGTAACATAAATACAGACTGGCCCATTTTCTCTGTGTGTTTAGTCCTGCTCTAAGTCTCCACCTTCTTTGAGGGGTGGTGAAAATAAAGATGTAAGATTAGTATTTATTATAGAGTATATTTAATATATATTTAATCTTCATCCCCTATCCAGTGTTGTCAGTAGGGAAGTATTACTTGACCAGCAGTGGTTTCTTTTTATGTTCTTTACTTGAAGATTTCAGTTTATTGCTGTTTTGAGCTGTGTCTGACACATCACGAGAACACCAGGTTGCTGTGGGATGTAAAGTTTCTCATTGTAGTGTACCTTAGTTAGATTTGAACCTGTGAGCAATGGGATAAGAAATTGAAATTTTGGCTTTTAGAAGCTTATGGAGAAAGAGAAGATGGTGCAAACTGCACCATTTCTAGGAGAAACTGCAGCTTGACCACCATGGCAGCCTTGGTTTTCAAACAGTTGTAACTGCTGAGTGAAATTCCCTGTCATCCAACCAGCCCAAGCAATGTTTGTAATGCAAAATGACAATGCTGTGGCTAAAAATGCCCTTTTTTTTCTAATGCTCACGCTAAGGAACATACAGGTTTATGTCTCCTGTGTTGTTCTTAGATTGGTTTCTATTAAATGCACTTCCTGTGTTTTCCAACATGTTATGAAAATGTCCATATTAAACAGACATTTTAATAAACAGAGGTTTTGTTTTCTTTCTAAGATGTAGTATGGTAGCATTGAAAGGATAGGGACAGGTTTTGTAGTACTTTGGCCTGTAGCCATTCATATTTGCAATCCTGAAAAATCACTGCTTTGAACATACTCTGTGTCAAGCCAATTAGCCTGAGACCTTGGGTCAAGTTTAATGCTCTGCACAGAGTTCTACATACTGTGAAAACTACACTCCTCTGCTTTATCAGTCAGCTATGGTTGGCTCCAGTTTATACCAGCTGCTCTCCTGGGTTGTCAGCATGTTATCCATGGGGTCATCTGCTGGCATATTTTATCCATTTTTGAATGTAATGCAGTTCAGTCTTTCTGCAATTTGAGAATTCTAGTATACATATTAAGTCGGTGCATTCTTGTACTTTTGAATGAAATAACTACTAAGGCACGTATAATTTTGGGGTTTGTTTTCCCCCCAAAGGAGGTCTCTGATCTGAAATAAAAATTATTTCCATTTGTTGCAGACAAGAAGAAAAGGTGGACCCTCTTGTGCTCCCATTGAGGGCGAGGAGAGGATTTAGGAAGCTTCTGAAAAGACTGCACTGTTTTTCTCTCTTCTCTGCAGTTTCAACGTTAGAGCCAAGTGCTGTTGTGGCTGTGGAAAACACACTCCTGAGAGAGAGATCTGGCAGAGGGGGGCGCTTCAGGTTAAGATGACTTGCCTGGGTCTTTTCTGGGACTGGCAGTTTGCCCTGCTACTTTATTTAGGGAGCAAAAAGGAGACTTCAGTCTTCTGGGCTGTCAGATTGCCATCTTTCACCAGTCTTGCACTGCACATATGACAGTTCTTTAAAGAGAAAACTCCAAAATCCTTTATACTGTGATCACTGCAGACTAAAATAAAATGATTCACATGGCTGTTCTAGTTTTGAAGCTCCTGGTGAATAGCTGGAGGGTCTTGCAGCAGCAGTCTTGAAGAAGAGCTTAGAAAACTATCATGTTCCTTCTCCAGTGATATGTATCATAACGTTTTCCACCACTCCATAATCTGTGTTGCCAACACTAAATATTATGATTTGGTCAATTTAGGGGTTTATGACATGTAATTTTGTCATCTGGCTTTCATATTTGGTACTATAGCAGGAATGGCTTTCTCTAACAACAGGGAAGCCTATACTATGGCTAGTAGCTGGTGCTGTCAGATAAATAGTTACTTGTTATTTTGTGAACACAAGGAGCTGAAGATGGCTGCTTTAGACTATGTAGGAAACTAAAAAAAGTAGCGATCTGCGGTAAGTTCTGCTGTTATTAGTTTTCAGTGACCATCTTGCTGTAGCTGGTGACAAATACAAGTATTTCTCATCCCAAGATGTGGTTCAAGGGATCAGTCTGTTGCCATCCATAACTGATTGCATAACATACTTCCCAGTGGAGAAGTGAACAAATAGAATTTTTAAAAGAGTGTTATTAAAGAGAATTTTGTGTCATTTTTTTACATAAAACATTTATTGAGGTTTCTGAGTATATGTGACAGATGGTGCTCTTATGTCACATCCTATCTTTCATTTTGTTTTGGAACATGCAAGTCGTCCATGCATGCATAATTGCATTACAACATTGTAGGGTTTCTTTGGTGTACTCACTGAAACATAAAGGAATAATCCAATGTGAGATCTTTAATGGGGGGTTGTGCTAGCAGTGCTGTTAAGCTGTTTGCTTTGATATTAAGTGCTGGCTGACTAGTATGCTTTATGATTTTTGGCTTCTTAAGGTAAACTTCAGGTGTAAAGGAAAAAGTGAGAAGTTCATAAGTCATCAATCTGTTGAATGCATTCGAGTAACTAGACAGATGATATTTAATATATAATAACACTTTTTGCTCCACATTCTGAAGCATATAAAATGAATAGTTGCCTCTCAATGAAAGAATACAGGTGTATTTGAACTTTCCAGCTTGAGTACACTTCATATGCCAGTGCCTTAACATTTTATGATGCAAGTTAAATATCTGTATGATTCTAAAAATGAAATGAAGATAAAGATATCTTAATTTTCATTATATGTGGCATTACTTTTCCCCTTTCACTTAACTGGAGAGTGAACTTGAGCTTGACTTCCATTAGAATGTTGTCAACCTAACTTTTGTTTATATGGCACCGTGAATAACTTCTCCTGTCTATCTTATGTCTGGACTAGTGGATAGAACAGACTGGACTTCACTGTTGCCCTTGGCTTACATTGAGCAAATTTGTCCGTTGTAGTGCTTTTTTAACTGAAGAGTGTTTTGCAAGGAATGTAGGGATTATCTCTATTTTACAAATTGGGCAACTAGAAATGTATGCTAGGCATACAGATATACAAAGCCAACAAGCTGATAATGTTGCTGGAATCTTTAACTTGAGTCTTATCCCACTTATAATTATTTTGACTGGTGACTTTTGATGCTTCATTGTTGTTTGTATGTATGCATTGAAGATAGTGAGGACATCTTTCTTAATAATGCAAAAAAAGAGAAAGGAAACACTTAAACCAAGTGAAACCAAGAATATTTCCACTCAGTGCATTGTCAGTCACTGAGTCCTTTACTATCTTTATTGCTATTATAGTTGCATAAATTCATTTATACCTTCTTTTATTGGCTTTTGAACATGGTTTTCAAAAATCTGATCAACTGAATAGCTGTCCATTGCTGCTCTGGCTTTTGTGGATCAAGGCAATTCATGCCTAGGGCTGTCAGCTAACTGTATTGACACACTGTTGGTTGATTAAATAGGTGTTGAATATGACTGATTTCTGGTCTGGTTTTGCAGTAAAGTCTTAGACATCATGTTTTGTTCTTTAGAACATTGGTCAAGTAAACTTGAAAACATTTTTGTGTGTATTCTGTGCTTCTGAAGATTATTTAATCTCCATCCTAACCTTCAAGCATTACACTGTGTAATATTTCAGTGACATTTGTAATTTCTTACAGCATCTATGTACTTTGACACAGCCTAACTGATGTTTCATCATAAGATAAATCAACCATTGCAGTATTGGAAGTGTAAGGGCAACTATACTAGTAATGGCTGATAAGCGACATGGGCCAACTTGCTAGGCTAGTTATGTTGCTTATGCTGGATGAAAAGTACATCAGAAACCAAGTGTTTTTTTCCTTTTAGTAGTATAAAGGTGAGATGAGTAAAATTAGTCTTGGGTCAAAACCTGTCTAAGGAAACTGATGTGTGTGTATCAACTTCTTTATCATTTGTATAGCTCCAAATGTAAAATGCACCGTATGATAGATGGTTGCTGTCAAAGGAGTGATAGGATGTGGTGAGACAAAGTGAGTAGCACATGACATGTCATGCAACAACCTTCTACTTGATTTTCCTTAGTTACAGTGTACATTACATAGTTTTAAATGATCAGAACTAAAGAATGTAATGTTTCTTTTTTATCTTGGAGCATGGCTTTGTAAGCTGCAGTGTACCTTTTCATTATGTTAAACAATAGTTGTGTTACGAGGAACAGGCCAGTTAAAGGTCTTGTACTTGTTCATATTGCATCTCATAACGATATATACTTCATGCAGGTTTGCTGTTGGGCAAACTAATATTTAATTGATATCACAAGTAATTGCTACTTTCTGCCTGGTTTAACAGTTGTGTACTGAACCATTTCTAGTGGAGTTGCTTTTGCCTCGGCATAGCCACTCTTTGTCAACATACTAATATACACAGAGGCGCAATAAGCTGTGGTTTGTAACAGCCATAAACTTGTCTATAGCACTTGTGATTTCCATTCATTAGACTCATAAAGTTTGTTAAATTAACTCATTAGCTGTTAATTAGCATAATACCTGTTAGGAGTTAAGGAATTTATGCTGAGGTGTCAACCATATTGAAATTAAATTATAGTCTTATTCTTGAGTCCTTCAACATTAATGTGTTACCCTATCTTCAGATGACAAATCTTGTGCTTTGACTAAATTTTGAATAATGTTCAGGTTCTTTTTAACCGTTTGAGTACTTTACTTTCTGTTTCCTGTTATTCTTTCTTACCAGAATACTGACACGAGGAAGACTTTTTATTTTTTCCCCTTTATATGAATACCATTTTTTCTGTTCTGTATTTTGATGATTCAGTATTTGCAAGAGCATCATCAGTTTCTTGAATAGTTACAAGTATGGTCCCATCCAGTTTTTGGTGGGTCATATTTCTAGTTGCTACCACATGATGATTTTCTGATTGGCTTTCTGAAATTTGAGTTCTGTGGCCTAGCAGCTGGGTAGACCAAAAATTTTGGCCTATTTGTTTCTGATTATCAGCTAGATTCTTCGACCTATTGAAAGGGCCAGGCCAGAAAGAGACTGTGGAGCCTTTAATGCCTGGCTATTGATGAAGGGTTCCCTGTGATGTGAACAGAGCATGTTAGTTCCTGGGTACCAGTCTGTAACTTAGCAGCATCTAAGGGTGTGTGTGGAGTGTGTTCATGTGGTTGTGAGTAGTTTTACCTGCTTGATGGGAAATCATGTAGTCCTGCAACTTTCAGAAGGAATGAATGTAGAAAGATCTTTTAAATTGAATGAATATGGCTTTGTGGCCTCAGTGACCTGAACTTTGGATAACATACTTTTTGGAAAGAGCATACATTTTGACTACCTGTGCAACATAATTTTAACAATTCTTGGACACAGGCCATTGCTGCAAAGCTAATATGTAGCAAGAAATCAACCAGCATTGTCTAGAAAAGGGTTACCAGTGCTGCAACAGCCTGTAATGAAGGACTGTAACAGCAATGCAGTGTGATAAAATAGGTTGGTGTTGGGGTTTAGGTTTGGGTTTTTTGGTGTTTTGTTTGTTTGTTTGTTTGTTTTCCCTACTCAGTTCCTTAGAGCTTCCTCATGCTTCCACCTTCCTTAGATGTACATCTCTAGATATGAAACCTTTTGACCTTCTATGCATCTGCCTTAATAGAGAACAGCAGACAGAGTCTGTCAGGTCAGAGCAGGAGCAAGAGGCCCGTTTCTTCCACAAAGTAGCTAGAAATCTAATTTTCAATTCCTTAATGGTGTTTGTTAACAATACTTGATCTTTTGTTTGGTCTGTCCATTTGTAATGGTAAAAATACATACACAGTTTTATGATATCCTTCTGTCATAAGAAAGAATAATTTAATGATTTCCTTATGTGGCTGTGAAGTTGTTCGTTCCCCCTTTTCTCCCTCTGTTATTCTTATTCATAAGCTTCACAGGTGTGGAGGGAATTGCAAGACAACCAAGGAGGCAATAATAAAAGTGCAGGTGCTCTGGATATAATTTCTTAGCCTATGTGATAATGTATCATTGAACTACAGCTCCAGTCAGATGGTCTGTTCAGAAGCTTAATTAGATCTGTTACACACAGACATCAGACTAAGTCAGTGTGGCATTGTTACTTCCCCATAGAGTTTGGCAATGAGAATAAATCCTGTGGTAGTAAGGTAAATGTTCCTTTGCTGCAGTTATGTCAGGAAGCCATATGGGAGGGAAAAGAAGGGGTAAGAGGAGAGGAATTCCCTAGAAAATGTGAGTCATGAAGCAGCTGTCTTTGTATGAAGGAGGAAATACGTGAAATCCAGTCTCAGAGAGTGAAAGAAGGCTCTGACTTTACATATACTCCCTCTTCTCCTATACATAAACTGATTACTGTCTTTAGTTCCTTGTGTTTCTGTTGGAATAATAGTAGGGTCCCTTGGCAAAGTGTTCTCTGCAAGTGTGCAAAGTGTTCTTTTTCATAAGAGTCTTAACATACCTGTTTTAATTTTCTTGTTTTTTAGCTGTATCTTGTTGGAGGATCTTTTGCACTCCGTGAATTTGCTCAAATAAGATATGATGTCCACAAACTACATGGCAAGGTAGTTGAAATTATTTTCTTCACTTTTCCTTTTGATTTCATTTTGTGTACGTACTGTCTTCTAAAGGATTGATAGAACGGGAATTTGCCTTTCACCACTGGGCCCTGGACTGCAGCTGAGGCTCTTAGGCAGTGAGTATTGTAGGTAACAACAAAGGGGCTGACATGGTGATGAATCTTTTTACTGTCTGTGAAGTGGATCAACATAAATAATTGAAAAATTTTCTTCTGTGGGTTGATTGTAAGTGGCAGTTCTGAATCCTGAGGAAGAAGTGTAGCATAACTAGGAGGAGGTTATTACAGAGATATTGTATCTGTTTTAGACTAAGAAAATTGATATTTTAAAAAGTTTGTTTTCAAACAACATTTGGAATTGAGCATAGAATGTGAGATGGTTTTGAGGGCTTGGCTTTGTGGTGACAGAGATAAGCAGATAACTTTAACATTGTGCTACATCCTGTTCTTTAAACTCCATAAAAGAAACAGTAGCTAGTCTTTACTCAGTATGTCAGAATATACTATATGGAGGAAGCCTTTCTTTAAAAGAACTGGAAACCTTGTGAATGAGGGAAGTGGCTTGCTTATTAGTGCTGCTTACATCTCCAAGTGTAGCACTAGTTCCAAATTGTATATGATACGATCTGAAAGGAGCATGGCAGTTCAGCAAAAAATAAAAATGGCTTGCTTTCCATAACTTTGTAAGGCACAGTTCTGCCATTGCAGTGCAGAGGCTTTCTGGTCTCAATGCTGCTGACTTGCGGGTGGCATGAAGCTTTTTTAAAGACTATATGGCACTTTATATAAAAAATTTTTGTATAAGACTCAGGATTCTGTGGCTTTCTACTGTGGCCAAATCTTTGAGATCCTGAGCTGTTGAGAGTTGGGAGACCCCCTTGTTTTGTCTTATGATTGTGGGCCATCTAAATTACTTTAATCTTTCTCACTGTTCCTTGTGTTGCATACCTAGCTGCAGCCTTTGAAGCACCATGTGGTCCACTCTTGTTCAGTCCTGTATTTGACATAGCCCATAGACAGGGGAGAGTAATCTTACAGATCTTTCCTCCAGTGATATCTTCTGAGTAGTTATTTTCAATTAGTCCTGGGTTTTTAAGACCAGTTATAGCCTTTGTTTTTTGCCAGCCAGATGGGGATCATATCAGGGGCAAGAATTTGCCTGTTGTGTTTCTGTAAGGTTTTGGTCAGATTCATACTCAGTGAATTATATTTGGCCTTCATGATCTGCACTGTGACTACAGCCCAGATTAAAAACCCAGTAATAGGTGTGCTCATTCAGATCTATGAGACTCCTTGTCCCAGCATTTATAATCAAGGAAAGCATCATTGAATTAGACAGTAGTACATGAAAGCTCTGAGGTGAAGCTACTACACCCTGGAGTTCCTAAGCTCTGAATAGCTGAAAGAGGACATCTGCATTCTGTGCTAACTGGTATTACTTAAGGCTGCAGCATCTCTTTGGTGCTTTCTTTTTCTTTTCATTATGATTTTATTTAGGAATAGATGAAATTTAAATAAAGAACAGTGCAGTATTGGCTGAGAGCTAGCAACACCAACTTTGGGCTCATTTGTAGACAGGCAAGTCAAAGCAATATGTCCCATGAATTTCTATTTCTGTGTCCATAAAAATAGAGTTAAGAACCATTCTAGTTCGTTAAGACAGCCAAAGAGATTAGAATATATTTTATCTGATAAAGAAACCTAGTTTAAAATGTACATGAAATTCAGGAAAAGAACATTAATCTAAATAATTTTAAAACTTAAAAATCTTGATGGTAATATCTGTTTAATTTGTCACTGGTTAAAATGTTTTTGTGTTTGAATAGAATATGCTTTTCTCATATAACATACTTTGACTAGTATAAGTCCTTATCAGAACAGGGACAAGAGTTCCTTTTGGAGGCTTGGACAGTTATATGCAAATCAAATAGGCAATAACATATATAGATTTTCTTTTTTTTTTTTTTTTTTTTTTTACAGTTGTTCTTTTGGAATAATAACTGTTTAATTAAATAACACTTTTCATACCAGGACCTCAAAAGACTTTAACAGAATTTAAATGAATTAAGCTTCATAGCCTTACTGTCAGAAAAGGCAGGATTATTATTTCCATTTTGCTGCTGAAAAAACAAGAGGTTGCAAGAAGTTAAGAAACAAATACAAAAGTATACTAGGATTTGTAATACCTGAGTGCCCATCTTTCTTGATCATGTTTTAAGGATGTGCAAACTATACATGCCCCCTGACTTCGGGAAGCATGACTTCCCAAACTTTTCTTCTTGCTAATTCAGCTGCTAGATAGACAGAATTTAGACAATCCTTTCATGGTATATCTCTACTATGTTTCAAATGATAAACTATGATCCCTTCCCTTCAAAAGTATTTGTCCTTTTCCTTTTTCAGTCTAACCATTCTCTTTGTGTTGAGAGGGAAACGACATTAGTAGGCAAGTTCTAAGTTGAAAATTGTATTTCGAAAGAAACTTTATAGTAGAACTAGTGTCTCTGTTTCAGTGACTGAGGGGTTAAATGCCACTTTGTGTTCTGGTGGCTTAATGAGCAAAAGCTGCATTAGTGATAATGCCTGTGCTATTAATGTCAAACTGGCTTTTGAAGAATGGTCCTTGATAAAGGCGTTAAAATTCAAGAGAAAATGCTGGTTTGGATTTGTGAGGGAGTATGGGTTGAGGGTGATGCATTGGACTGGGCCTAGGATTAGTGTTGGGAGAGAGACAGAGCCTAGAGCTGTATCTGGAGTGGGCCTGGGAAGGGACTGAAAAAGGAATTCTGTTGTCTTGTTCATTTGGGCAGTGACTTAGGATCTTGGGCTGAGGCTTAGCCGGTATGTAGGGTGGAAAGACAGAGCCTAGAGATGTAGTTGAAGAGGGCTATTAGCATCTCATGAACAGATATTTTATCCATTTGGTATTGTATCTTTGGATATCAGGGCTTTGTATATGCCTGTTTCTTGCAAAAGTAAAAAAAAAAATAATTTGGGTACCCCTTAATTTCCTCAGGATACCCAGGTTAGTCATATTCCTTCAGCACACTGAATGTTCTGCATTTAAAGTGAATTTACACTGAAACTCTTATTGATGTAAATGCTTGTTTATGCTAGTCAGAATTCTCCTGAAACTAATCAAGGATTTCTCTGTTATCTATTGTTGCCAAAATGTCCATTAATGGAGAAATCATTAGGTTAGGTAATTGTTTATTTTCTGAGAAGAATTTATGCAAGTCAAAATTGGTTTTATTAAACCAGGTACGCTTACAGGAAAATCATGTGGAATTAATGGAGAAGGAGTAAGTAGGTTTGTGTAGGCATTGTTCCAAACCCCTTTATTCTCAAATGGAAAACTAGGCCCTTTCTTTGTCTTATTTCTCGTTGTGTATGTAATTGAATAGAGATGTTTATTTAAAGAGGTTTTTTACAGAAAACATGACTTCTATTAAATACGCAGAAGATGCTTCCTTTCAACTACATAATAATAAAATATTTTTATTTACTGTGTTCCCATTGTTGTCATTCAGGGCATGGTAGAGGCGTGCTGATTCAGATCTAATTTTGGATATAAGAATCATGGACATGTGGAATGATTTGTACTGTTGACTGATTGCTACTGTAGAGGGTTGAAGAGTAGCAACATATTAACTACCTGGGAAAATCTAGGCTTTCAGACCATCAGCAAACCATTTAGACTAATAAGAGTGTTTAAGCTCCAAAACTGCTTTGTTGAAGAAGTGTTATTGCAAGACAGGTTCTCAGAGTATGGGCAGGGGATAGGACTGAACAAGTTCCTCCAGGGTAACATGCAACAGGAACACTTCTTAGGAAAGCTAGAATCTCTAGGTCATTTTGTCAGGAAACAAAACATCAGTTAGCTTTTGAAGTGTGCAGATGGTTCCTGCTGTGGATTATGTATGATAGTGTTACTGTACTGATCTCATTAGTGTTTACAAGATATGTAGATTCTGTTCAATTTTCCTTTGTCCTATGCAAAGTGAGTTCACCTCAGAAGTAGAATGCTAATAAATGAGAATAATAGTGTTTTCTGTCTTACTGAGGCAGAAAATACAGGCAGTGAAGAGTCGACACAAGTTCAATCTTTCCCCCTTACATGAATTTTGCCCTTGAATTGGCTGTTGTGCATTAAAATATGTATGACCATTGTGTGGCACTCTGGGAGTTAAAATCCAGGTGAAAATGAAAATACTTGACCTGTTCTTTTAGAATGCCATCCTCTGAGCAATAAAACTATAAACCCAGAAAGAGTATTAAAGGAGTGATGGTGGTGCTGTGAAGCATACTCATTAGTAACCATGCTAGGATCGTAAAGCTTTCTTTATTCAGACTGAGTAGATTGCCTTTAAAATTTCTGTAAAGAGAATGGCAGTGTTTTGAGCTCCTTAGTTAATCTTTTTGACCAATTGTCTGGCATGTAATTACCCATGAGACACTGCTTAGACACCTGCAAGGTGTTAGTGTTGCCACTATCAGTTCTCATTGATTGCATTTACTTGGTGTTTTGAAGTCCTAACTCGTGAAATGATATAACTGTGAGGATCTCAGCTTTCGTTTTAGAGTCATAGACCTTGGAGTTGGAAAGAAGAGCACATATGGTGCATAGAGGATTATCCTGTAAGCCTTGCTGTCCTTTCAAAAATAAAAGAATGAGGAGTGGAAGAGAAAGCTAGTACAATCACTTATGACACTCTTGACATTTTATTACTTTACAGCTGATCTTGTGATTGGGTTTGATAGTGATTTAAGTGTGTTGACTGTCTGATTGATTATACTCAGTATTACAGTTTTAGAATATTGTTGGTGGGTCCCTGGTGTTGTCCTTTAACATCATGTCTTGAAGCTCATGAATGGCTGTCAGGAAACTCACAGCAGCATGCAATTTAAATAACTTCCACTGATCTCACTGGAAATTTTATTTCCATCTTGTTCAGGTTCTTGCTTCAGTTCCCTCCTCTACCATGGAGCTCCTCTCTGCCTATGAGTAAGTCACTGAATTTTAGTGAGTTTCACTTGCTCAGTCTGTAAAAGGGAGCTAATTATTGCTGCTCTACTTTATGTAGGGAACAGGAAAGTTAATTAATTCAAAGAGAAGAAATTACTTAAATTCGAAAGAGTATTTAAAAAAATATTTCTTTAGGTGATGTCCATTAATTCAAGTGTTTTGGTCAGGGAGAAATACTGTAGGAGGAATCAGAAGCAGAGGGCAGAGGACTGACCAGTTTCCACAAGGCTTTTATATCAGGGGAGAACATAACTGGCATTTGCCTCAGGAAGGTCCAGGAAATCAGTCCAGCATTTTGTCATTATTAAGTAGATACTTGGGAAGTAACTGGTATCTACCTATTAGAATGCTTTTGTGTTGCATTCTAAATATTACTCTGGTTCACAGACATACTGCAGTTTGTTTCAAACTGATGAGTTGAGATGGTGACAGCTGCAGCAGCACAGTGTTTAAATGAGGTTACAACATCCACCCAAAAAGGGGAATAAATCTGCAAGTGACTGGGCCAGACTTGCTGGCTGACACGTTCATATTGCTGCCATTATGTAAACCAACTCAGGTATATCTACAGGAGTTGCACACATCGGCATATCCGGAAGTATTATAACTAAAATTGACCAGTGGTTTTTGCTTCTATTTTACCTGCCTATGAACTCCACCTGGATAGGACTTCTGCGCCTCAGCAGGTTTGTTTTGTTTTTTTGGTTTGTTGTGGTTTTTTCTTTCTTTTTTTTCTTTTTTTCTGAAAAAGAAGAATTACAGAATTAAATGTAATTTGAAAGGTTATCATAAAGTTAGTATGGTTTCTGAACAATCTGTTGTGTTTCCCTATGTTGCATCATTTTACTCCTTTAAACAATGTGTTTTATGAGATGGAGATTTTAAAAGAAAATCACCTAAACTTCTGAATATGTCTGCAGCATTTAAAATTACACAAATAATGCTATTTTTTACTTATAGTTGTGGGCTGTCAGCAGATTGTCCCCATCATTAAACGTATTGTGAGCTACTAGTACTAGGTAGAGCTGCTTTACTGCAAGCTATCTTATTTGAGGACCTGCATCTGTGTTAGAAAACAGTATTTGCTCTATTTGCAAAGGTATCAAAGATACTAAGAATTTAACTGAGGTAGCAAACTGTATTGTAGCAGGATGTAAAGGAGTATTTTTCACTTCCCTCAAATTGTTCAATTGACTGAAAATGGAAAGCTATTTTCATTGCAGTTCTTAATGTATAAGCATTGATGCTTGAAATCGTATTACACCTTGGTGTTCCCAGAGATCATAAGTCTGACCAAAACTTGACGTGACTTCACCATTTCAAGGTGTAATCTGGATAGGCCAAGTCATTGTGATTGGACTAGACTGGCAAAGCCCGTGGTGGTGTAGTTTGTTCTAATGACAACTAATGGAGTTAACGCTATTTCTGCCAGCCCAGGCCTTTCCATGCACTCAGTTATCTTCTGTGTTCTACAGGCTTTCTGCTTGATTTTGTTCCAAATGGATTTAGACTCATCCTCTAGACTTCCTGGTGTGCCAACACCCCCTACCAATGCTAAGGTCAATTTAAATTAACTCAAAATACTCTAAATGGGTTACTTGTAATATTAGAGTTAGGAAAGTTAAATTTAAACACTTAATATCTGCTCGGCTAAATCTAAATGTATGTTTGTGATGCTGTGCACTGAGGCAGAGATTCATCTCATTCATGTTTCCATTGTCTTAAATGAAATGCCGAGTTTGAGATAGCTATCCAGGCAGCCCATATAGATAGTCTGAGAGAGAAATGCCCCCATAATATGCTTCATTCAGTTTTAAAATAGATGTTTGAAAAATGTGTTGTTCTCTTTGGACCGATGGGAAAAGTAGAGAGATTGAGCTCAACACTTTATTATATTGCCACATTTCAGTGAGATGAGTACCATCCTTGGTGTATGAATATATTTCACAAGTGAATGCTAGGTGAGGTAAACCTCTGCCTGACTTCAGGGGCAGACAGGTTAGGTTTTTGGACACCCATCTTAAAGGGGGATTTATTTTTTTCTAGCAATGCTCATCTCTATTCAGCTGACTGTAAGAGGAGCATAGAGACTTTATGCTTCAAGTCAAAAGTTTAGATGGATAAAATTAAGTGACATGAAGCCTGTCCTAAATATTCTTCCCCTGGAGCTTCATTGGCAAACTAGCAGATGGCTTGAAGGTAGCGGAACTCTTATTTAATCCGTCATTTATGTCTGAGGCGTTCTTTGATTCTGGAGAGTTTCCTCCATGATTTCCTAAGAGGTTGTGTTAAAAACATCCTGTTTGATTTGAGTGTGATCAAAATCAGAATATCTTTAATTGGTGTCTGGTGGAATTTTCTACATAGGACAGGTATCTTTTCTAAGCTTGTCAGCAAGGGAATGTAGAATCATTTTAGCATTTTAGAATAATTAAGTCTTCTCATCTAGCATTTTAGCATTTATTTATTTATAAATGCATCTTAATGTGTTTAATTGGTTTCAGTAAGCTAATTATACAACTACAGTGTGGCAAGGGATTGATGTTAGTAGTTATTGTTTTCTTCTTTTTTCTTTAAGCAGGTCAGGTTGGCCTGGTCTCAAGTCTAATAAAGACAAACTTTGGCTAATTTCCTTGTGTAAGTAGATTTAGTTGATTTTCAAAGACTAAATTCATTAATGAGCTTGGCCCCAAGTCCTTCAATGATTAAGAAGATAATACATTGAAATGTTGTTGGGTGCTTTAGAGAATGTGAGAGGCATACATTTATGATTGCTTAGAGGAGAAAAAAAAAAAAAAGATATCTTTGTCAGTCATTTATGTAATGAAGTGCATTTTACTAAATTTAAAGGAGACTTTGCTTTCAAGCATGGCCTGCTTAGTGGAGGGTTTTAGAATTGGATGTTAAGTGAGGCAGCCTGGCTCCTGATTGATGGCAAAGCAGGTGCCCTTATAGTGTCTTTGTTTCTGTTGGCAGGGGGAATTTGGAACTTGTTACATCTTTTGACCATGGTTCAGAATCATCCAGGGTAGTAATTTCAGTCCTGCAATGTGGCACAGAAATGAAAGGGTAGCAGAGCTTTTCATACTCTGTATTGTGGTGGTACCAGATGTTCAGACGTCAGTTTTCTTTCTTGTTTCAGTTCAGTCCAGAGGGACTGTATAGAAATGAGCTCTTTATCCATGCTATTCTTCAAGACTTTGAGGTTCAGCTGCTAGCATTGGGTTCATATTTTTGCATTGATTTCAGCAAAAGCTAATCCATTTTGCTTGAGCTCAGATGACTTCCCTGCTGTCTCTAAACAGCTGCTTACTGAATTTGCTGTGATACCAGACAGAGGTGTATGTTTTCATTTTTCAGATTTTTAATGGTTTTATGTTTCAGATTTTTTGGTTTAGCATATTAACCACCATTTTTTGTAAAAGGCAAATATGTAGTCAATCTGGGATTCAGTAAGATTTTTGTTGCCCCATTCTGAGGCTGACACTGTGTGTATGCTTTTGAATAGTTTCCAGTGATTTTATCTACCTAGACCCACTGCTTATTGTCACCACAAACAGCTTAAAGCACTGTAAGACAACCTGGAGATAGGGTATTGCCTGTACCTGCCATTTCATACCATCTTGTGGCAAGTTGAAATAAAAATGAGACGAAAGCCATCTAGTCTGTTCTGATGAAACCAGCAGACCTGTCCATACCAGAACACTTCTATTAATAACCTGAAACAGGTATGGGCTCTCAAAATCACTATATGGTTATTAAAAGTTGGGACAGTCACATTAAAGCTGGATGGGATGATGTTAATAATAGTAATGCAGAGATTATTTTGGTGATATGTGTGTTCACTGGTGAAGTAAAGCTTTACTAATTTTTAACTTTGAAATATCTGGTTTTTAAAAGAATCTTTAGTTTCAATCTTGTAATATTGTGCCAGCTTAATTTTTTGTCAATGAATATGAAAAGCTATTGTTAATGATACTGAGTTTGGCCAGAGACCCTAAAAAGATAGTATTCAGGATTTCCATGGTAAAGTGTTTCACTGAATCTTTGTCAAGCTTTTTTAATAAGTTTTTTTAATGAAGAAAAGCCCTTACTTATCAGTTTCCATGTATGCAGTGGTTACTACTACTGTAGAAATAGCAGGGTTTGTCTGCCATCCATGCTAGGATGTCATGCTATATCCTCTGTGTAAGGATACATTAATAAACATTGAGTCAAAAATTGCAGGTCTCTGACAGGCAGAGAGGTCTTGTGCCTTTTATAAAGAATGGAAAATTTGACTTAAAGTTTCAGGGGCTTAATATCTGTATAGATCTAAAGTTTTGATTCTTAAAGCTTCCA
This sequence comes from Athene cunicularia, assembly GCF_003259725.1. Taxonomy (NCBI): domain Eukaryota; kingdom Metazoa; phylum Chordata; class Aves; order Strigiformes; family Strigidae; genus Athene; species Athene cunicularia. Next base: position 37,874,544 of record NW_020799101.1, on the reverse strand, counting down.
TTCTGTGGCTACCTGGATGTGTATTGCTTTTGGACTGAAGATCCTTTACATGCCTAAAATTCTGCTTTGGGTCAAGCTGTCTAGTACCATAGTTTTCATGGTGCTGCATAGCTTGGCACCTATTAAATATATAGAAAACCTTTTAGGCTCCATTAAATAGATATTCCTCAGGCTGTGTTAGCTGAGATGTGAGCACTAAGCGAGCTGTTGAGTACAACTTGTGAGGCTTCACACAAAATGGCTGTAAAAGCAGAGGGATCCTGCTTCCTGACCTGCTGGTTCAGCCAGAGGGCAGGTACCCAGGATATGGATGAGACTTTAAAGGCACATCTCCTTTCTCTGGGAAGCATGCAATAACTGTAAATGTGTGGGTTGCCTGGACTTGCAGGCAGTATCAACTTTCTTTTTTAATACTCATCTCTGTATGGAACAGTTAAGAAATTGGAAGAATAAGGGAGGAGATATGATTGTGAGCTAGTGGTTAGATTATATATGTGAGGTAGGGGAAATCTGTTTTTTAATTCCCATGCCATTTAGCATTTCTATATTTTTATCAAATGAGTATTTGATATTAAGCATCTTGAAGCTGGGCTCCCTTTTGTCAGGGCACTGTTCTTTCTCTGAAATGAGGGATTTGGTTTTTTTCTTTACAACAAACAAAACCTGGTCCTCCTCACTCTGAGATGGCTAAAGACTATAAATCCTAACTGGAAGGAGGTATCTTCTTGAATCTCAGCACAAGTTGTCTAGTATTTACAAACCCTTCAGCCTTTCCTCTTGTCTGTAGTTACTGCTGCTCTAATTGCTGCCCAATGGGTATCCCTTTTCTAAGCATCTAAATATTATCTTGCTTTTTTTTTTTTTTAAATTCCAGAAATCTTAATTCAGGCTGTGGATTTTGCTACACAACCAGGTGCTCGGTCACTGTAAATCTAGTTCTGAATCTTCAGATGTGTGTACTAACACATATGTGCCCATTGCTATTTACCTATCTTGAACTAGTAAATACCTTGGTGCCCCTATGCATTCTTCCAGGTGTATGCAAGTTGTGGATGCACTTAGAAAATTGACTTAGAGTGCCTCATGTGAGGGCTCTCATATTTATGTCTGAGAAATTCAGGACTGAATTTGGGTCCTATCTGGCATGTCTTATTTGGACAGTAAAGGGAGCATGCTAGGTATGTTCTCCATACAAGGTAACTGTCTAGATGCTTAAAAGTCCCAGTGGATATACATTGTCCGGGATTTCCAAGCCACATTAGAGCTACTACCTGACTATGCTGACCATCATCTGGAATTTCCAGGCAAATGGCCAAATTTGTCCTTTTTTTTTTGCCAGGACAGAATTTCTGTGTGGAAAAAAAGGGCTGTGTCTGGAGAAACGTGGACATCTGGCAGCTTTACCTCAGATTATTGAGCTTCTCTGTGATGAAATAAAAAATAGAGTGGAAGTATTAAAAGATCCTTGTTTTAAACAGAAGCCATTTTTCCATTTCATAATTCTTGATGGTGTTTCTGTTTTCAAGATTAGATTCAAATGAAGAGAAGGTTATTAACTAGAGAAACTCATTCTGATGCTATTGCAAGTGGAACTAATTTCAGTACGTAAAATGTTGATAGCTTTCAGATTTTTACATTTTATATACTACCAAGAATTCTGTTTGGATGCTTTAAATCCTGTCACATTGCCACAATTAATTACTAGTATTTTTGCCTTGCAATTGAAGTGATTACAAGTGTGTAATTTAGCTTCAGGCAGCTTTTAGCCAAAACATGATTTAATATCCAGCTGTTTTTCCCCTCACCTCCCTCAAACACCAGAAAACATCTAGCCTTCCAGACTCATCTTGTGAAGCCAATAGCCATGGTGTCAGCAGATTGAAGCTCAACAGATCTACTGGGGTCCCAGTCCCTAGATCAGGATTTTCTGTACTTCTAGACTTGTAGATCACTACAGTTTTTTCCAATAAATTGTTGAAAACCCTTTGCCCAGGAATGTTTCCATTTTAAGTGTTATCTCTTTCTAAATGGACCGTCCCTTTCTTCTCCTTTGTGTTTTGAGACTAGAAAAACTCAAGTCAATTAGCTCTGTTGCAAACTACAGCTATGCAGCAGTCTGAAAAAGCAGAGTCCAAACTCATGTCTGGAGTACAACCACTAATGAGAGGGGAGAATGCATAATCTGTCTCTCTTCAAGTATTTGTCACTACAAAAGGCATTTACAGGTTTGCTTGTGATTCAATAGGTGGTACGTTTTCCCCAGAGTTGCCACTGAACCTTCTGTATGTTGTGTCAGGCAGTGCTTAACTGCCTTTTTTTTTTTTTATGAGACATAAAAATGAGACTTTTGCCTTTAAAACCTTAATGAGTGCTGAAATTAGTGTTGTAGCTGGTACAACATCATGTCTTGCCTCCCTGGAGCACAGCTCAAGGAGGGTAGAAGGTATCTGAGATTGTATATGTTGTCCCTGTGGGAGTAGATGGGCAGCTATGGGGTCAAGAAATTCACCAGCTCTCCCTTAAAGTCCCTCCACTTCTGCACCCTTGAAGATGATGTGTGCTGTTCGTAAAGCCTACCAAGAGTGAGCTCTGGGGTGATTCCGAGCGGGATGCTAATTTAGGTATTCCTAGAGGAACCTTTCTGTCTTCATTGGTTACAGAGAGAATTTAGGAATGCAAGCTTTCTGGATGCTGCATAGAGAGATGACTTGTCTTATTACTATCTAAAATGTATGAATTAAACCTTCTGCATTCATAATACCCACTGAATTTAGTAGAGTTGTTTTGTTAATGTTGGATATTTAGCCCTTATAAGTACATCTGGAACAATAGGAAAACAGTAACTTTGCTACTCATGTTTTAAATTTAATTACTCCAGATCTTACCATTATAACTTTCTCTAATGTACCCATCAGAATGTCTGAGCCTTTGTGACAGGTAGACGTGTTATTTGTTAAAAGTGACAAACTGTCTTTCAAAAGAAAATAGCGTGGGATGTACAAATGCATTGCAAATTCTAGTAATCTAAAATATAGGTAATTTGGAAGATGAAAGACTTTCTCTAAGTACAAAGTATGTGAATAGACTTTTTACTCTAAAACTTCACTAGATGTCAGTGTGGAAAGTATTTTTACTTAAATGCTATGTGAACTGCAGGGTGAGAAGTGTTTATTCCTTTAACACATGCATATTTAGGATGGCAGTTATTAGAATTTGGTACTTGGGGGGTTTCTCAGTATATAATTTGTAGAAGTGCGGTTTCAGAACAACGAAAGCAATTCTTCTAAGTTCACACTGGGGTCTGGAAATTGTTTCTGTTAAAATAGACATAAAGTAAAAAATTGTTTCGGTACTTACAGAAAGTTGAGATTTGTATTATAAATCAAAATTACATTTAAAAACGTAATTAAAAATAATTATTAGGGTTCAAAAACCAGACTTTTTGGTTTTGTTATGTATTGTTGATTTGAGTCAGCAAAAATTTTAACATACTTTCTTGCTGTTGGTTTGTGAAAACTGAATTTGTTTGCATGAGGGTACCAAGTATATTTTTCACATGGCTCAAGACAGTGTTTAGGCATTAGCTTACACATTTTAAAAAAAAATGCATATATCTTTATATATTTTTAAGTTTGGTTAAGGAAAGTATTCCTAATCTTCAAGTGTGCTTGTGCATTCTTTTAACTGTATTGTGTTTATATGGTCTTTGAAGAATCAGACTATCTCTGTTCCTCCATGAGTTGGAGTTTTTTGAGGTTTTTTTGTTGTTTTATTGAAGCTTCAATGCTTTTATTGAAGCTTTAAGATTTGGTCTCCTGTGAGATAGTTTGACTTTTCCCTTTAAATAACTTATTTTATGTTTCTGAAGTGATACACCCAGTGAAAGGTGGTGGTTTAGATATTGTATGGTCCTTTTGGTTTTGCTACATTGTTAGAGTAAGCTGCTACCTGGACTAGTTTACCAGGACAAGCCTAGCTGAAGTGTCAGTGAACACCTGAACACAGGTATTTCTGCTGAAGTACAGAACTGAAGACGACACCCTCTCCAATTCTATTCTGTCTGCTATTACAGCAGTGAAAAGATTAAGACGAGAGGAACACAGCCTGCTTGCATGCTAACTTCAACTGCCAATTCATAATTTCTCTCTTGAAGTTACTTGCTTTTAACAGAAACTTAAGTGACTTTTCTGTTTTTCAGAGTTAGCACAAAGATGTTGATCCTGTCCAGAGTTAGGATATGCACTGATTTTCCATCTTTAACTTTGCTTAGTAGGTACATAGCCATTGAAAAGCAATCTTTTAAAAATACGATTAAAAATGTTGACCCTGCAGGATTTGCATCCAAAAGTTGTATTTTGTATTTATTATTTCTAGCTATTAAGTATTTTCTATTTAGAGGCAAAAAGGGTTTTTTTTTGCCTTAATACTGGCATTACAAATTCTCATACCTCTGTCTGAGTCTTTCCATATACCTTAGGGGTGCTTTCAGTAGCATGTCTGTTAGTCTCAGAAAGTTAATGAAGATGGAATCAATTAACCCTATAATTTGGATACAGCAAATCATTGTTTAGTAAATATTCAGGAACTCTTATTAAAGTTCTTTCTGTGTTTGTTCAACTTTTCTTCATAGTAAAAGCTTTTGCTTTTGTCAGTAAAGGTCACATGATTATGAATGCTGGAGTTCAACATTTTTCATATTGGAACTGGACTTTCCTTTTGCATATATTGGTTAATGCTGTACTAATAGTAAGTAACAGGGTGATGGGGTAACTGAAATATGCTGAAAACGCATTTGAAAATGTAAATGTCAAATATATATATATATTAACAGTAGACACATTATAAGAAACTTTGAGAGATTTGTTAAAACATTGCAAAGAGCTCACTTGTAAGTTAAGGTATGATGAAACCGATATTTAAAAACTTAAAATTTTTTAGTAGATTTCATTAATCTTTCAAAAATCATACCCCCAGGTTCAGGAGAAGAAGAAAAGGAAATTTTAAAGTACTTCTTTATGTAACATTTCCTTTCTCTGAACTGATACCTTAAGGGTGTTTAGTTATGTCCTGTACTTCACAATGTTTAAGTGGCTGCAGAAGGACAGGTAAAGCATACTGAAGAGACTTTACAAAGCACCTTGAGAAACTGTCTTTTAATATTGTTAAAATGTGACTCTTGCTGTTTTCTCTGTCAGTGTTTTGTGATGGCTGACTCCACAAATTCTGCAACTGTTTTTTCAGGGTAAGAATCTTTTTTTGTGACCAGTGGTCTACATTTTGGCCCACAGGAAAGAACATGCTATTGCCTTACTTTTCACCCCTTTCTGTGATGAAAAAAAAAGATGCATTAAATCCTCTGATAGTAAATTAGGCTGAACCACTCATGCCTTTCTTGCATAGTTTACACCATGGATCTTCAGCATGTTCTATCCATTTCACCTGGGAGGGCTTACGCTTTTGTTTCTTGTCTAGGAGAAAGTAAAAAGGACATTTGGGAAAAAACTGCACAGAATATTTTGCTAGTTCCTCCCTTTGTACTGCTGGGTTTCAGGGAAACCAAAATGTAACGAAGCCCAGGAATGCCAGCTTTGAGATCCTGTATTGGAGAGCTCTGCCATTCTGACCTCAAGATGAGAGGTGTGGTTGGGTCTATACTTAGAACTGGTTCATCTTTATGCATGCAGCAAAATTTGATTTTCTTTGCAGGGACCTTTCAAAAAAACCACCAAGGGTCTTACTGTTAGTTCAGACTTGTGGGGATTTTTCCTGTTAGAATATTTTATTTTGTACTGGAATTAACAGTTTTTAGACTGAATTTTACTGTGAAATGAAACTTATGCTAGCATTCTCAGAGCCAAGGTTTAAGGCACTAATTTATGTTTTATAAATCAAATAAATAAATGTGCACCTGCAAATCAAGCTGGATGCAAAAGCATAAAAATCATTGATTAAATGCTTGAGTACTATCTTCTTGGAACTGAAAGCTATAGAATTCTTATTGGTTTTGATGACTTTGCATATGAGAAATCTAGATATGCTTAAGTGCTTGCTGAAGTATGGGATGATTTGGTCATCATATTAGCCTTTAACTTATTTGCATTTTCCATGGCATTATAATGTGAAAATGTATGGTCCAGAGTTTGGGATTGTGGGTCTTTTTTTGATGCATCTGGAAGCAAGCCAAAGATTTGGATTTTGAGAGTCACTGGTGCACCATGTACTGTAACTCTGGGAACTACTGCTGTAATAACATTTTATATTGCTGCTTTGGAAATGTCTGCATTGATTTCTGTCAGAGGCTGGAAGAAATGCTTTTCTGTTTAACTGTCTCTGTTCTATGCAGATTTTAGGAAAGGGTCAAAGGACATAATGCCAGGTTTTGCATTGAGTCTCAGCTGTCTCCCCAGTGTTCAGAAGTATTCCTATCCAAGTGTATGCAGTAGCTTTACCAAAGTGTTTTTCATGTATTAAATATTATAAATAATGTAGATAAAGAATGTTGTGAATGAAATTGCACAAAATGGTATGTTTTGGCTTGCCCTTCTCTGTTACCAAAGACTGTATGCCAAAGAGTTTGGCATAAGAACAACCTTTGTTTTACTTTACAACCTTTACAAGCTTTGTTCCTTTAATTCCTTAAGTAGAACGGCAGTCAGCTTGGTTGTAGTTTACACTGTACTTCCTGAGTCCTGGGATTTATCCTCTCTTGTCTACAACTTCTCGCTCTGCTCATAAACCACAATTTGGAATATTTATGACACAGACTTTTGTAACAATTTGTTGGAGTCTTTTCTTCTCAAGGAAAATTAAAGTTGACTGATCCATGCAAGATTGCTGATTTTCCATTTAGAGGAGTTAGGCATATGATAAATGTTTTCAAAGATAATTTACTGGGAGAGGCAGAACCAGCGGTTCTGGCTTACTCTTAAGTTTAAAAAATGGGTGGGGAGAACAAAAAGAATTTCATGTAAACATTCATTTTGTGGACTCTCTGCGTTGTGGATACTGCAGAAGAATTGTGTCCCATCTATTTATGGTGGTGTGAGCAGATGGAAAAAAAAAAAACAAACAACTTTATTCATGTTCATTACATTCAAGCCATTGCTGTTCCCTATTTCCAAAGTAAAAGCTGAAATCTTTCTCAGTGGCATATTATTTTATGGACGATAGGGTACGAAAGGATGCTTGTGTTTTAGTAAAAATAACTAAATGGTTTTAGGGTGGAAACATCATCTACTGCCTTCTGGAAACGCTTGCTAGATGGAAGGTTGTGTAAGATGTTGGTGTACAGATATTTGGTCAGTACATTCCAGTCTCTGGACTCAAGTATACAACTTACTGCACTGACTTATGTGAGAGGAGACTGTTAAAAGCACAGTCCTCTTCTCATGACATGGTTGTCTCCTGACAGTTTCCTTGTGTATTAATTGAACCCTTAATTTTAGAAGATGTAATATATTCGAGACTTGGTTTGTGCTAAAACCCATGGCCAGAAATAGCAAGTGGACAAACAAATAATAATGGTTATAGCTGAGAGAGAGCCTGCTTGTGAAAGGGGACTATTTAAATTACAGATCCAGGTATACGTGTATTGCGGGTGACTGGGATGCTACCCTGAAAAACAGAACGTGAATCAACTTGCTCCTCCTCTCTTAATGCTGAACAGGAGGGACATCGCTAATCTGCTTTGTATTCCAACATTTCATAGAATCACAGATTGGCTTGGGTTGGAAGGGACCTTAAGGATCATCCAGTTCCAACCCCTCTGCCATGGGCAGGATCACCTTCCACTGCATCAGGCTGCTCAAAGCCCCGTCCAACCTGGCCTTGAACACTGCCAGGGAGGGGGCATCTACCACCTCTCTGGGCAACCTGTTCTGTGTCTCACCACCCTCACAGTAAAGAATTTCTTATATCTAATCCCAATCTACCCTCTTTCAGTTTAAAATCATTACCCCTCATCCTATCCCTACACACCCTGATCAGTAGTCCCTCCCCAGCTTTCCTGTAGCCCCCTTTAAGTACTGGAAGGTCTCCCTGGAGCCTTCTCCAGGCTGAACAATCGCAGCTCTCTCAGCCTGTCCTCATGGGAGAGGTGCTCCATCCCTCTGAACATAAAGAGGGGATAGTGATGGTGTTCTTTAGGTTCCTTTCTGGAAGAGCTATTCTTTCCATATCCTGGAGGAAAAGTTAGTGACATATGTGACTTTCACATCCATTCTCTGTCTGTATTATTTGCTTCTGAACTGAAATGAACTGTGGTCACAGAGGATCAGTGTGAAATTGTTAGCTAGAGAATTTTTTCAGTAGCAGCACATGTAGGTTTATAACTGTACTAGAAATGTTTGTGTTAAAGACAAAAATTTCCCTTTACTGAAAAGAGTGTGGAGAGGCCAACAGTTTATCACAGTGCACTGGAGGAGTCCCTGGTTTGGTAGGGGCTACAAGCACCAGGTATTCTTGCTTTGCTCTGAAGTGATGCCCCTTGTCTGTACCTTGAGGTACATCTTTTTTTCCATGTTGAAATTCTGCCCAGGTTCTAATTGAAAATCTGAAATGTCAGCCTTAAAATGAGAAGTGGCACGCAGATTTTAATACGATTTTAGCCCCAAATAGCTACTATGAAGATTTCTGAGAATAATTTTGTGCTTAACCCCTATTACTTTTAGCCATCTAAGAATATTTTTTAAGTCTTCCTCTTTAGAAACCTTTTGAAGTTTAGTAAGGGTAAATCTGAAGGAACAGTGGGGTGTGAAATGGGACAAAATTTTAATTTGAAAACTTTGTTCTTAAACCTTTTTTGATGTTTATCTATATACCTGTCCTTGCACTTTGAATTGATGTAATATGAAATAAGCCTGTATAATGCAAAATACTCTGAGAATGTTTCATTCATTTTTGCTGCAAGTGCTACAAAGGCAAAAAACTCCAACGCCCCAGAATAAAAAATAGTAAAGCCTAGAAAAATTATATTTATAGTATTGGTTTTGAAGCTTTGCAGACAGCTTCTCATGAAAGCTGTCTTTAATACTCACATCAAGTATTTAAATAGTTTTTCAGTAAGAATTTAATGTGAAGTTATGCTGTAATTAGAAGTCCACACATCTCTGAATTCCATATTTAGATACAAAGCTTGAATTTAAATGGAAGTTAAATCTGAGATTTTGCCTGACAAGGAGTCGTCCTCCAGTGTAAAAGGATATTGTCTTCTGTTTCTTCCTGCCTCCTAAATAATGTTGCAGAGGACACTGCCAGGCTGTAACGGCATTTGGGCTTTGTCTGCTTCCCCCATCATATTTACTAATAGGGATTTGTATTCATAATTTAGCTCATGATTCATTTGCCAGTACATAGCTGAATACTTTCAGCTCATTTGGCAATATGTGTGTTGGCATAGCAGTCATCATAGAAGCAAAATGTATGTGTTTGTATTTGGATCTTGTGGCAGATGTGTAATATAAAGGAGCTACCACTTTGGCAGGGCCTCTTTCCTGGCTCTGCCCACATTTTAAGCATTCCCTGGTTATGATCTGTGATCGTGGCTCATATTGATGTTTATCTGCCTTTTTAGAATGAAAATAGCACCATTCTGTTTTGGTTTTTTTTTTTTTTGGTTCTTGTGACGTTGCAAAGGTAGTGCAGCATGGTACAAACACTGTGGAAACAGAACTTTGTAATACACTTTTTCTCAACTGCCATATTAGTTCTGAAAACAATTTGAAACCTGTCTGTCTCCATTTGGCAACTGAAAAGCAGGGGTTTGCAGTCAAAGCTTTAGAACGTGCAGATGACGCAATTTCTGTGTGCAGTCAAGTATGTTTGAATTACTCTATGTGGGTAAGTATGTAGGGAACAAAAAAGGTAAAGATAGGAGGAAAGACATACTCGCTCCCTTCTTTTTTTTTGGTAGAACTTTGAGCAAAATAACATGTTTTGCAGAGTGGACTTAAGCCTTTCATGTGCCTGTATGTTAAATATAAGGAGCTTGCCAAGATGTGCTAAACAGGGTTTAATTATTCTTTTTTTGTAAGTTAATTTACTGAATAAAATTCCTGCTTCTAAAGAAGGAGTTTCTTTTAATTTCTCATTTACAGGATAATATTTTTTTTCTGAGAAAATTCAACTAGCCTTCTTAATTTCTGTGGGTTTTGTCAGTATTAAAGCTACAACATCAAACAGTTATGAGTATTGGGATGCTGTGTTTCAGTTTTAGCTAGTCTTCTCCCTTTGTGCAGGTCGAGGAGAATGAATATCTGAGGAGGTCTGAGGACGAAAGGCCTTGGAAGGGAGGAGAAACAGCAGTAACGTCACTGCTTGTTTCCCTTTACCTTACACAAATGTGGCCATGCAACCACCACACATTAAAAAACCATGCTAAAAATTGCTAAAATAAAACTCGATAATGGGGATATTGAGCTGTCTTTGTAAGTTAAATTCTGTCTGTGGTTAATCAAGTAAAAATGCTGCTCCAACCATGTTATCACGAGTGCGTTACTGTTAAATGAAGGGAAAACACAGGAGGAAATAAAACTCTCTTGCTTCTTTACTTGCTGGAGCATTTATTTCCCCTTGTCCATATGTGTCTTGGGAGAACACCAAGCATAACAAATAGTGTTTGCATTTAGTTCTGAATACAGTGAGGTCCATGATCACTCTTATCTCGGTGAAAGCAAGCTCCAAAGCCTGTCTGGCTGCCCAAAGAGTTCACATTTCTGCATGTGTGATGGATGGGTTTATTGTTCTAATGAAGCATGGCTGTTGTTGGAGGTTGTGGTCACAGGAGGAGAGAGGCAATCCATCTTTAATGAGGGACAGTGCTGTGGAGGCCTTGAATGCCAAGACAGAGATGTAGCATTTCATTTTTTATTTGATGTAGAGGGTCAGCGCAGAGACAGTACCTTGTTTTACAAGTTTTTTTAATATTACAAAGAAGGTGGGAGCTGTATCCTGTACAAACTTTAATCATTTTAGATGTTTTGGCTTAGTTCCCAAGTGTGATGAGTCTGGAGGTTGTGAATGCATGTATTTCTGTAGCCAGAGCTCTGATCAGATAGGGAAATCAAACCTCTGGCCATGCACAGATGGCGTTAGACTTGCCTGTCTGAGCATCTGTAGAAGCTGAGGTCTCACAGGCCGCATACTAGCTAGCAGGCAGTGTCTGTAATCATGGGGAACACTATGGCCTAGGGAAATTCCTCAGAGCAGTTCCCATCAATACAGATAGTAGTTGTGTATTTTAAGTACCTCAGGATCAGGCACTTGTCTTGGGGCAGAATCTGAAGAGAGCTGTGTGTTCACCAGAAAATTGGAAGTTTGACTTATCCTTAGACTTTGAAAATCAGAATATATTGTATATCCATTCAACACAACATTCAGGAGTAAAAGACATAATCACAGTTTTCACTTTCTTGGTCTTTCTTGTTTCATTCCTTTAAGGCTTTGTTTAGTATGACAGTTTCAAACTAAACAGTTATGGATTTAAGTGTCTAGGTTAATGCAAGTGCAGGGCTAGTTACAAATGTGCTTCCTTTTTGATTTGAAAAGTTTGGCTGTTAACCTGTCTCTTTTCAGCCCAATTGTTGTGTTCCTCATCCTGGTGTCTGAACAAATAGCACATAAACTCATTTAGAGGAGAGGAGGGTTTGTGTGTACCAATATTTAGTTTATTTGAGGTTAAGTTTCTTCTTAAAAAAATTCTTCAATGCAAACATTTTTGCTGTATTTTTGTTTGTCTTGCAGGTTGATCCAGCTTTTAAAGAAAAATTAAAACAGAACACTGTGACACTGGAATCTGAGTATGAGGTAAAATAAATTTGTTGCTTGAGGCTCATAACCTTGGCTACCCGTGATTACCCTGGCCACTGGTGGGTTGTATCTGTCCCTAACTAAAATTAGATCAGCCATCTGCCTTTGATTCAGTGATGTCCAATAAAAATAAAGTTTTATGTAAAGAAAGGTTTTTGAACATGGAGTGCTTCTTTCTGAACACAGCTTTACTTTGATGTCCAGGTGCCAAGTACAGTGGTACAAATACATTCCAGTATTTCTGTGGTTAACCTAGTCTATAAATGTAGGGCTGATGTTGGCCTGAGAAAGTGTATGTGTAAATGTCAACACTTCTACTGCATGAATTTTGATGATCTTTAGACCAAATTGCAGAACAATGTGTTTGCAATTGCAGAACAATGTGCGTTCTGTTATTTCTTGCTTCTGAAAATTGTGTGTATCTTTCAAACAACAGCTGTTCCTTTTTCACTATTTCAGAAGTTTTTATAGAGAAATATTTCACTCTTTCCTCAACAATGCATTTTCTTCAAACATTACTGACCTCCAAGATGGCTGTTTTGCCCATTTAATATCCAGAGTTTCATAAATCTTCATGTCTGCAAAAATCCACGTTAGAAAAACTGGAAAAAGCTTCCCTGTATCCAGAAACAAAGGATATAAAGCTATTTAAGATAATTTTTAATGTTTTAAAATTACTTGGATCAAATGTCTATCTAATATGATCTTTATAGTCTTTATGCTGAACACAGGTTTTCTTTTTCTTCCTATACCACATTTCTGTCACATGCCTTTGAGGAGCTTGATTGCACCCATAGCTCTCATACTAAGGTGTCCAAATGGCAGTACATGGTCTTGCTAATAAAAAATTTCTATTTTATATTACTCTTTTGTGATTTGTCTGAAATAAAAATAAAACTTAACTTTTGTATTTTTACATCTCTAATTTCATGGAACATCTGCCTACCTGCCAGGTTCGTGACAGTGTTTTACCATTATTGCAAACAGTTATGGGCCGCCCCCTTCTATAAAGAACTGTGGTTTATGGTGTAGGGAATAAAAAGATTTGATCCCTGAGTACATATGGAAAGCTCTAATGGAAACTCAAAATGTAAAAATCCATTAAATTCTGGTTATTGCTGGGATTATTGTGTCTCCCACTTCCCACAGAATTTACTGTAAGGCTGCTCTGATTTATTTACGTAGAAGAACCACAAGCAGTAAAAAGAACCACATCTCTGTTTAACTCACTGCCTAACCTCAAAATCAACTGATCTGTATTCATATATGTCTTGCTTTCTCTCCAGAAGGTAAGTAAATAGTTGAAGGATAATATTTAAGTAGCCATAATTGCATTAGCTTTATGGATAAATCAATGGTAATAAAATACAAGTATCATAACAACATATTACAAGCCTACTTGGGTATTAGGTCTCCTTCCTGATGGACAGGAATGACAGAATTAATCTTACTCTTTTCTTAATCTAAACTGCAGAGTGTTCCCAGGCAGAGATTCTTCCACAGTAGTGTTTGTGTGTTATAGAGGGCAGACCCATTCAACAAAAAAATGTATTTGCATTTTCACATAATGAAAATAGATTCAGATTATTGTTTTGAACTCTACTCTCAATATATTCTTTACTATGGGCACCAACTTGCAAGCACTAGGCATATTCATTTCTTACTTTAGTGAAACTCGTGGAACATCATACACATACTTTGCAACCATCCATCAGGCACATACTTTGCAGGATCCACACTGAATGTGTGACTATTTTAGTCAATGTTACCTCTATATTTTGGTGGACAAAATCTAACCAATCAGAGTGTTACAGCTGACATTTAGGAGAGTGATTTTTTTTTTTGTTGTTGACCCCACATGTTCCAGGCTAGAAGGGTTTGGGTGGTTTTTTTTCCCCTTTATTTTTTTACTTGTCAAAAATACAGCTCTTAAGAACATCTTCTAATTCTATATATAGGTCACATTGAAGGGTTGCACTAGTGTCTGTTGCTAAATATAGTATGATAAGAGATCAAGGGCAGTTTAAAAAAATTTGCTGTTTTGATATGTAAAGCCTTATTTTACAATATTATTAGCATTATATCTGCAGCTGTTACTGAGGATACCAAGCCAGCTCTTTTGAAGCATGGTTGCCTGATGCATGCAAATATCCACTGGCCCTCCCAAAGACTTTTAAAATATCTTATTGTCCTTATAGAAATATACATATTGAATACATACTGAATTCTTTTAGAATGTCACCATTTCTATTATTAGCATGCACCTTTATAGGCATATTGGAAAAGATAAAGACATGCCCACTATTTCAGACATGTTGAAGTCTGTATTTTGTCTCCAATGTGGTGGTAGTGATGAAGAAAGTTGTAATCACAGATTTAATCAATTTACTGTGAGGAAATTAACATAAAGATATTTTCTCACCTTCTAATTTACTAAATTATATCTTCTCAAGCTATACAAAATTTACTTTATTTTGTATAGGAGTATTTCTGGCCAGGATACTATTTTGAGGAAGAAAGAATTTACATGTGTCATTTGTACTACATTTTTTATATACCTCAGATCTGTTAATAATGCCATTTATCTTGTGCCTCGGGACATGCCAGAGGAGCAAGCTACCTCTGCATGCATCCTCTGTTGTTTATCCATTCCTCTCACAAGCTTATGTGTCCTCATATGGCCAATTAGTCCTTGCTGCTCCCCTTTGCTTAATAAATCATAGTTCTGTCCAGTAGTGACACTGGTACTAATGTGAATATAGTTCTGCTGCTGAGCTGGGCCTTGTAGAACACACTGTAAAAAATGTCGAGTGTTTGACCTGTGACAAAAGCCTACAGTATTTTATTTGAAAGCGCAAAAATACTGTTTGAAAGAGGGGGATAAACAACCTGATAAATGTGATGAGTGAAAAACATTCTCAAGTATGTTTAACAATCACAGTACATTCCTTTTCATTTGTTTAAATGCAATGTCAGAGTAACATTCCTTATTCTAGCACTTGATTTCTGTACATCTGTGAAATTAATGGTCTAGTACACACTAAAAAAATCTGACCTCAGTCAGTTACATCAGACCCCAAAATATTGATGTTTAGGGTTTTTCAAGCAAATAAAAACATCTTTAAGAAGAATTTATTAACATTTTACAATGGAAAATCAGTTAAGCTTGAGTTAAATATGTGATATCCAATGGGAACCAATGGCAATTGAAGGCAGAGGGAAAAAAAAATCATAATAAGTAAAAAGTGTGAAGGATTGCTATGGAAACAGTAAATGAGAAGTTATAAAGCAGAGAAGATTGATAAAAGATGCTAAGGACATCAGAGAGTTGTCTGATAGAAAAGCTGACAAGGATATGGGTAAGAAGATGCTGTTGCGGCAACTTAAGAACAAAATAACAAGGATGTAAAATCATGATCATTGGCAAAGTAGCAACAGTCAAAAAATGTATGTGTATTTTTTTTAGAGACAAAAGTCCTTTGTATTCAAACCAGAAGAGACAAGGGATATAGTTCCAAACCTCTTAATAACCAAACAAGTTGTTATTAATATCTATTAGGCTCTGATGGTTTATAGCTGAGTTCCAAGAAAATGCTTGAAAGACTTCAGTGGCTCCTGAAAATCTCAGTCAGGGAACGATGGTTCTCTGGGAATCATTACTGGGTAGGAAGGTGATATGTTTTAGTGTTCTGTGAGATTTGGGACATATTTGGGCAATATTGAGCACTTTCTTCAGTGATACAGAAGAAATTATGAAATTGTTACCGATGTGCAAGTGACAAGAAGGTATTGAAATAGTAAAAGTATGTCAAGGAAGGAACAGACAGCTGTTTGTATTACTTGATAAGCTGGGCCTATTAAATGAGCAAAGTACCTTTTAAAGTAGCCACTTATTCATTTAAAATGTGGAAATGCAGGCCAGAGTAGACTGCATTATGGAAAGTAGCAACTTGGGAAAAGATTTAGGGGTCACTGAATATATAATTCAGATTGATATTCTGCTGTGATGCTGTGGCACAAAGAGCTAATTCAGTCTGTGAATATAAACAGGAATGGCAGATGGTAGGAACAGGTGATTTTACTTCTGAGTGTGACACTGAAACACTGGATCTACTTCTGCTGTCCACATTTTGGACAGGGCTTTAAAAATGGGATAGGTTGCAAAACAGGCTGAATATATTAACTTAGGGCTTGAAAGAAACTTAGAGATTTAATTGTTTTTGAAGGTACAGAAAAGAATGTTATATATACATACCTTCAGAAGAAGAAAGTTCTAGCTATTGAAGATTTTTTTAAATTTCAGCAAAGATATTAAAATTAGAAGTAGGGTCCATTATTAATATGTGAGAACATCATTTGAACACAACAGAAAGAAAATGGGTTCTCTGTCTTTCAGAATACCAAAACTGTAATTCTTTTTAAAGTTTTCCTTCAACTGGTTGCCAGCTATTGGACTAAGCTTGGCATAAACACGGGAATATGCTGGTCTGCGAACAGTCAATCTAGAGAACGCTGCTTTCTTAAAGTTTATGAATATTGAGCAGTTTTTGTTCCTGATAATTTGATAAATCACAAAAGGTCAACATTAGCTCTGGACAAAAGTTATGTAGCTGTTTGTCCTGAGAACTACATTATTGTAACTGCAGTATTAAAATGTTTATGCAGGACAGTTGAAAGAATAATTTGAATAAGCTCCTCTAAAAATGATTCAAGCCACTTAATGCTCATTTAACTTAACTTCGGGGATTGGTAGTGCCAACAGAATGGATGAAACATCTTTTTGAGGAAAGGACATTGCAGTAATGTAGTAATTTATGGTATTAAATGGATGCATTGAAGTGTGTGGACATGAGGACTACTCTAGAAGGAAGGTAATTCCTGAACATCAGTAGTTGAAATCTGCAGATATCTTGTTGCTGCCATTATCAGTACCAGAGGATTACTGATTTTATTGTTTAAGAATTAACAGATTAGCGTATTGAATTGATTTGCTTCCATATCTGTGAAGATACTAGTGGCTAAATACCTTGAGCTGTCTGAGAGATTACTAAGATGTTGGGAAAAAAATCCCTCATTAGTAACTGTTGTGACACTATATGAGGTGGAGATACTGTTCTTTCTCCTTTCAATCACTCCATCCCTTCCATGCTCGCTTCTTTGTAGGTGTGTGTCCAGCCTAGCCATTATATTCCGACTATCCTCTAGGTTGTGTTTGGGACAAGTGGAGTTTCTTGCATTTCAGTTTATTCACATGTAAAATGGTCTTGAGAGTTTTTATTTCACTGTCTTCATCACTTAATGTTTTGTAGATAAGGATGAAGTGGTGTTAGTTTATCATTAATGGAAACTGCCCTGGGAAAGGCTTTTAGTTAAAATAGTTTGTGCTCAGTGTTTTATTCTGAGTGGATGTAAAATCCATAGACAATATCTATAGTTTGCTCCTTTTCTTCTTGACGTCTCAAAAGTCTTGTGTGCCATAGTTCAAAATGTGATCAGAGAGACATGGGATTTGGTGATGGGTATGGCACAGGAGGAGTTCTGATGGGAAACCCTCCTTGCAGGAAGAAAGATACTTAGCCTCCAGAGAAAAGTTCACAGGGTATTGCTTTTTACTGCTCTTTCTGAAATTCATCTCTATTAAATAGTCCTGTAAATTATTTCTTGGTCATGTTTATAAAATATCTCTTTGAACAGGATTTTTCTTAACTGTGAGCTGTTTCTTTCATGTGTGTTGCATTTGCACTTTTCTTATCCCACAAGAAGACACTGATTTCTCATGGATGGAAAACAAATTGAGGCAATTAACAGTTCAATCAGACAGCAGAAGTGGTCAGGATGTACAAATGCCTGTTTTAAATAATCTCATCACCCTTTCTCTTCTCTTCAAAATAGAATCCTTTGTACCTGCTTGCACCCCCTGGGTGCTTTTTTTTAATCCCAGAGGAACCGACTCTTACCATGTTAGGGCCAACACAGTGTGTTGTCTCAGCCACAGAAAAGTTTGAGTAGGGAGAGTGGCATCCACTAGCATGGCTGCTAGCTTCCACCCAGCAGAATTTGGAACATTTCCTTATGCATCTGACTAGGTGGAAAGGTTAAGCACTTCTGTCATAGTAATGGGCCCCCAGTGGGGAATTGCTGGATCTTTGGTATGGAAATATTTCTGAAGGAACTTTAGTATAGTGTATGGAAATTTGGCTACACAGCTGAGGCTGTATACATTCCTCTCATTGATTGCCTCTGAAGAGGATACAGCAAAGCAGATAGTTTTGAAGGAAGTTCTTGTTTCAGCAGCCAGGCAAAGTGACTTATTGGAAGAATATTCTCCTGTTTGTTTTGCTTAGCTTTTTTAATTTTTTTTGGCCAATTTCATAAACACTATCTGGATTATTCTATGACTGCCAGCATACTTCCAGATGATGCCTGCATGAACACTCTGACTAAATGTGAAATACTTTAAAAGATTGTTATACGATTCTTGCATGTTCTTTACTTCTCAAATTATTGTTACCCATCTTTATTTAATCCTAAAAGTGTACTGTACAAATGTACTCTGCAGTAGCAAGTTACTGTCAGGGAGTGAGTCACTCTCTGTCCTAAGAGGCTTACTGGTCAAATGGAAAGATGACATGCGAGATGATGGTGGAGACTGACCGTGGAGTTTGCACACTTTTTAACTAAATAATCAAATTTTTTAAAATGAATAGCAAAGTTCCCTATTTCAACCCCTGACTTCATTGTACATCTGGTAAGATGAGTTTTGCCCAAGTATAGCTGGGAGACATCACTGAGAAGTTCAGAGGCTGGGGGAAATGCGGTTGGCAATTAAATATGTCATACTCCATCTTGTTCATAGCATCTTCCTAGCAAGTCATTGGAGACCCAGTGTCACGCCGTGCCATCTTACAGCTCTAACTTGAAAATAAAGAGTCTTCAAGCACAAGGTGGTTCAAAACCAAAATATCCTTCAGCCACAGAAAGACCCCAGACCTTACTTCTTAAAACTTCCTTTTCATTCTTGTAAAAGTTTATATAGATGCCTTGATCCTTTCCAGATAGAAGTCTCTCTGATTTGATTTTGAAGACCTGTTGGTTCTGATAGAATGAAAGGTAGATTGATCACAAGTTATCTGTGTACTGTATATTCAGCAGTATTGCTGAGAAATAGCTTTACTGTCACTGTCAATATAGCGGCGGACTAACAGTCATTACTGTCTTCATCAAATAGACAGGGGATGTTAGCCACAGAGAAGAAACAGGAGGATTTATTTTTTCCTATGACAAATTTGCCCAACAGCACAAATGAAACAGTAGCCATTGATGTCACTGAAAAAAACTATTTATGGCTAAAAGGATTGAAGTTACTCTGTTTGCATCTAGTGAAAAACATAGTTTCTATATGGAGAAAAGCATTTTGTTTCAGCATATAAGTTGATGAACAAGTTGTGGAAGAGAAGTGAGTTGAAAATCAGCAGGAAAATAGTCCTAAATTGCACTAACTCTCTGTGATTGTTACCTGAACTAACTGAGGTCAGGAGAGAGGAGCAGCATGTGAGAGGCAGATTTAACTTGCCAGTTCAGAAGGTTTGACTACTTAATAAGGTTGACTGCTGATTTGAAGGAGTGTGGTTACTTTAAGGTAGTTATTTAATGGCCTGGATTTAAGTTTAATTTAACATTACTGTTGTAAACCTTCTCTAGTTTTTTCTTTTCTTATGCCCACACACTTCTGTTAGTAGTTTCATAGTGGCAACTGATCATTTCTTGTTGTGGTAATCTCTTAGCACTTGATTGTGATATTCATCACAGCTTTTCCCTCTCACATAAGAAACATGTAAAAACTTACTTTTCAGATCACTTCAGAAGGAAAAACACCATGTGTGACTCATGGGTCTAATATATTTTGATCCTCATACACCTCTTTCTTTTTTGATTAGAGTATCTTTTTATCATTATTAGAAGGACATACTATGCCAAATTTCACATACATTTTAAATACAGATTTTATATAAGTAAAAAAATTGTCCACACTTCCAAGTGTATTCATAGTCCTAGCAAGATGTTTGAAATAAATCTCTGTGGTGTCAGGAGGCTTTTGTGGGCTCTAGACAGGGATGTGCTGTGGAAATCTATATGCTCATCCTACTAGCCACAGAACTGTCATGTTTTTTTGTTTTTACTGCAGTCCTTGCACTGTAAAAGATCACATATCCCCTTCAGCCAAGCTCACCTTTGTATATTTGAAAAAGATCCTGCAAACATCCCAGAAGCCTGTCCCCGTCTGCTTCTCTTTTAAAGGGTTGTGCTGCAGTAATTAGGACACCTTTACAAAGCTTAATATGATAGAAAGTTTGCAAGTTCAAGCACTCAAATTTGGGAGATTCCTTGGTCCAATTAACTTGGTTTGGTCTCCCAATCTATAAATTCTGAGATAAACCATAATAAGCACCACTTCTCTTTCTGGGGCACATTAACCATAGCTTGAAAAAAGTTCCATATACAAGGGAAATGAAAACTATCCTAAATCCACTTAGTGCTTAATTAAAAGTGGAATTTGCAGAGTTTTGAATGTTTGATGTTGAAGGTGTACTGTTGGAGTCATGCTATTCTTTATGTTGGATGTTTCAGAGTTTCATTTTTTGCTCAAGAGAAGAAGATAAGCTGAAAGTAAATGACCCATGCATGAGTTCTCTTGACTTTACCCATATAGAGCTTGTGAATCCTTTGGACTGAGAAGTCCATCTTGGGTGACCTGAAGGTGTAATGTATAAATGGCACTGGGTTATACTCTGAGATTTTATGTGGTTTTTAAGACATTCTTCATTTTAAGAAGGGAAACTGCTTGTTAGTTAGAAGGAAATCATGACAAACCCCAATTCCTAGGTGGAAGTCTATCTGCCTAATGGTATTTTCTGTTACTTTAAAAATTGAAGGCTGTGTAATCATGTAGTTTTAACTGAGTGCTGTAATTGTTTGCTGTACTGAGTAATTGGTATCACTGTAGCATCTTCACGCAAAACTGTGAGAACACTCTGTGAACATTAATTAAACTCTGTGACACTGCTGAGATGGAGGTAAGTCTTGTTCTTATTCTTCAAATTGCAAAAAAGATGCCCAGACAAATTGCTGGTGCAGTTCCTTGATACACATCTTTTACAACGTGGCCATTTAAAGATGTTTTTGTTCTTTCTCCACCCAGTGATTCCTTCAGCTGTGCCAGTTCAGGTGTTTGTACAGTCTTATGCTTAAATAGGATTCATTCCTAAACAGTATGTATTTGTTTTCCAAATCTATTTATTTTTTTCTACTTGGGACACAGCCCCACATCATGTTGAATTGGCATAATTAAAGGGAAAATAACCTATGGGGAAAGAGTCTCTTAAACCAGTTCACCATCGGTTAATTTATTGTGCCATGGTATTGGATGCCACTGAAGTAAGTAACAAAACCTCTCTTGGTTTCATCATTTCTGGTTTTGCCAGTCTTCAGCAAAGGCAAAAATAGAAGCAGCAGTTTGGATGCTTACATGCAAAAATGGCCCCATTTCTTCCCTTAATGAACAAAAAAAACTTACTCTGGCCATAGCATGCTGCTTGCTGACTTGTTTGTATATAGTAACATAAAAACTAGACATTCTCTAGTTGGAAAAAATACTTCTTTTTAATCTGAGGATTAAATCACTAATCATGGGCTATTAAATCACTAGTCGTAGATATTACATTTTATCACATGCTAAACAAAGCAAGTAGCACCAAGTTTATATTAAGAAAATAAGATGTCAAAAAGGTGGCTCTGGGAAAGAGTTGTAAAAAAACCCAGTAAGACTATACAAGTGTGATGCTAAAGTTAAGATTTTGAGTCACGCACAAGACAACAGATTCAGTGTTAGCCTTAATTCTGTACCTCTGCATCTATACATCATCATAGAGTTCCTCAATATATCCGTTATGATCTTCAAGCTGGTTTTGACACCTTTGCAAAAACAGACTTGTTAAACGAATTTCTTTTGCTGCATCTTTCAGCGATGAGGATATTCTTCCCTGGCACATGTTTTATCCACAGATGGGTTTGCTTACTGTAACGATGGGAAATAATTGTGTCTCTGAATTAGAGCAATTTCTTTCTGTGGTGCTCATCACAGAATTTATTTCATCAATCTGTAAAGTAAACAGGATTTTTTATCCCTCCTTTCACATGCGGGAAACAGAGACTAAAGTCAAACATTTTTTGCAAGTGCCTGCCTTGAATTAATTCATCCTGAGCACCAGTATCTCTGAATGAATTTCTGTAGGTTTCAGTTTGTTTACTGTGGCATGAAGACTATCCTGCAAGAGTAGAATTCACACTCCTTTTAAAATTTTATTTTATTTTAAGGCTTCAGAGGGTTATGGCTTTTGCTTAATATCAAGCCAGACATTTGCTTAATATCAAGCCAGGCATTTGAATCAGCAATTAACCAATACAACCTTATTGCACCAGGCAAGCTGTTTAACAAAAGTCTCAAAAGACAAGTGTGTGGCAAACAGTTGAAGTTTTTTGTTTGTTTGTTTGTTGTTTTTTTTTCTTTCCTGTGCCTGTCTGCATAGCTGCATTTTTTTTTCTTGAGTTTACAGCTTCTGTCAGTCCTGTACTTTTAAGAGGCAGTTTAGCTGATTTAGGAAGTGAATCAGTAGATTTAATGGACTACACTGATCTTACTTTAAACAGCTAATATTCAGTATCCTTTGGGCTATTTGAGACAAGGAGGAAAAGTGGTGCTGGTCTGATCTGATTACATTTCATTGTAGTCTCCAGTGATTGACTATTTAGTGCATTTGAATTGGAAGAAATAGCTTTTTGGTTTTTAGATTGCCAGTACATATGGATTTCAGTTTAGTGAAAGCTGGAAGTAGTTTACCGTATTGATGATGTCTCCATGAAGCTAGGTATGCAGGGTCCAGGTGGCTAAAAAGAAATAAGAAATTAAAAAGAACCAGACAGTCAGAGTGAAAGAGGCTGACTTCATCTGAGAACAGAACTAGCTGCTTGCCTGAATTCTCACTGTACAGCTCAGGCAGTCTGAAGGAGCTGTGTCACTTTTTAGCTTGTGCTGCAACTAATCAATAGAAGGACATATTCTCATCTACATGTGTGTCTTTGGCCTATATCTAATGTAGCCATTTATTCTGGGGTGTTACTGTTGTAAGAATTTTCATGTCAGCGGTCAAGCAAAAGGTTAGGTTTTGTTTAATTGTACCTGAGGTAGTGTTGGGGGTTTAACCCCAGCTGGCAACTAGGCTCCACACAGCTGCTTGCTCACTCCCCCTCCAGTGGGATGGGGGAGAGAATCAGAAGGGTAGAAGTGAGAAAACTCGTGGGTTGAGATAAAGACAGTAGGTAAAGCAAAAGCCACTCACACAGGCAAAACGAAACAAGGAATTAATTCACCACTTCCCGTTGGCAGGCAGGTGCTCAGCCACCTCCAGGAAAGCAGGGCTCCATCACGTGTAATGGTGACTTGAGAAGACAAACGCCATAACTGAGTGTCCGTCCCTCCCTTCTTCTTCCCTCAGCTGTATACGCTGAGCATGAAGCCATATGGTGTGGTATACCCCTTGGATCAGTTAGGGTCAGCTGTCCTGGCTGTGTCCCCTCGTAAACTCTTGTGCACCCCCAGCCTACTCACTGGTGAGGTGGGGTGAGAGGCAGAAAAGGCCTTGACTCTGCATAAGCACTGTTCAAAGGTAACTAAAACATCCCTGTCTTATCAACACTGTTTTCAGCACAAATCCAAAACATAGCCCCGTACTAACTACTGTGAAGAAAATTAACTCTATCCCAGCCAAAATCAGCACAGGTTTTGTGCTGTACAGTAGGAAATCATTGTGGAAGAGATTTTTGGGTCTTCTTTCACTGGTGATATTCCTTCTTATGCTTATCGACATGCAACAGAAGTCCTTTATTCTTTCAATACTTGATAGCATCAGTTTAGAAATTTGGTTTGTCTAATCATGCTGCCTTCTGACAACTAAACATCCACCTCTCCGTTAAGCCACTGGTTTTTGCAGAAACTGTCACGTGCCAGTAGGGAAGGTGCTTTCTTCTTGAATTGCAGCAAGGTATCAAACACAATCTTTATACATGACACAAAATGTTAACAATCTATAGAAATATAGTGAGAATAAAAAATAAAAATACAGTCTTTCTGTGTATTCATTAGAATCTTTAATTCTTTATGCTTTAATTGACAAAAATTAACTCTGTCAATACATCTTACCTGTTCCGTAGTTTGAGGCAATGCTGTACATAACCATTGGTTGTTTTATTCTGTCAGTATATCACAGTGTGTTTTCCCACGTACCTTACACTTTCTGTTGGAAACTGCCAAAATACTTTCTTGTACTGGTTTGTTTAGATCGTGTTTTTGAAACATGTCCTGTTTTGTACAAACCTCTCTGAAAAGCCTTTGTGAAATTTCAGGGCAGATTAACATGAACTTTTAGTAAAGATCTCTGGTATACCTGACTCTTTTGATAGAGTTATCAGTGTAGCCTGTCTTTAGATACTACAGATTTTGTATATATTTTAAATGTTGATTCTTGTTCAGGCTTTGGGAGCTGAGCGCCTTTGGGAATAGTTTAGATCCTCACAGCTGTGTGGTACCTTTGTGTTCAATAAAATCAGCATGCTTCCCTTTTGTTAAAGCACGTGGTTATTTTCAGTGTAGTTTCCTTGAAGCTTCCATTAGCATCAGACATTAAATTCTGTATTTGCAGACAGAGTGGATAGTTGCTGCTGTGTGGGATGATTGGTGCCGTCCCTCCTCTCTCCTTCCATGTCAGCTCAGATCCTTTCCGGCTGAAATTAAGTACCAGCTAATCATAAAACATATGAAGTAGTGGAGACAATTCTTCAGAAAGACCTATGCCAACTCCACTGTATAAAAAATTCAGTTGCTTCTACCTTGTGAAAGTCTGCTGTGTTTGTGCATGTGTTCTCATGTATCTTCTGTTGAATGTTGCCTAATTTCTTTTGATATCTGACTAAACTCATTGCAATTTCCTCCATTGTAGAAGTGGCAGAAAATTTTTACATAACATGAACTAATAGCAGCAGGTCTGTTCTGTCCTGTTGAATTATTCTGTGACTATTATTCAGGTCCCTCAGTATTTGCCATTTATTTGGATGATGGATGGCAGACAAATTAGACCACAGGCTCAGGGCAGGGTTAAGTATTTTCTGGTGTATTTTTACAGCATTTGCTGAGATGAGGCCCTGATCACAAATCAGAGGTTTAAATCCCACTGCAGTACATGTCATTAATGGTATGCAGTATTGCCCTGCTCAGTAGCATGTAGAATAGCCCTGTTCCTGGCAGTGGTGCAGACACTCTCCTCAGTCTCCTGTCAGCAGAGCCCCATCATGTCTGATGTATCATTCCAGACTGCAGGCTGGTATGTGAGACTTGAGGTCTTTGTCTGCTGGGAAGGGGCTTCGATGTCTCTGCCAGTAGGACTGTGAAGATGCAGTATATGTTTGTCTTCAACTGAGCACTTGGTAGGTGATTCAGGAGGGCACCTGTTCTTCGTTTTTGTGCCCATCTAAGGCTAGATAAATACTGCAGTCATTGGTACTTCTGAGTGGGAATGATAGGAGTAGGCAAGGAGGTAATTAAAATTGAGATAGTTTTTAAGTATCTGACAGTTCAGCCCGTTAGCATATCTCATGTATGACAGTGAGAGACCTATCTGTGATGGTTGTGTGCCATGAGAAACTCGGCAGCAGAAACCACTGCATACCTTTCAAGTTAAAACCACATTGATTGAAGGGGATTGCATTATTACCGTCTTTCTTTATGCTAGATAATTCATCTTTTCCAGTATGCTTTGGTATCTGCGCTGACAGGATACTTCAGGTCACTGTTTGAGCTATACCAATGCTTATCACTCCTACTACTTCAGTACTTGGCAGAGTTGCAGTTGAAAAACAGATCTGGAAGACAACGTGAGAGAAGAAAGAAAAAGTGAATACAAGATTTCTTCAGTCATATCTGGTGATAAGCAGATGCAGTAATGCCCACTTTAGTCATTTATGCAGCTACATTTCTTTTTCTTGCTGTTGAACTTTGGTTGCAGGATAGATAAAAGTTCATCAACCCAATAGTGATACCGAGATTCTTGTGCAAAAGTAAAACAATTCAGAATCATACATACTTTAAACCATGGGGCTGTCAAAGTGACACACTTCTTTTTGCTGTTTATCTGCAGAAGCTGGAAAAGTCTGACTTGGATAACTGGGAGAACATCAGAGGACCCCGTCTGTGGGAGGATTCCAGGACTGTTCAGAAGCAACAGCGGGAGGCAATCCGTCTCAAGACAGAATGACTGAGCAAGCCTACTTTGGTGCCTCTGCAAAAAAGTAAAAGAAGTCTCAGGCTGGACTGCCTTATTTTTTAATCCAGTATCAGGAATAGACATGAGAGGGGTATATTGCACGGAGCAATTCATGCTGGTGTATATTTAAGTAACTGTGAGATCAGACCAAAATGCACTGTGTTATTTGAAACTCTTTGTTTGCATTCATTTGCACGGAGTTCCATGGAGGCTGTATATATGAATTCTCAATTAAAAAAAAAGCTGATTATTCTACTGAGAATATCCCATTGTTTTTCAATCCTTATTGTTCAAAACTGAGATGCTTCAGCAAGGAATAACATTGCAGGAGTCGCTTGTCAGTACCAGAAGTTGTTGTAATGAGAACAGTGCTGTCATCTAGATGTGTGTGACCAGCTAAATGCTGCTTCAGGGAGCCCCTGTGTGACTTCAGACTTAAGCTTGGAAGGAACTTCAGAGGCATATGAGCTGTTCAGAACAGTGAGTCCATATTTGGCCAAATAATATTCTTGTGTTTCATTTCCAGGAACTTGAGTGTACAAGAGGCATATACAGAGTGTCAGCTGGTAACTGGTCAAATGAGATTTGTTTAGATGTGATTAGATTTTTGTGATTCTTCATACCTTCGTGCAGGCAGGACCTTTGCATTGGAACTTCTCAGTTTAAATTGGAAGAATTCTTCCTCACTTAGAACTGTGCTGTTTCTCAGTAAGTATTGTATCAGAATCTTCTTGAACCACTATACAGTGGCAAAGCTCATCTTACCTGTATTATTACATGTGTCTTTGTGCACGTGCACAGAAATTTTTATCTTTTGATGAATTCTTCTGAAATGCTTTTCTTTTTATATTTGTCTTTGTGTGCTCAATGATTTGCTGTTAGAGGAAACCATGCTAATTCAGGGCCCTTCTGCTGAGACAGTTCAGTGAAGAGAAGCACCTAGTCGATTTTTCAAATGAAATGAAACTTTTGATGAGGGGCTAGAACAGACTTGTAGAGCTCCTCTTCAGAGTAATGGAGTAGCAGGGCACAGATTAACAGTAGATTCTAGTTTCAAAGCATTCAGTGACACCTATATGTAAATCTTTTTGGAACTGTTTTTAGAAGAGGTGTGGACTTGCTCCTCTCTTCAAGAGTCAGTTTCAATCTAAATGTCCTTTTGGACACTTTATTGAGGGTAGCCTCCTTGCCCTCAGGTAAAACTTCCCTCGGCACTTAATTTTCTTCAGTTTCTCAGTGATGAGGTCCAATCTTTTAGGAAGAAAAAATCAACGCTGATTTTGAGAGAGTTTTAAAGCAATTCATAAAGCATTACATGAAATAACCATATTTTGTGCATGTTTTCTCCTGATAGAGTTGCAAAAACCATCAGAAAGTGTTGCATGTTATCTGGAACAAGGTTGGAGCTGTGTATTTGTGTGTTGCCCTGTTCAATATCATATATGTCTTTGGTTCTAAATAAATGCATTATCAAATTCAACGAACCAGGAGAGGAACAAGAGGAGCAATAAAAGAATAAGGTAATCATAAAAGCTATAGGGAAACAACTGAAAAACTAGAATATGGAGACATTAAGCTGTGCTAGACCTAAACAAGAAGGAAATTGGTTTAAATGTTTTGTCATTAGTTTTACCTACAAGGCAAATAAGATATAAAATAGGACGAATAAGGAGTAATTAGAACTTCATACCTTGCTTAGCATTTTTTTTCAACTTTTAAATTCAAATCCTGGTGCATTTCCACCGACAGCAGCAAAATTGATTGCTCAAAGGACACCAGTGCATTGACTACACTGACAGAGTATTCTCTGAGTTAGGGCTCCTGCAGCACCACTGCTGCTGTTGCAGTACTAGCTGGACTACTGGAAATGTTTCTCTGGTTACTTTCCCTGGTGTAGACCCATCTTGTGTGGACTCTGCAAGTTCACTATCTCTTTTCCAGAGGATACATATCTTCCTTTTCCCAGCCTTGACTGAAGGAGAGGGGAGGTTACCATTGCTTTGCATATGGAGAGGCATGATCAGCTCCCAGTCTTGCAGCGTTGCCTCACAGCATGGACCAACACAACCCCTGAAATAACATGTGGCATTCTAGGAACAACATGTATAGGAAAAGCCACCGCTACCACTAGGGGAAGACGCACAGATATTTCTCTTTCACGAAGCCCTTGGGCTTATCAGTTTTCTTGATGAACAAAGCACTGAAATATCCTGGGTATTTTTAGTAATTTGATATCCCACAAGGGCTGTTTTGGGAATGGTCATCTTACTTCAGCAGGGCTGGAGTGTAGTTGTAAATAATTACTTCTATAAAGAACACTTTTTATGTCATAACTTAGGACCCAGTTTTAGTTGGTTGCTTGCTGGTTGTGGGGACCCCCACCCCTCCTTTTTCATAGGCACTAAATTTCCTGTAGTTTCTGATGGCATATTTGTAACTACCTTGGAAGTGGCATCTCTGGAAAGAGATGGATTTATCTTAGCATCTCTGAGAAACATTGACATGCAGTTGGAAAACTTCTTAACTTGTCCTTTTCTTCAACTTCCCTTTTAAGAAATTGACACTCCACTAAAAAAAAAAAAAAATCCTTTTTTTTTTTAATGCTGTTGACTCATTTATGAAGGGAAAAAAAAAAAAAAACCAGCAATAATTTTTGCCAGGTACAGAAGCTGTACTTTTCATAAAATGGGGAGAACTGTTTCAGCAATTTATCTTTTTTTGCCATGCACGTGGACAATGGCTTCACAGTTTATGCTGTGTAGCCACTGAACTGGAAATAATACTTACAAAAAGTGTGTTGAGAGTCAGTTAAAGTCTCTTTAAGTTGTCATGTGTCCTAAAGTAGAAGGCACTCCAGAAATGTGGAGAATTATTGTTCACAACACTAGCAAGAAAGGCAAACTTAAATTGGTTCAGGACTCATGCTTAGTTTGGCTCCTTATTTGAACTATCCTTTTGAAAGCCATGATACAGCATTCTGGTTATCTCTAAGGCACCTGCGGACAACCTTGCTGAATTCCTGAATTGTTATTCTAAATATCTGTGACTGGGGGTGGGGTGGTGGGGTGGTGGTGGTGTCAGAGGTAAATAAATGCAATTGTGAGTCTCAGACACTGATTGACATTTTTGCATCCTCTTTGGTAACTGGTGTATACCAGTCTGAGGGGAATGAAAACAAGGCTTTAGTGAGAGGTGTGAAGTATTAAAGGGGTAAAAGAGAGGACTGAAGAAGCCAGATATTCCAGTGTTGATGAAATTAGAAATAAAAGAAGGAAGTTTGGCTAGGTTTCTCGGTGTATGTGGACTTAAAAATCAAAATATCTGTTTTGACAATAAAGGAGAAAGTGTTTTTCTTTCAAAGAAACTGTGCAAGGTTGGTCTCTGGGATCTTCTGTAACAAGAAAAGCAGTAGGGCCTAGAAGTGAAGAGAATGTGGGGCACCGTCCCCAGGGATAGGGAGAGCTCAGTGCAGCACCAGTGGGTATCCAGCTGGATGGTTTCCAGCAACAGCTATCTGCCACCCAAAATACTAACAAGATCTTTTCATGATTATCAGCCTGTGGATCCTGCTTATTGAGTGTGTTTCTCCTATAGCACTTTGAATTATAAACTCATGGGTGACCAAAAAGAGAAAATGCTCAATATCTTATAACACAGATAAAAGAGGCTTAGTGAAAGCTGTAGGTACTATGGTCAAAAAATGGTTTCAAAACCTGCTCAATAACATAGCAGTTGAATTTCAAAGCTCCTAAATGCATCTGGATGAGCACCTGAGTGTTAAAAACTTCTAGAATCAAGGTGCAGAAAACAAATTTGCCAATAGTGATCCTCCATGGTCTTGAAAATGGCTCCAGCTACCCCAAAAAATGGTAGGTTATGGCATAATAAAAGATGAGTGATGGAAGTTTTAGACCAGAATATAGAATGCAGAACTTTTTGAAAAATAATTTAAATATACCCCATCATCAGTTGGGGACCAATCCCAAAAAGCAAAGGAAGGAATCAATTTCTTCACAGAGAAGCAGCAACTTGGAGTGATTTAGAGGTCACTGTTCATTGGATGGTTTACATGAACACTTTTTGTTTAACTGTATGTGCCTGTGTATAGGTGGAACCTAAATCAGTAGGTTTCACCTTCTGAAATAACTACATAAGCCCTTGTACTTCTTGGTGATTCTTTTATTTGCTCTGAGTCACTATGTTTGAATTTCCAGTACAAGTTCAGGACAACTTTCATTTTTATATCTTGTATTTTTCAGAACCTTTTCTTTCTGCAAGAAATAGGAAAGCCTAATATTATACTTTGGTAATAACTACTTTGTGTCCAATAAGGAAAAAAAAAAAAAAGAGGGAATTACCTGAAGTCTTAGGGAAAACTGAATAACTATTTTTATATGAAGATGGTCAAAGAATTTTCCATAAAATTCTATGGTTAGAAAGGCTGCTTTTAGTCAGTGTTTTCAGTGGAAAACCTCCTTTTATCCTTCAGTGGAGTAAGGTTCACCAAAAAATGCCCATTCTATTTTAGACTAGCTAACTAGAAGGTTGTAATCGAAGGTAATTGCTCACTGGTAGGCCTTTTCCTACAAGGACTTGCAGCCAGACCCAGCCAATACACAATAGTCTCTAGACTTAGAAACAAAACCTCCATGTTTTTCTTAAACTTGTCCTCACCCCAGGAGCTCAAAGCAGTCTTTCATACCACAGGAATTGGACCGACTGTATTTTCTTGTTGGACATGTGCTTTAAGTGCATGTTTAACTGTGTTGCTTAACACAGACAAGCAATTAAAGTTTCACCCTCACCATCTCTGTGCTGCTTGGGAGGTGTGTTAAAATTAGATTCAACCAAAGCAACAGCTGGTAGTGCTGCAGAAAGGACGTGTTAAATATGTTTATACGTTGCAAATGTGAAAAGTAGTATATGTGTCATAGTCACAGGTCATTTGAGAAAGAAAAAAAATTAAAACCTCTAAAAAACAGAAATAAGGGAATACTGTGTATTGCCAGTGCCTCTGTAAAAGAAATTCATGGACTTTCACCCAGCATACTTGGAGTCTGGCTTGCTGTGCTTCAGTTGATGGAAAAAAATGACCATACTTACTTAGCATGTCTGTTCCAAGGTAGTTGATGAGATCCTTGATGTTCAATACCAACTCCATTGTGCATGGTCAGTACCACATCCATTGTGGTATCAACCTCAGGAGGCCCAGTAGCTCCCAGGAATATGGCTTAATCCCAGGCAGGATCAGGGGTAAACCTGTCTCTGCCCTACAAATCCATTCTCCCTCCTATTTCTGTCCTTTCTTCCAGTGTTCCTCCTAAAAAGTAACAGCTCAGTCTCTGAGCTGCTCTTTCCTAATGGAGCTGGCTGTAAAATGTCACCCTCTTTTTTTAAAAGTTCATTGTCTACCATGAATTGAATAATAGCGGTTTCTAAATTAATTTGAAGATATCCTGTAAAATGTAAGCCCAGAAACACAGACCCAGTATTATATCCCCTTAAGTATGGCACCCAGAATACACTGGGTCTGTTTTTATCTTTAGATACACAATGCTGTGCTCTCTATTTTATGTACAAAGGAAATGAAATGTACTTTTTTCTTTAAAAGATGAGATCTTCATCCATCACTAGCTGTCAGTTCCTAATAATGTTGCACAGAGAAGTGTTATCTGTGATTTAGTGGCTTTAGTGGACTATCTTCTGTTGAACAGAGGACAGCAGAATAAAATTTCAGCTTAATATAGTTCTTTTCATACTCCTTCTGAATAAACAGAGGCAAAGAGGAAAGCAAGAGCAAAGAGTCTTGGGTTCCAGACTCAAGTTTCTTCTGTTTTGCAATAGATAGGGCATTCTAAGAAAGAAAAGGAAGGAAAATGAAAGTGAAAAAGAAAAAAGAAAAAAAAAAAAAGGAAATAAGAGAAAAGAAGAAATGTGGAAAGAAAAAAGCGTAGGGACAAAAATAATAATAGAAAACAGAGTGTTCTTTCTGACTGGTCCCTCTGGATAGAGTAGAGAGGAAAATTGTTTCTGTCTCAGGAAAAACTTTTGAGCTCAAAAATACTTGTCTCAAGTCAGAATGAAAAGTCAAGTATACTATTTTGCAAGCTACTGGTTTTAGAAATACTTTTGTTTGGGTGAACTGCAGTGTTTTAGTTTGCTTTTTGTGTTTTTCCAGTTCTTGATTCTTTTTCCTCAGGTAACAAAAAAACACCTCTGATCTTAAAAGCATGCTTTTTCACTTAAAAGACTGTCAGCATAAAATGTTTCAACAGTTTCCAAAACTTTTCACAAAAATTGTTCACAATAACAGTAAAGATCTATCAAAATAGATCCCTCTCAGTGAACAGGTTGCAAAATGTCAGTCAACCAGATTTAAAAAAAGACAAATATTGAGAAAGACCCTTTATCACTGTACTTGTCAGTTCCTTCGTTAATTGGTGAGTGCTGATCCTGCTTGCTGGCGGGTGTGCGAGTGCACACCTCTGTGGCTGCCAACACCGTCCTTCTTCCCATCAGATGCACACATCTGCATTCAGAAAGCTGTATGCTTGCAATTTTACAGAGGATTTTGCTACTCAGTAACTGGTAATAAAAGACCTACCCCTTACTTCATCCACTATTTTGCTATTCCAGGTAAGGACACTAACTTTTACATAAACTGTTTTTACAATGAAGTTGCCTCTAAAAACTAGATCCCCTTCCTCCCTAGCAACATTAGCTGTCGCTAATACTACAGCCTAAATTTATTTCTGTTTAGTTCATCTTAAATAATGTCATTTTTTTCATTAGATAGTTGAACAGCATGCTCATATGACATAATATAAGAAGAAGAAACCCAACATGTTTCCCAGTCTGAAAAAAGGCCGCACCCCTGTTTAAGTGTTAGGTCTAGCGTTCCCATCATTTTAACTTACCTGTCTAGCAACAGACTGGCAAAGACAGAGAGACTCCAGTCCTACTCATGTTCATATATACTTGAAGTGACTACAGTCCATCCAATTTTGAAGTCATGTCTTACCGTTATTTGGCTTTCCACCCCATAGCAGATGCTTGTGAACATCCTGACTGGGTGTAGACGTGATTAAAGTTGAAACGCATATTTTCAGTACAAAAGTCTGAGATTACACATTTCTTATAATGGGCCTTTTGGGCTGTGTGCTCCCTGTGAAGTGCCAACAGCCTTATTGGCTGTACTGGAATAATAGACATCAGAATCGTATGTTTTATTTCTATCATCCTTTAAATCAAGATGAACTTGAATGCAGTTTGATCAAATTTTTTAAAGTTCACCCTGGCCCCTGATAAGGGCTTTTTTGGGGAGTTTTAAAAGTGAATTATGACAGATAGTGTTTTGCAACTTAGGGAAGTCATTGCAGAGGAACAGTGGGAACATTCATGATATGTTTCAGTTTATATAAACCCCCTATATTTTAAATAATCTCAAATGTAAATGTCTTAAATGCTTGTTTGAATGTCCATTTTAGTGTATCTCCCATGACCAGCATAGAACATGTACTTTTTTGTTAAGTGGACTGAGGTTTCTGACTAGTCCAGGTTATTTAGACTTTGCAAGAAAAGCTGGATATGGGAAGCTGCACTTTCTATGGCCAGACCCAGCTTAGGAGGAGGAGACCTTTATCTCTTATCGTTCATCTATCCATGAAGATTTCTTACCCCTGTAATGAATTATTCACAACAGAAATTAAAAACTGAGCAGTCTTTGTCCCTTGAAGCTACCCAGGGTTATGCAATGTTATCTGAAAGGTCCATTTTTCTAACAGATTCTGCACATGATCTTAAAAGTGCAGATATAATTTCCTGGTGAAACCAGATTTGCACATTACTACCCTTAGATTAACCTCACTAACTTGATAGCATCCTCTGCATGTATCATTTCATACCTGGGTCTCCTAGTTATTTATCCCTGAGGTGTCTATTGTTTCCCCCCTGTCTTCTTCACTAGTAGTAGAAGGATGTACAGGATTTTCTATAGCTCCTCAGGTTAAAAACATCAATAATTTTTCTCCCAAAAAGGATATTTTCTTCAAAAAATGTTTTTAAGTTCTGTTGCTGACAAACACTTTAACTGCCACATATTCTATACAGTCTTTTTGCATTTCCCTTTCTGTGTGTTCAGGTAGTGCCAAGCAGCTAGCAAAACAGGTGTTACTTCTCTCCTGTGCTCTCTGCCCAGAGATACTATGATCTAGGAACCCCTGCAGCACTCGAGCAACGTGTTCCTGTGCCTAGTTCTTTTGTCACTGGAGAAGTTTCTTTTGCCCTCGGAGGATTCACCATTCTGCTTTCTTTGCGTGAAGAGGTGTAGCGGAAGATCTGAAATTCGGAAAATACATGATACCTTAAGGTCTGACAAGGTGGGTGTTCAATTGTGCTCCACTGCTTCTTCCCTTCCACTGATCTTGGAAGGCACTTAGTTGAGGTTTGATCACCTTACCTTTCTAAGGGTAGTTTATAAAGGTGAGCTGGATCCCAAGAAGTCTCCTCATTTAGTAAGCAGTCTGGGGTGCTCCACTTTCGGCGTTCATGAAAGTTAAGAGAAAACCTTCAGATGGATGCTTGCAAAAACAGCAAGGGCCTGTGTTCCTCTGCTAATACCTTTAAGCTTCTCTCCCTGAACTCTCTGGAACAGGGTTAAGGGCTCTGAATGAGTTTGAAATTAGGGCAACTCTGATATTGCCATAATTTTTTTAATGTATTATTTCTTGTTTCTCTTGAAAATCTGCTGAGTTTCTTGACAGCTTAAATAAAGATTATCTCAGCAAATTATTACAAAGGTCAGCAAATACCTTACTCT
Organism: Athene cunicularia; assembly: GCF_003259725.1. Lineage (NCBI taxonomy): Eukaryota > Metazoa > Chordata > Aves > Strigiformes > Strigidae > Athene > Athene cunicularia. The sequence goes on along the minus strand of NW_020799101.1, from coordinate 37,839,549 downwards.
GTCACACTGGTGTTTAGATAGAAATTACAGTGCCAGCATTGCCTACTACAGGGGTAACATATCTAAGCTACCTTTCTGACAAGGGAAATCATGGCACGGATAAGGGGAAGTCATACTATAGGCTTTCTTAGCCAGGACTGAATGCAGTCCTGTCTGCTGGATGAAATAACCTAAGGGAATACATCTTTCCTACTTCAAAAGCAAAGTTTTGCTTAGACCATCTTTCAGCCAAAACTCATGTTGTATGGGCAATAAGGTCACAGGATCTATAGTCTCCTCCAAGTCAACAGGGAACAATAAAAAGATATTTTCTGCCATTAAAGATAACCTTGTGTACAGCAAGGGCATGAACAGTGTGTCAGCAGACTGGCCCTGTGAGACTACTTTATTGATGCTGCTTAAGGTTTCTTGTAACATGCAAACCAGCATTATTATTACAGTAGCAAACTGGCACAGACCTTTCAGGATTATGTATTAAGAGCAGCAAGTCAAATACCATCTGCCTAATGTGATAAATTCTAAGTATTACTCCAAAGAGGTTTGCATGAATCTTCTCTGCAGAGCATGTAGAGGCAGCTGCCAGTCGCTTTTATCCTCAGTCCCCTTCCCATTATCACTTCTTGGCCTTTTGGCTAAGACCAAGTGTAGTATCAGTTGAAGTCTTGGCATGTTCTGTCTTTGGGGACTGTAACCTGCCCTGGCAGCAGGCTGGGCTCAGTGACCTCCTAGCTCTTTTTTTGTCTGTGAATACCTCATTCCTGCTCTTTAAGAGACCTGGCAGCTTTTAGTAGTCAAGTTCCCTTTAACATGCCTTGCAAATACAGCTGAGATGCATTGGCCTGAATTGCTTCTGTTTCAAAAGGCAGGTGGGCCTCCACTTTCTGGAGTAGGAGAAATTATAGTATAGCTGGAAAGTTTGGCTCTTGTCTGTTGAAGGTCAACAAAAAACATTTATCTGTAACAGGAGAGTCTTTCCTTTTTTATTTACTTTAATGCTTAGAGGAAATATAAATCAGAAAATTTTGGAAGATACCGGTAAGTCCTCTGAGAGCTTTGCACCTCTGCATCAATGGGGTTCTAGGATCAGACAAAAAACATATCTTGAATAGGAAGACCTTAAAATACTGTGATAACATACCCATATTTTTATAGTTTTGGTAGAAGTAAACTTCTGAAATCCAAAGCTAAGTATCCCCAAGGGACACTGTAATTGCCAGCCAGCCTTAGTGCCTGAAGACCACATCTAATCCTGGCTTTTACACACAGATCTATTGATTTGCAATGAAAAAGAGTTTGTTGGGCAATCAGAATGGGGGTAGGGAAAGATGCTGATGTCCCAGATAAAAACATTTGGATGTTATTTTATTGGGGATTTTGTTGGGATGCTGGGTTTTTCCCTGCTTTGCTTTCCTGAGCTGTGACCCATTCTAACTACTATGACAGGAGATGGGTGCCTCTGTTAGAGCCTGTGATACAATGCAGGTGGCATGTCCCTTCCCAGTTTGTTTTTCACCCTGATGCAACTGCAGCAGTTTAACCTCCAAGTGAGGAGCTCTCCTCTAGCAGATTTTGGCTAGAGATCTGTGCACATTTTTCTGGCAGATTCTTTTCAGAGCAGTCCCTGGTTTGCTTTCTGTAGTGGACTGGCTTCAGGGATTTTATGGAACAGTGTGATTACGTGAGACACAAGGGGCTTGGGGTTTTTTTGCCTAAGTCACTCATGAAACAGGAAATCATATGTGTTATCTCTGGAAGAGACCATAAAACGATATAGCGGAACCTCACGTGTAACTCATGCGTAAGGAATTTCACTCCAGCATTCCTAGATCAAACCCAGTAACTACAGGGTATCTTCCAGTCTTTACATTGGCAGAGATCACTTAAAAACTCTACCTTTGTCTCTGCAGTTACCCTTTGTAGAGAAGGTACATGGAGGATGTTGTGAATTTGCCCTCTACCTAGGGAGGTCTGCCCATGTACCCTCCAAACCCACTTTTGGGGCAGCACCAGCCAGCTCTACGTCCCTTGGCATAGAGAGGGGTGTAGGAGGCTTCTGCTGCAGGAAACCTCTGTCTGGCTTTTGTAGAAAGGCAGCAATGTCTTCCAGAGTCTTAGTCTCAGCTGATTTTTGTTTCAAAGATCTGTCTGGTCTAATGACACAAGCTGTGGGAGGCCAGGTTTTGTTAGCTGTCTCTTGCTGCTATTTTTGGGATGCGTTTTTTCTATTTCAGTTGGCTGGGCATGGAGGGAGTGTTGCTGTGCTTTAGGGAACACTGCAATTAGATTCACTCAAAACAATAATGATTATTAATTATGACTGTTTTGTTACTAAAAAGGGAAAAGGTAGAAATAAATAACAAACCGTGGTTACTTTGAAGGCAATATCTGGCTCTGTGTCTCTTTGAAGAGCTTTGAACAGATCTAGGAGCATTTGAGCTCTCCTTAGGGGACAGCAAAACTCTCATTTCCATATGTGGCAGTGAGCCTTGCTCCAGTGTAAGTAATCTGATGAGTTCTCTGACAGAAAAACCGCATTCACCAGTTGGTGACTCTGGTTTGGTAAATCCCAGATAACTGCAGCAGCTGGGCAAATCTCAACTGTGTTCCAAATAATTAGCAAAAGTATTTGAATCAATAATGGCAGGGAAGCCACTGAAACAGCTTTCCTGAAACAAATCAGCGAATAAACACTGAAAATTGTCAGTCCAAGTGAAATCTGTTTACTGAGGGTGGCTTCTTTCTCCCTGTGAGTACATGGCCTCAGGCCTGCGATGTCCAACAGGAGCTGTTACTACCTGAAATCGCACTTCGTTATCCCATTAGAAGCTGAGCTAGAGAAGTGTCACGCTAGCTGCTGGCCCTGTCTGCCAGCCTCTTGCTTCTCCTGATGCTGCGGTCAGAGGACGTCTTCGCATCAGGAGATGGTGCCGACCTGGGAAGCCGCCACTTCACAGTGCTGGCTGGCTGCAGGGCCGCAGGTGGGCTGGGGTGAGCAGCGGCGAGAGTGGGCATAGTGCCACAACGGTGAGCCCCTGTGCTGGGCGGGCAGAGCGCGGCCCGTTGCTCAGCAGAAGAAAAACATCTGCTTTCTCCAAGTCTTTGAGGAAATGGAATATACCATGCACCGGGGGCCTGGCAGCGTTGCTGTCTGTGTCTCACGGGCACCACAGCTCAGTGCCTCGGTCCTGGCAGGACTCCTTCACCATGAGCAGGGGGCAGAGAGAGTGCAGGGTGCCCTGGCTGCGTGGCAGCAGCTCTGCAGGTTTTTGGAATTGTTTTGAAACTCTCTTAGCATTTATTTATACATATACAAAAACATATAAAATATATATCCAGTTCACTGTTTCAGTTGGTCCAAGCACATATGAAAGTGTCTTTAAATCAAAGTCACCTTAAAAAGTAATGAACTTTTCTATCTTGTAACTGAAACAGAAGGCCATCTTCCCTCTGCTTAACTCTTCTGGAGGGGTAACTCATGTTTCTGCGTTTCCTAAGGAACTTGCTTCCATGTTCCCAAAGGAGTAATTCGTTAGTTCTTAATACAAATTTTATACTTAAGTGATCTCTGATCAGTAACTAGAACATAAAGTGTGTGTGATGATTTTGTACATAAAGATGTTGTCTTCATCTAACCTCACCACTAAGTTGTTCTGTGAGGCTTGCATGCTCCTACAAAACATCCACCTCAAAAGGGTTTTCTGATGTGTAAGGGTAAATGTCTGATTTTGAGTGAATTAAAAATTTGGAGACCACAAAAGATGTGGCTAAAATGCTTTCAGTCATCTATTTCTTCTATGAAATTTTGAAATTAAAATATTGGAGTGCTTATTAAATGAAGTATCTTTTAATATCCCACACTTCTTGTGTGTACAGATCAGAGACATAAGGGCACTTTCTTCTGAAATGACAATGAAAAGCCAATGTCAGTCCCTGAGTTTTGGGATACTGACAATGATCCTGAGTAGAAATGTTTGTATTTTCTTAATCTTCCCGATACAGAACTGTTTCATAGAATCTGTCACTTGAGGTAAAATTCTCCCTCTAACAACTGAGGTCTTGTAACCAGACTAATGTGTCCTGGTTTTAGGAAAAAAATAACCATGTTACTGGTTTTTCTTCCCTTTTGATCCTCTGTTGTTGAGATTTATTGCCTGCCATTTATAGCATTTGCAACTTGCAATTAAGACCTCTATTTTGAATACGTAATGCAAAAGCAGGAATGACTGTAACCTAGTATTTGGTTATGTCTTTTAAACCATAGCAGAAAAAGAAAATGTTTCAGATGTGAGTTAAAAGCATTTAAAGCTAGAGAAAGTTTATACTGACCTAATGTTATAGGAATAAACTGTAACTTTATTAAATAATTTCCCACCAGTTTGAAGAGCTTCCCTGCATAAAGTCTGTCTGATATAATTTATACACTTTTATTTTAGCAGAATTGGAAGTACATTGAGCCTTTGGAGCAAGACAAGTTTAACATTTGTTTAATTAACTCTTTATTATCTAAAACATCCTGGTTTTAAATGCTCAGTGGGCTCTGTGCAGTAGAGGCTGATTGGACATTCATCTCTGCTCTGAAATGAGAACTGGAGTACCTCATCTATGCATCCATGAGCTGGAAGGACAACTTACCCAGCCTGTGTACTTGTCCCCAGGCTCCTCTCCCCCAGGGCCCCCCGGGAGTGGCAGGTAGTTGGCAGAGCTTTGTTGGTGCCTATCTGCTTTAAGGCTTGTGTTTCAGGGGACCATCTGGCTGCTGCACGTGTGGTGAACCCCAGCTCTGTGTATTTGTTGTATACTCAGGGAGTACCTAAGGTTGCCAACAGCATGGGAAACTTGGGCATTACTGGCCTAGACCTTTAATCATGCTGAAGGGCTGGCACATTGAAGGATGTGCAGCAGAAAGGCTCTCTTTCCTTTGGGAGTGCTAACTGACGGTCACCCAAAGAACTGGACTGGGCTGTGAATTTGAGCCTTGGTTGTTAAATGTTGTATACAGGAAGGAGATAATGAAAAGAAAGATGTGGTCTTGTCGTGTCCGTCCCCCCTGCCTCCTCCCCCGCCAACATCTTTCTGATTAAATCACTGTTTGTTGGCTAAGAGGAAAGCTGGAAATTCTGTTCCACCAGAGACGGGGGAGTGGAATGAAAGCCCATGTGTATTTTTAGCATCCCCTGTAATCATGTCACCCTTTGAAATGAAAGCATCAGTGCATTAGAGCAGAGAAACTGGGGAGAGGACATGTTCTACCAAGAGAAATGTCATGCTCAGAGTGGATTGACTGAGTCACACATTGACTGACTGATACTGGTGCTGGCCAGAGTAGACCCATCTCCTCCCTGCTGCACACTCCCTCCCACTTCCATCTCCTCAGTTTTATTTGGCTTCCTCCTTCATACATCTCTACTGGTTGTCTCCTCATGCATCTTTTCCCAGGTGATTCTTCTACCCTCCAAACTATATCCAGCTGGAGTAAAACCCAGCACATGCAAGATGCTTTGAGATGTTCACCTACAGTCCTGCTCAGGGGGTAGGCAGCCCTTGCAAGGGCATGACATTACATGCCTTAATGAAAGCTACTTAGCAATGCCTTTTTCCTTTATCTTTTTGCCTAAAAAAGAGAGCAGATCTAACATGAGGAAGAGAGGAGGGCATCTGTTCAACATTGAATGTTTATTTGCTGTTCACCTCTGAAATGCCAATGAGCATTTGTGCTGTCTACTTTGAACTGACTATTGGCCTTGGAGAAATTACTGATGCCGATCTTGAAAGAAATTGTCCTTTATTTCTAAGGAGGTAGAAAAGGTCTGTCACAGTCTCCTTCTGTAATAATGGATAGATCATGTCATTGCTCTGCTACATCCAGGAAAAGGGAATAACTCCCTGTTGTTCCCACCCTTTGCCTAGCCTTCATAGGCTGGTAAGAAAGCAAAAACCTAGTTTCTCTGAATTTACACAAGACCCAGAATAACGATCCTCTGCAGTGGATAAATTCCATGGTGCTGTTAGCATGCAGCTCAAGCTGTTAGAGGTCACTTGTAGCTGTTCACCCTGTACCTCCAGCTCAGCTCCGGCGGGGGCATGCAGGCATCAGCTGTGAGAATTGGAGGAGTGGTTTGCACTGTTTTTTCATCACATCATTTGGCACCAAGCGGGATGTTTTCACCCCTGGAAGGTAAAGAAGCAGAAGGGATACAATTACTTCAGGAGGGTTGACTGTTGCATGCCAGACCGTTCACTGCAGCGCTCTGTGCCTTGGTGAAGGTGCCATCTGTGGTGCAGGTGACCTTCCTTACTGAGCAGGGCGGATGTGCAATTACTGCTGTCATCTTTTAAATGGGTCCTGTTGTCCTGGAGCCCCCTTTGTGTGCCTGAGAGTTGCAGACAGCCCTCACTTCTTTCCCCTTCCTCCCTCTACTTCTTCCCTTGAACATTATATTAAATCCATTCTCCATTGTACTGGCACCAGCAGAAATGTGATGTTTCTTCAGTGTGCCAAGACTTTAGTCTCTTGTTTACACTACCTCCTGCTGCATGACAGCCACCCGGAAGATTAATTAAGCCATGTGGTAACTTTCTCCTCTTTCCTGTGTATTTTCACTTGATACACAGCTTCATGACTTGACTGAAGGCAGAAATGGAAAACTTCACACTTAAAGTATGGGGGCCTCCTTGAGAACAGCAAGCAAACACCAGTGGAGGGAGCTGACCTGGGTGGGAAGGCAGCCTGGTCCTGCAGCCACTGTGCTGCCCCTGGAGCTCCTGAGACAAGATATGTGCCCTGCCCCATCTCCCAGGATGAGGTGACATTTCTTTGACACCTGGGGAGGGGTGTGGGTTCAGAGGCAGCCACAGTCAGGCTGCCTGCCCAGCGTTCCTTGCCAATTTTTTTTTTTTTTTTTTTTTTTTTTTTTAGCCTGATCAGAGATAAGGAAATTTTTCTAAAGAGTAAATGTGGCTTTAATAGACTATTTCCCCCCTCCAGAGAATTCAGATCCATCAAAAAGCTCAGTGCAGAACTCTTCCCTTCCCTAGCTTCTTTTTTCATCTTACCCGGTTGTTAACAATGACAATTTCTATTTGCACAGCATTCACCTAAAGGATCTCCAGATATTTTTCTAAAGGTCGATATCTATTTTTAACCTAATTTTATAGATGGTGAAACTAAGAAGTAGACAGGTTTGTGCAACAAATTTCTTGAGGCACAGCTGTGCCAGGTTGAGCAGAGGTAAGCTGGCCAGCTGTTGGGGCAGTGCTTGGCAGCTGGAGGTGTGCAGAGTTGCTGGGGGAGGCTTTAGGGCTCCCTGCTGCAGTGTGTGGATGGGGCTGGGCAGCCCTCAGCCTGCAGCTGTCCCCACATCTACCCTTCTTCTACTAAAAGTGGGTTACTCTCATCCAGAATTGCTCTCTCAGTGATGAGATTGCCGTACAAATTTGGGGCATGGCTTTGTACATCATGTACATCAGTATGGTGACTTGCCAAAGCGGCATCCCCAATGCCACCCAAGCCAGGTCTCTCCAGCTCCCCAGCAAATCTTGGCCAAGTTAGGGAGCAGCCCTGTGTACACATAAGCATTTGCTTTAGGGACTTACCCATCAGTTAAAGTGGAATTACATGCTTAACTTACTAAATTACCCTAGGCTTTGCCTAAGTATGCAATTAAGAACTGTGTACTCAAAGATAATCATTTGTAGGATGGGGCTTGCTGTCCTGCTTCCATTTCCCTAACAACACAGGCAAATTACTTGTGCTTTTGTCTTGTTCTGCCCAGGTAATGTTTCAGCCACTGGGATCAGAGTGTAAGAGAGACAGTAGGAGAGACAGAGCACACAGACCCACAGGAACACCTTATTGCCATCCCAAAACATGGCAGCATTCCAGAGGGCCAAATATTGCCGAAGCAGCTTATTTAAATGTTGCACAGGGTGGAATCCTGGTTGTCTTCCAACTCCAGGCTTTTCTTCAAGGGATCTTTGCCTCTGTTGGTAGGGCTGTGTCCCAGAATCACCACCTGGCCAAGGACTGCTTGGTGTTTAGCAAGCTCAGCTTTGCAGATCAAAGCCCTCATGTAACAACCCTGCCAGTGGTTTCTCCAAATTGCTGTTGGTGTCCCAGGGGGACAGCACTGGGGCAAGGCAAGCTGCCCCTCCCTTATGGTTAAACCAATATTGAAGGCTACGAATGAAGAGGGCTGACTGGCCACTATAACCACAGCCTTCCAGTGGAGACACCCGTGTGTAGAATGCGACCAGTTTTGCTCCGATACCCAGACTGTGGCAGAGAAGCAGCTCCTGAGCAGGAACGGGCCTGAACCAGTAACAGCTGCAGACAATGTCTCATGTCCATCAGCTCCTAGATGTTGGTGTCTCCCAAACAGTGCTTTTCAGAAGGAGAGGGCCCCAGTCCTTATCTGATTTTTGGCAAGCTTTGGCTACAGAATGGGACCATTCAGAAGAAAGATGTATTGCCTCCTAAGGAAAGGAGTGCTGTGTAACTAGCTCATTGGGGATGCCTGCTGCTCTCCTTTCTTGTCACCCCTCTCTTCTTTCTCATCATGTCTATGTGATCCATATTTGTAAAGATGGGGAATAAGGAGCTAAAACCTATTTGGTGTTTGTGCGATTTTTAAATACAAGAGGCAGGTTTGGGATCAGTTTATCCTTTTCTTCTAATGATTCACACTGCTTCTTCAGGGCCAATTTACCAAAGCTCAGAGAAGGTCTGCTCTCCTTTTTTTATTTTTTTTTTTTTAAATAGGTCTGTTTGCTCTGTGCTTTCTCCCTTGTCCAGACGGGGCCTGGCCCTTTGTGGTGCCTCTTGCATCACCATTTCCACCTTTGTGCTCAGTGAGGTGTTACTGCAGGTGCGGTGTGGTGGTAGGCCAGAACCACTGCGTGGACCTGCTCCTGTGCGCAACTCTTCCTCTGCCCATGTCTCAGGGACAGAAGGGTGTGTAACTACCTGATCAGAGCTGTAAGAGATGGTGTCGTGAGCATGTGCAGGGGTCATTCGAGAATCCTCTCTTCTGATGTCAGCATTGTCACAAAATCTTGGAAGAACCTTCTCCAGGCTGTCTTCTTGCACAAGCTGTGCCATCTAACCCCACTGAGTAATCCCTGCCTCAAGACCAAAATTTCTGCTTGAAATAAAGCAGATTAGTTAAATATTAGATATTCATTTTAGAATCTTAAGTTATCGAAAGCTAGCAATGTTCCAGAACATGTTGTATCAGTGGTTGGTTGCTTCCACAACTCAATATTTGGGGTCTGACTCTATCCAGTTCTTGGCTCCTGCCAAACTTCACTTGTCTATGCAGGTACTTCCAGGTCTGAAATCCCACCGTGCCCTAAAATCTTTCTCCCAGCCAAGTCCAGTGATGGTGACTTCCCTTTGCAGAAACATACCCCCCAGTGCTATTTGGATGTTGCCTTCTTCAGCTCCCATCCTGAAGTGGGTGTCATGGTTACTGCTAATGAAATCTTTGCTATGCTCCGCCAGGCCCTTCCATTTCCAGGGTGGATGGAGTGACTCTGGGTGGTTTATGTAGTTTTACAAAGATTTTCTTTGATCCTTGGGAGAAGATGAACTGTATCATAGCTGGTACCTACCCTTGCTTTCTGCAACAATGAGCTGTTCATGGTTTAATTTCTCTCTAACAAAGCACAAACCAGCTTGGACAACAATTTAATTATGTCACCTACAGTATACCTGGTATTTAAGGAGAATCAAACCACTTATCTGAAAATACACCTTTGGAGCAGGTGCTTGCTCCAGCCTGCACTGGAAGGGAAGATCCCTGGCCCACAAAATGAGCGCTACCTTCAGTGCACTTGGACTAATCTGGCTTTCACAGTAAACCTAAAAATGCTGTTTCCACTATTTAAACAGATTCTCTTTTTTTTTTTTTTCACTCCAGAGATCCCAGTGACAAACTTTGTGTTGCTTCAGTGTTATTGTTAAATTCAATCCTGTGTACTCTCAAGTCTGTTTTCCATAGCTTTTTAGGAGCTCTGTTGTTTGAACACATCTTCATCCCACATCTCCTTCCCACATAACTCCTCTCTCTGGAACAAGCCAGGGAAAGGCAGGTTTGTGTGTGTGTGTGTGTGTGTCTTTGACAGAGAAGCAGGTCTTTTCAAATTCCTGCCCATCAAGTGGTTTTTCAGCAGCTGAACCCTCTGCTGTAGCTATTCTTTCTTTTATTTCTTTTTTTTTTTCTTTTTTTTTTTTTTTTTACAGAGGTGCCTCCTTGTCTCTGATATTCTGATAACAAATGTCTCCCTTCATGTTCTACATCAAGGCTGCTGCTTTGGCCTCCTATCCCATTTGCTCCTCTTTTTAATGCTGTGCCAAGCATATTAATATCAGGCTCTGCTGCCCTGAACAGACCCCTTGGTATAACTCTGAATGCAAAACCCTCCCTTTGCCGACCTGGCCAGGGTTTTGCTGGGCCAGATCCTTCCTGGCCCCATGTGCAGGCTGTCGTGGTGGCACCATCCCAACTGTGGCTTGTGTATCATCCTATTTACTGTCTTCGTGGATCCAGAGGGCTGGACTGAATTCTGCCCTAGCTGGCTCTGCTGTGTCCATCTCTAAATGCATCCTGCTGCCCTTTAGTGAGAAATGCCTGTGGTCCAAGACCAGCATTTGGAGAAGGGGGCCCATGGCATAAATAAAATATCTGTTGTATGCAGACATGGGTGCATTATCAGAACCTGGCCATGAAGGACCTGCTGCTGAGCACTGTGCCCAGCTCGTCTGGGAGCACATGCCACCTCTTCCTCCAGGCTTTGTGGGGTGCTGCTCTGCTGCCTCCAATTCACCTGCTCACATGTGAGCTTTCTTCTCAATCTAAATATACTGCAAACCCACTGAAAATTAAGAGCAGGCTGACAGAGGGAGAGACAGGCTATAAATGCAATGGAGGAGAGTGGGGGAAGGTGCATGGTATTTGACAGGTGATTCTAATTACGGATTTTCTTCCTATTTATCCTGGTGTAGCTGCCTACCAACCAGTTGGACTCTCTGTACGTGCCCTGGTGTAACTGAGTTTTGCTGCTGTGTGAGTATGACTGTTGCCCCATTGCAATACAGAGGGAGAGGTTTCCCATCATCCACACGTTGAGTGCACAGGAGGGGTTTATCCAACCTGACCGATGCCCAGCGACACACTGCTGATGCCCAGGTTAATAAGGCAAGGGAAGATCTGGTCACTCGGCGTCACTGACAGCCCCCTGGGGCAGCCAGAGTGCTGCGCAGTGTGACAGCTCTTGCTGGCTCTGGCTTAGCTGGCGATGAGTCACCTTGAGTGCCTGACTTCTTGATAAATCCTGTAAAAAACAGGGCAGTTAAATGTCAGCCAATGGGGAAAATTTTCATCTGGGTTAAGTTAAAGTAGCTCCACAGCTCTCAAGGACAGTCAGCCACCAAATACCCACCTTGAGACCTTGATGGTTCAACAGCACTCAGCTGCAATGACTTTGCTGGGGTGAGGCTGGTGAGATGGTCCACAATTTTTAAGGAAAGGCTGAGCTGCTGCTACTGTTTTCCCTGTCCTGAGACTTCAGGGTTTGTTTCATTATTGAGGCCAGGTAGGTAAAGAGAAAGATTCTCTTTCCCTGTTTCTCAGGAGTTCTGGTAAAGAAGCAGCTGAGAAAATGCTTCAATTTCTGTCTAATCTACAGTTCTTTCCAGCTCCTCAGCTGTCTCTTTAGTCACTTTAAAAGCCGATAGAAATTATTGATCTCATTTACTCTCTGTATATCTTGACTGATTCTTTATTTGGAAACCAGAGTCTTGAGATACAGAGGAAAAGCAAAGCTCGTCTCACGGGCTGAAATGAAAATGTGCTTTAGTGTATCTGAAATCTATATAAGAAGGCTTTGTGCTTCCATGGGTTGTGCTGAAATACCAAGTCCCTGACAGGGAGGTGACTGTGACCCACTTCTGTGCTGTGGAGAGGACTCTGGCCTCCTGATCCTCTAGCAAGAACCTCTCTTGCCACCACTCTGGTGTGCATTTCTACAGTTTATCTGAACTCACAGCTCTGGGGAATGGCAGTTCCTGCTCAGGAGGGAAGCTGCAGCCAGTATTTCTGCCTCTATCCCCTCCAGGGCAAGTCTTGATGGTCCTAACTGAGGTGTAAGAGACAGACATAACTCCTCATTTCCAGTTAGGGTTGTGCAAGTCTCCCTCAGAGCTGCAGCTCTCATTTTAGATCTTATAAGCAGGCTAGCTGGTGTGTCCTAAGAGCACTGAGGGAAAGCTCAGTAAAGAATATGGTTGACTCTTTAACCCTAGGAGCAGTGAGAGCCACCCTTTCCAACACCTGTGCTGAACAGTGAGATAAGTTTCAGGTGATCCACCTGCAGGAATGAAAAAAAAAAAATTCTTAATTCTGGACACTCTCAATCTACTTCCCAGTCATGTTCCTTCCCCACCACCACCCACTGTCTGTGAGACTGCAAGTTTTGCAAGGAAAATTGCTGTGTGACTGTTAATAGTTAAAAGCAATTTTGTTTATTGGATGTTTTAGGAACATTAGGATGTTTTAAAGAACAGCTAAGTGCACAGACAGACTGTTGCATCCAAATGATTTACTGCTTTGCCTTTTATAGCTCTTGATTACATCAGGTTGCTGCAACACTATCTTGTCTGTTACAGTCCAGCCTGATGGGCCAGCGAGGCAAAGAATATTTTTGCTGGGTGGTTTTCCAGGTGGTGTGGCAATTAAAATAGCTTTCCAGGGGGATGTAGTGCAGATCCCCCAAGCTGGGAAGCAATTTAAACTCATGCATGTTCAGAGGCTTGTCAGCCCATAGATCTAAAATAAAAATACACTGTTTTCATAAAATATCCATGGTATTTTGCTTAGGACTGACTGGCTGTACTTGAGCAAAAATCTTGCCTGAGTATTTCACTGCATCTGTCTTTGATCTAGGCTGTAATCTAGAAGTGCAAATAGCTGTCTGCAGCCAGAGATGAATGAGGGCTGTAAGTCAGGGTCCAGACTGCAAAACCTCTAGAGGTACCAGTAGCAATGCCTTTCTCCAGGCTGGGATTCACAGGCTGCTGCTTCTTCAAAATATCAGCAGGATAGGATCCAGGACTTAGCACCCTAGTGCCACAATCAGCATTTAGCTTTGCACCTGCAAGTCTTGAAGTCCTTCTGGAAGAGTGCCCTCCTGCCTTCCTAACAGCTGGGGAAGGGTGTGATGGGATTTGGCTTTGAGGACCCAGCAAAGTCCATGACAGGAATGGATTCCCAATGTCCTGACAGTTCCTGCAAGGCCAGATCTGAACCCAAAGGAGATTTCACCATGTATTAGAAAATCTACCCCTGCCTTGTTGTGGTCCCTCTCCCTTCTCCATTCCCTTCAGCAGGCAAATCAGCTTTTGCTGTAGGATGTAGAAGGCAGCAGGGTGAAAGTAACTAAGGTTGTGTGCTCAGCAGATTACCTCCTTCATGGCACAGAGCAGTTGGGACAGGGGAAGGGGGAGAAGAGAAAGGACTCTGCATTTTGAGAGAGCTTTCCTCACAGTGGACAAAAAAAGGTGGGGCTGGAAACGCAAATGCTAGAACAGTTCATTGGTGTCTTGGTGAAAGACGCAATAGTTGTGACCTTAAGAATCGGTCAACACAGAATGGGAGAGGCAGGGAGAGGAAAAACTAGTCTCCTTGGTGAAAACTATTTTCATCAACAGTTCAATTTCCTACTGCATCCAGAGCTTGGGCCTCGTTCATGTGCATCTCTAAATCAGATACACTTCATACTCCTGTTCTTCAGCTGTGCACTGGGCACAGCGAGTGATGGCAGGAAATTGAACACAGGATTGCATGTCTGTGGCTGCGGGGAATGTGATGGCATTAGTAATACGACCAAGTGTCTCTTTCTGGTGGCTCCACAACTTGCTAAAATACAGTATAGAGCCTCAGATCCAATTTCCTGCTCTCCTTTAACCTGGGTGAACGCGTCAGTCAGAGCAACTGCCTGTCATTATCAGGTGATCCATCATATTAAAACAGGGAGGAAGGAGAAGCCACAGCAAAAAGGAAAATTAATGCTTTGCAGTCTTTGAAGTACTTCCCCTTTCATCCTAGCCCATAAAATTTTGATTTAGTTTTGTATCCTGTCTCAAGGGTTTCTCTCTGTCCCAGTGCTCTGATTTGCTCTGTTCAGTCCGGACACTGGTGGAAACCAAGAAGTACCTGCACACATGTGCTACCCTGGCCCATGCTAGCCTTGCCTTATGGACAGGGTCAGGGCAGGTGTCTTGTGGGACTGCCACTTCACCCATCCTGGCTAACACCATCCCATGCCAGGGAAGCAGGAGAATTGTTGCTGCCCCAGGTAATCCCCTTCCCCACCTGCTTCATTAAATAATAAAGTTGGAGTGTAATGCCAGGGTGGACAGTTGAACTTATGTTGGGCTGGCATGTGAAGGAGGAGGTTCTTCAGTGTGCAAGGGGGCTGCAGGCTGTGTCAGAAGGTCTCCATGCATGTTTCACTCTTCTCTTTGAGAGGCTGAGACAGAGCCAGTGAGACTGTAATAGCTTCCAGTCCAGTTCAGGGTCAGGAGCAAACCAATGACCTGTTTGCCTGTGATCTTGCCTTTTAGTAACAGACATCAACTCAGCAGTTGTCATTTAAGGTCAGTTATACCCCACGAGGGGGCTGGTGGCTGTCGTGTTCTGGACAGAGTCCAAATGTCATTCTGCTTCTGCAAATTCCCCTTGGAAGGTGTTGGATGCAGCACACTTCGCTTCCTGCCCTCTGCTGCTCTGAGCTGCTTCCCCAGGCTCTTCAGCAGCTCCTGTAGGACCATACTGCTCCCAGTGACAAAGGTTCAGCTAATTTCCACAGGATCAGGATTTGGCTAGATATCATCATAATCTATACTCTGCTACAGTGACGGGAAGCTTTCTGAATCTTCTACTGTGCGCTGCAGTAACGTTGGGCTGGTCAGGACCTCATTGCATTTGTCTCTAAACACATCAAATGAGGGAGAGGTCCTTCACTGGCAGATGTGGATGGGGGTGAGGAGGGATTATTCTCAGGTCCTCCAACAGCCCAGAGAAGGCTGTCCAAAGTTCATGAATTTGTGTTTTCTGAATTGGTCCTACAAAAGGCAGAGACCCTTGGCCTGTCTGAGGACAGTGTAAGGCTCAGATAGTTAAGACAGTGTCTGGGGACTGAGTCTGGGTGCTTGATGCTTCACAGCCAAGGCACCCGGGCTCAAAGTTCTGCCCTCGCTGCTGCTGAGAGGTGCAAGAGCCCTTTCCAGGCAGCAGAGCCCTGGAGGAAGCCTACGTATGTCTCTTCTTTACTGTCTGCTGGTGAGAAATTTGTGATGGGAACTTCCCCTGCTCAGCATCCTGTGAGGTTTCTGTAACAAGGACTGGCACTCATCTATGTGTTTCCATGAAAGAAAAGAGGTGACCTGGTTTGGAGTGTTTTGTCTCACTGCTTTCCACAGTGGTACCTGGAGTAAGGGGGAAGACTTGGTAGCTGAGAATGAACCTGCAGCTACAATTGCATTCAGAAGAGAAAGGTTTCATGTCCCCACCTTCTGTGATGAAAATCTCTGTCATAAAATTAATCGGTGATTTCACACTTCCTGATACACTATGAAAATGATTAGACACAGCAGCAGCTGGGGGAAGTGATGGGACTCATTGAGGCTTTGCTCCTAATAATATCTTTTTCCCCTTTATTTTCTTTCCCTTTTTTGAACATGCATTCATTGTTCATGGAAGCTGGCAAAGGACTTAAAATCTCAGTACACCCACCAACCAAGTCTAACAAGGGAGCTGCTCTTGCAGCCTGTCCCCTAACCACATGGCAGCAGCTCTCTGTCTCATGAAGGCAGTAAACCATGAAACCACCAATAAAGAAATGAGGACAAATATGTGTCTACGCAGAGGCTAGATGAAGGGTGTTTCCTGGTTTCTGTCTTTCTGAAGGCATGACAAAATGAAATTTCTGAGTGCAGTAGGTGACAGGCAGCTGCCCAGATGCCTGGAGGCATGCTGATCTGCAGGATGGTGTTTGGCAGAGGGAAGGCACAGAGAAGATAATTCTCCACCAGCCAGTGGAGAGGAGGGGTGCCTTGGTCTTTTGCCCAGGGGTGGCTGTATCAGCCGATTGCTTGGCCATCCCTAGTCCCCCTGCAACAGTCACAATGCTCTGCCTGTGCCCTGTAGGACATGGAGCCATCCCTCCACTCTCCTCAGTAACAAGAAAGTATGTTAAGAGGCACTAGAAAGTTAAGTGAAATACCATGGAGATATAACTATACTAAGTAAGGGCTCAGTCCGTTTCTAGGTGCAGCTGAAACCAGTGAGACGATGGCAGCAGGGACAGCAGCCTCAGGGGGGCGCAGCAGTTCATAGCAGAACCAGCTGAAAGGGAATCCAGGCACTTCAGGCCCAGCTGCTCTTGCCGTGTGAGCAAAAATACATGATGCTAGGGAAGGAGGCTGCTTCGCAATGCTGTCACTCCTGGGATGCCCCTTCCCTTCTCTAGTAAATACTAATGTCTATAATAAGGCACATAATGAGCGTGCTGAACCACACCTCCATCCTCTGGAGGGCATTGCAACCAGGTGTCAAGCAATTAGCCCTTGCAGCAGCCTTGGGAGATTAGGAATGCCCCATGGCATTTGAGGAGTTGCCTGGCACTGCTGATGTTCCCGGAATAAGCTATGGCAGGGCTGGGGGCAGCAGGTCTTATGGCTCCTGGTCAACTGACTTGGTCTCTGCATGCAACTGGGACTCAGGACCTTGTTCTGCTGCACGGGTGATGACAGTGAGATGTACCTGGAAATTGCTTCCAGCATTGTCAGTGCCTTTGAATTCCAGTTCCAAAGTAAATCCAGGCCCTTCTGAGGACCTTGGATGCAGGAGATGTGAGCTGAGTGCAGGCTGGGGCAGGGAGCAGCACGTGGAGGCAGTGGCTGGGCAGCTCATGTGGCTTTACAGACCCTCCCTGTCCTCAGGAGGAGGGGGGCTGGTGGCAGGACAGGGGAGAGAGCTCTGCCACCACAGGACTCCTACAGGACACTCCTAGGGCACAGCAAAGGCAGGTATTTGAACCAGGACCTGCTCCCTGGCAACACCCATTGCCCTCTAGGGAGGCAGCACACTCCTGGGGGGAGCTGGACCCCACCTGTGGCTTGTCACCACCTTTCTCCCACCCTGCTGGGGTGCTGCTCTGAGCATGCGCCCGCTTGCTGTGTGGGTGAGCTGGGCCTCCCTGAGCACCACAAAGCCACTGCTTCAGCCCCTGCCAGCGCTGCGGGGAGCACTGCTCTGACCCCTGGCATGCTGTGGGCCTCTGGGACGCAGAGTGTTCTCCAAGCTCTGGTGCTTGCATGAGGTTCTGCTGCTCTTTCCATTGAGGTAAATGGCATTTTCTCATGCTTTAGCCTTGTGGGGTTGGCATTTAATCCACGTGTATGATACATGCTGAGAGCCCTCTTGTGACTTCTGGGCTGGGTTCCTGGGTCAAGGAGGCTGCATGGTCTTGCTTTGGCAGTGGGAACCTCTGCCTGCTCATCTAGCAGTTCCTTCTGTAGCTCTGGGACCTGCTAACCCTCTGCAGGGAAACTTGGTAGCTGGGTAACAATTCCCAAAATCTTAATTTCCCAGTTGTAAGAAATCAGGCAGGTGGGGGAAGGAAGGAGAGGCTTGGGAAGCCCAGGCTGAGGGAACAACCCAGTCCATTAGGGCTCTACTGGGAGACACTGAGTGTTGCCAGCTGGGTCTTGTCTGCCCAGTGCCGAGTGACATTGGGCTGCTCCTGTCAAACATGGTTCAGGTGGCTGAAGCAGCTGTGAACCTTGATAAATCTCCTGCCAGCATGTGGAGATGAAGTGGTTTTTTTCTATCATCTGGTGTTTCTGCTCATGGCCCTCAAAGTGAGGTTGGTGTATTCAGAAAGCAATTTTGTGAGCAGCCCCGTGCAGCCAGAATTCCTGGAAGTGGAAGATATTTCTCTGTAGCTGCAAGATGGACAACATTGCAAAACCGAATGTGAAAAAAATTGCATGGATGACAGGCTGTGCGAAATGGTCAGAGCACCCCCCTGCCAGGAGCACACTCTGGGTGGGAGATGGGCACCTGAGACTCTCCAGGCTGAAGTGCTTCTGCTGCCCACAGTTATTCCACCTATTATCTCCAGAGCAAAAATCCTTCTGCACATTATGGGATGCAAGTTAGTTATCCTGGAGAGAAAGACAGAGCTACTCAAAGTTCACAGTTTATGCGAGGTGTTGACAAAGAGCAACAGCTAAGCCCATGTTCCCACAGCAACAACATAAAGGGTTGCTTAAAGAGTGCGTGTGGCAAGAGGCATGAGCAGGTAGGAGATGGTGTACGGAAAGCAGCAGAGTGCAGGGCACAGGCCAAAGGTAGGACTGTGTACAAAGTACAGGACAAAATACACATTGGAAAAGAAACCCTTTGAGAAAGAAAAGCTGGGCTATGAAAGACAACCCTGTCTTTTGTGCATGTGTCTAAGTGTGCCTTTCTCCTCCACAGATTAAATCCATTCCATCTGAATACTTTGGACTACTCTAAGGGTGGGATCCTGCTGTCAGAGCAATACTGTGGGACTGCTTTTGGCTCTGATGGCATGCCTGGGACAAGAGGGTTGTATTCAGCTGGATCTAAGCATATATAGATATATGTTGCATGCACCTATGTCCTTTTGTGATTGTGCATTCTTTTTAAACATTGAGACAAAGTATTATACTCTTGTAAACTCAACTTTTAAGAGAACCTGAATAAATTAATAATTTATGGGACAACTAGTGTTTATCACCTGCTTAACCCAAAAACATGACACCTGTCAGGAGGACGGTTTGGCAACATAACTAGAGACTTCAAAAGTTAGGACTTAGGGTTAGGGGTTAAAGTTAGGGTCATATGGTTAGGGTTAGGGCCATTAGGGTTAGGGGTTAGGGATAGGAGTTAGGGTTAGGTCTAGGGTCATTAGGGTTATCGTTAGGGCTAGGGCTTAGGGTTAGAGTTAGGGTTAGGGCCATTAGGGTTAGTGTTAGGTGTTAGGGTTAGGGTGTAGGGTTAGGGTTGAGGGTGAGGGCACCATTAAGATTAGGGTTGGGGTTAGGTGTTAGGGTTAGGGCGCTATTAGGATTAGTGTTAGGGTTAGGTTTAAGGTTAAGGTTAATGGTTAGGGTTAGGGGTAGGGCCTAAAGTTAAGGTTAGGGTTAGGGTTAAGGTTAGAGGTAGGGCACCATTAGGGTTAGTGTTAGGGTTAGGGTGCTATTAGGGTTAGGGTTAGGTTAAGGTTAGGGCGATGTTAAGGTTAGGTTTAGGGTTAGGTTTAGGGCACGGCTAGGGTTAGGGCGTCATTAGGGTTACAGCACCATTAGGTTTAGGGTTAGGGTGCCATTAAGGTTAGGGTTAGAGAGCCATTAGAGTTAGGGTTATGGTAGGGTTAGGTTTAGGGTACCGTTAATGTTAGGGCAACATTAGGTTTAGGGTTAGGGTGCCATTAGGGTTAGGGAGTCATTAGGGTTAGGATTAGGGTTAGGGTTAGGATTAGGGTTAGGG